>NW_020175387.1:5009932-5114138 GCF_003031525.2 Neophocaena asiaeorientalis asiaeorientalis | reverse complement strand
TGGCTATTGTAAATAGTGCTGCAATGAATATTAGGGTGCATACATCTTTTTGAATTATGCTTTTCTCCAGGTATATCCCAGATTGATTTGCATTTCTCTCATAATTAGTGATGTTGAGCATCTTTTCATGTGTTTGTTGGCCATCTTTGGAGAAATGTCTATTTAGATCTTCCGTCCATTTTTTCATTGGGTTGTTTTTTTTCTTTTTTGATCTGCATGAGTTGCTTATAGATTTTACAAATTTATTTATGTTTATATATTTTGGAGATTAATCCCTTGTCAGTTGCTTCGTTTGCAAATATTTTCTCCCATTCTGAGGGTTGTCAGAGTCCAGAGTCTTCAGTGTTTCCCCAGTATCCAACTTGGACAGCTGTACAAATAGTGGTGGTATAAATGATGTAGAGAGATGAATAGTGGAAGTAAGTATTGAAGGTAAAATTAATCGTTCAGTAACATCACATAATTAATTTTAAGTGTCCATGTTATATTTGGGCAGAGTTTTTCAGTTGGCAATTAGTTAGGTTTGTAAGAGACTCAGGAGAGAGATATGTAAGTTTTAGATCAAGATCTGTGATATACATGGTGGCTGGAATCACAAGAGTAGATGAGACCATCTATCAAGGGCAGAAGAGAGCTTCTGAGAAATACACATCTCTTGGGAGAGGGCAAAGTGAGAGTGCCCAGTGAAAGAGATAAGGATGTCCAGAGGCAGGAGGAAGAAGTAGCAGATTAAGATGCTACTGTTGTTAAGGTGAAAGATTTTTCTGAGATGACAAACTTGATCAACAAAATCAAATATTGCTGAAAGGTGACATAATGACCAAACAATATTCATTCAATTTAATCACAAATTAAATGTCGGTGAATGCAATTCCAGTGCAGATAAGTAAGAAGAAAATAGCAAAATTGTGTGAGTCACGAGGTACATAAAGATAAGAAAATACAGACAGTGAGAATAAATACAATTTTTGATAAACTGTACTGTGAAATTAGGAAGAGAGAAAAGGTAGCTAGAAAATTACTTGGCATCAAGCAAGAGTAATTTTAATGGGAAGGGGGCAGCTTTTTAATGGGAGGGGGCCAACATAAAATTGCTAAAGAGGAAAACCTTAACAATACCAATGAGATGGGAAAATGAATGGAAGATACTGAGGAAGTGAGAATAGGTATTTATAAGCTATGTAGAAAAGCTATACTTGTATGTAAAGAGAAAAAGTTATTTAGGGGTGTTTTTGCTTTATAGTCTGTGTTTTCTCTGTGAAATAAAAGTTTGATGGGAGGTGATGTCACCTCAAGATAGTGTTCATCAAATATCCTATGTGCTTATCTACATTTTTCATCCTCCTTTGTAGTTAGACTGTTTTCCTTTGATTAGTTGTGGCCAGTGGCAAAGAAGCAGAATAAAGTGTATCACTTCTGAGCTGAGGTCATTAGGAGCCAATGTCCCTCTGGTCTGGCCCTCTGCTATTGAGACATTGGAGGTCACATAGTCCAGATGACGTGGCTGCAAGATGGATCAGGACCATGTGATGGGTAAGGGCTTTACTTAGTAGAGAAATAACTTACTACTATTTTCCACTGAGATTCCTGTGTTAAATAGATCTCCCTGTGAGAGCTCAGAGAGCATAGCGAAGGCTGAAATGACAAAGACAGAGGGAGAGATGTTGGTAACATATGGAAGGTGCCTGGCAGATAATATATTAAATGGTAAACAAAGCTGCTGGAGTAAGAGAGAGAGTATATAAGAGATGAGAAGAAAGCCAACTGTATGTAGTATCTAGCGCTAAGGAGTGAGGAGAGAAGCAACTGAAAAAAAAAATGAAAAGAATGATCAGAAAGAAGCTAGGTGGTATGCCAACAGAAATCATAAGGTTGCTATGAAACATAAAGGAAGGTAGTTTTAAAAGAAGCACCATTTAATGGAGTCAGTTGTTTCCCAAAGGGAAAATCCAATGGGAACTTAAAATAAACCATCTGGTTTGATGATTAAACTTTTATGAAAAAAAAAATGGAACCATTTCAGGAAAGTCATGGGAGAAGACGCTGTGTTACAGTGGGGAGAGTAATCAATACATTGTGAGGAAAGGTGCCTTCATTTCCAAGAAATGCCGGTTAAGAAGTGAAGAGAGCATTTAAAGGGAAGGGATAATGTAAGAAAATTAAAAAAAAATAATTAAGGAAACTTGAATAATTCCTAGACAAAGAGGAAGGTATTAGTGAGAGACTGAAAATCAGAGAAAGCTATCTTAAGATGTTGTTATGGACTGAATTGTGTCCCCACAAAAAATATATGTTGAAGCCCCTCTCAATTTTACTGTAGAAGATAGGAGATAGGTCCTTCAGGGAGGTAACTGAAGTTAAATGAAGTCATAAGGGTGGGGTAATAATCTGACAGGGACTGATGGTGTCCTTATAAGAAGAGGAATAGATTCCAGAGATCTCTCTCCCTCTGCTCATAGAGGAAAGGCAGTGTGAGGACACCGCAAGAAGACAGCCATCAGCAAGCCAGGAAGATTGTTCTCACCACAAACAAATTCTTATGGTATTCAATACCTTAACCTTGGACTTCCACCCTCCAGAACTGTGAGAAAATAAATTTCTTCTGTTTAAGTCATTCAGTCTATAGTGTTTCACTATAACAGCCCAACCAGACTAATACAGACCTTCACGTACACTGCAGTATACAGAAGCTAAACAATGATTGTGAGTCAGAGATTACATCTTGAACAGAAGTGTAATGATGCCTGTGGTACTCACAACTTCACGAATTTTGTCAGAAAGATGGGAAAAAAAGTCAGTCAAACAACAGTTCTGATAGTGGATATTTTCTTTCTGTTTCTGACATAAAGCAGTGTGTGACAGCCTCCCTGATACCCATCAGTATCGCAGTTTTGATTCTGTGGCTCCAGTTCTACATGGCACCAAGGTTCTGTGTACTGTCCATTATTGGGTTTTTGGGGCCTGTACCTATTGTCAACAAGTGGGTCAAACCACTGGGGCTCTTCTGAAGTCCTCCCCAAATTTGGACCCAGCTTCAGCTCCAAATCAGAGTTTTCAGAGAGCCCAGGGTGAGGCTCACCTGCCACAGTAGACATGTTGGCTAACGGGTTGCACTGCAGCACCCGCACGGACAAGGACAGCATCACAATGCCACCGTTCTTCTTCTGCAGGGGCAAACCGGTGGACCGTCAGCTTGGCCCCCAGCACAGCCACCTGCCTGTTCACTCTCTCGGCCCCTGTGAGGAAGGTGTTCAGCCCTGGGTTTGAGGTCAGAGTCTTCTCCTCTTTGGATTCGTGTGAATGGAGGAGCCGCAGCCCTGGTTTGGGTGGTGTCTTGGCCCTGGGTTTCCGGGTTTGGAGGAGTATCTTACCACCTAGACCCCCACCTAGGGCTCAAGGGTTCAGGGGCTGTGGACCATGGGTTTTGGGGGCAGAAGATATTTAACCTGGGGTTTGAGGAAATTGAGGGAGAAGAGGCTCAGGTTCAAGGGCTCCTGGTTTGAATCTCTTGCTTTAGCTTTGAGGGCCAGGGCAGTCTCTCACCAGAAGCTGCAGGATATCATCAGGAACATTCTGAGTGTTCTTGCACATACCCCGGGCAGCTGAGTGGGAGAAGATGACAGGTGCCTGTGACACTTCTAGGGCTCACTGTGTTACAGCATCTGAGACATTGGACAAGTCCACCATCATGCCCAGGCGGTACATTTCTGCCACCACCTTCTGCAGGGACAGGATGCGGAGAGGGCATCAGGGCTGCATTTATCTTGTGTGCATTTATCTGTAGGAAACAGGCAGGGCTGTACATTCATGTGGGGCAGGGTATGGAACCCGGGTCCTTACCTCGCCAAAGCCGGTCAGCCGACTGACATTGCTGTAGAAGGGGCGGATACCCTTTGCTGAGCTCTGCGTCCTGCAGGATGCCCAGGAGGCAGTCTGACTGGTGGCTGTGACTTGGCTACAAGAGCCTAGAAAGAGGTTCTGTCGAACTGTCTACACCTGCAACTACCTGGTGCAAGAAAAGGGACCCAAACTGGGTTGTGCCTGGCAGTAGCAGGGCCCTTCTGGGGATTCAGTCTTGTTCTGCAAACCTCCATTCCCCTCCCCACCCCAGGTTCATGGCCGGATCCCAGGGGTAAACTTGCTTTGGGCCCCAGCGTGATCTTGGGCAGATCCCTGCCTCACTGGGCCCTTACCTCCTGCACTGTGCTCACCAGGGCATGTTGCAGGTGTGGGTGAGTGTCACGTAGCGCACACCCAGCGCCTAGAAGGTACGCAAGATGGAGAGGCTACTGTCCGGTGAGTGGCCGCCCTCCACACCAATGAGGCAAGCCAACTTCCAGGCATTGTTGAGAGCTGGGGGCAGGTAGGTCAGATGATCATTTTCAGAGGCAGGGGAAGCTTACTGAAGTCCCTAACACCTACCACCACCAGTCTGTTACTTTTTTGGTTTGTTTTTTGGCCGTGCCACACAGCATGAGGGCTCTTAGTTCTCCCACCGGGGATCAAACCCGAGCCCCCTGCAGTGGAAGCGTGGAGTCTTAACCTCTGGATTACGAGGGAAGTCCCCCTTCTACCTTTAACTGAGGTCACAAGCTCCAGCCCAGAATAGGAGGCACACATGAGGCGGATGAGGTGAATTTGCTCCAGGGTGAGGCGCACAGCATCCCGTTCGTGGGTCTGGCATGGGACATAGGCTGACCAGAACTGAGGGAAGGCCAGGACTTAGTTTGGGCTTTGGAACTCCTTGGGCTTCTCATAGTCTCCTCAGCTGGCACAGCACTCACTGTGCCCAGAAGTCACATGTAAGGCGTTGCTTTTTCTGTGGTACTTGGATGCCCGTCAGGTTGGCTCACTGTGACCCCTGTAGCCCCCAGCATCCATGGCATGGCACTTTCTAGGTCACTATGGTAACTTAGTTCCAATGTGACTAACCTGTGGTCTCTGAGGCCCCCAAAGGGCCCCACATTCCCCAGCAGCCACGGTGGTGCCTTGTGTGTCCCTTTGGTACCTGGGCACCTCCGAGGCCATCTTTCAGCCTGTTCAAGCTGGTCTGGCCATGGCTGAAATTGTGCAGATTTTACCACAGCCCGTTGTGGTAAAACTGCCTCAGGACCAGGGGCATGTCGATGTGGCTGGAGGGAGGTCAAGGCAAATGGGTGGGCTCCTTAGGTCTTGGGATCAGGCAGGACACAATGCCTGGCCTGGGCCAGCCTGGGGGTCCCCACCTCACACTGTCACACAGACTATACTAGGAGCAGCTGAGGCCTGGGCTGAGGGGTTCCCACCAGGGAGGGTATGACAGAGAAGGGGAAGGGCATCTGTAGATGATGGACAGGACATCCAGGGGTGGTGTGAGGGAGCCTCCCCACTAGCTCTGCATGCTCCGGACCTCCTCCTCTGCCCAGGGCCAGGCTAGGCCCCCACCGGCCCCCAGCAGCCCTCACACAGTGCAGCCACCCGTCCACAAGCGGGAAATCCCGCATCAGGGCCCGCGTGGGCTCCCGCGGACTTGGGGTGCTGGAGGTGCCCGGCGTGGTCTGCATGGGTTACCGGCCGCAGCAGCAGACCCAGCAGGAGCAGCAGACACAGCAGAGGCCGCTGGCTGAGTGTGCGGGGACCTTCCCCAGGCCGCAAGCTGCGCAGGGCCAGGCAGGCGGGACTGAGAGGGGCGGGCGATGGGGTTCTGCCCGTGGACTCAGGCCACCCAGCGGCGCGGCCTCGCGAGGGGGGCGGGGTGAGGGAGGGGATACAGAGGCACAGGACCCAGCGACCCGTGTGCGGAGAGCCTCGATCCGCGAAGCCCGGCAGCCACAGGGCGGCACTGCCCTCCCGCCCCCTGCTCAGAGGCAGCTCCCGCGGGCCAAGCTGGCCTCTGCTGACAGCCCACTCGCCTCCCATCGCGGGTTCCCTCCGCTCCCGCCCCTCTTCCCACTCCCACAGCTCCGAGGGGGCGCCCTAGGTTGCTCTCCCCCACCTCTAACTTTCCTGTTCAAGCTGGGGTGCTTCTCTCAGAGGGCCACCTTCAGCCCGAGGCCTCCCGGGAGCACACCTCGTCCCCATCTGCCTGCAGCCGGCCCCGCCCACCCCGAGGGCTGCGTGCGAGTGTCTCTGTGGCCACAAGTGCTCTGGGCTCCCGGTTTCCCGGTACTGGGCCATGGGGGCTGGTGTGGGGGAAGAGATAGTTTCTGGAAATGGGGGGGGTAACGTTGTGAGCTCTCGATTCAGGAAGGGGCCCTCTGCCCCCGACCTTCTCTCTCCACCTACTTGACTCCCCAACCTGCATGACCATTCTCTGGGCACCTGGGAACCAGCACCTGGGAACTATCAGGAACCTCCCCCACTTCTGTCACCCAGCCTCAGGAAAGAGCGCCCTCAGGAGTCGCTACACCTCCCCAGGGCCTGAATAGAGGGACTTCTGGGATGTGAACTGAACAACCTTCTGAGGAGAGTCAGCGCCCTTTTACTCAACAGAGCAGGAACCCGGTCAGCAGGCTCCTTGAGTGGAAGGAAATGAAGTCGTTTCCATGGCAGCAGAGCCCCCACCGCAGCAACCTTCCTCCCAGAGCTGCTGGCTTACCTTTTGGCCAGGATCCCTTCTACCTCAGCGTGGAAGGCCCGGCCTCGTGGAGAACTACAGGTTCTGAGGAAAACCTGGCACCTGGGTTCTGCTGCTACACTTGCCTTATCTCGTGGCCCTTGTGGCTCTAGCTTTCCCAGAAACCTCAAGTGCTAAGTGCCTGTGCTTGCTCAGAGGCCGCACGCCATTCCCCATTTCCAGCCTCAGGCCCTCCCCCAGCTGCCTCCTCTAGGGACACCCTCCCCCCAACACACACACACACACACACACACACACACACACAGACACGCGCACACACACACTGGGGATGTGCCTTCTCACAGAAGCTCAACCACTGAGATGCTTTAGGGGCTGTGCCCAAACTCCTTCATCCCCAGCCTCTCAAGTTTTGCTCTGATCCTTGGCACCCCCTGGAGCTGTTCCACCTTCGGAACCTTTCCCGGGTGGCAGGAGTGCCTAGCACAGGGGTAGTGACCTAAGTCTGAGCACTGGTGACCCTAGAAATCTGTTACACAAAAACATTTTATTGAGCAGTAAGGGACCCCACTGGGGACAGAAAGGGCTGGCAATAAAGGAGCATGTGAACCTCGGGGCAGGGTGCGTGCTGCTTGACTCTCCATCCTGTTCCTGCTTCAGGGAGCTGGCCTTCCTGGGTCTCTCTATCCTGCCTCTTGACACCCCAGGCAGGAGGCTCTTTGGGAAGCCAGAGATTGCTGCTTTCCATTTCAAAAATCCCAGCTCCCCCCTGGTTTGTGGTGGTGGCCGCTGACAATGGCTCAGGGCAGGAGCCCATGTGGTAGACTGCTAAGGCTTCTCTGCACCCTGTCTCTGCTCCTGCATCCTCCTTGGCTCACAGAGCGTAGACTTTGCTTACTTCAGCTCACAAAGGGGACCCTGAGGATTGAGCAGAGGAATGTCAGGTTTTCTTCCAGGCCAGTTTCAGCCCTGGGATGTTCAGGGCAGGCTCTCATTACAAACCTCTGTTTCTGAGGCTCCTTGCTTATGGCCGTTTAGTGTAGAAGGAGGCTCCTGGCTGGGGAAGGCTCAGACAGAATGACGTAGGTTCTAATCTGTGGCAGTGGGCAGTGGGGGGGTGGGTGGGTCACTGCAGGAAGAGGCATCCGCTGCCTTAGGCATTTAAACCATTGCCTTCTCTTCAGGATGGCTCACCTGCAAGATTCTGTGGGGTCCAACTCCTGGCACCATGTTACAATTGCCGGATTTTGGGTCTGGAGCAACCCAGGTCTTCATCCGGCATTTCCAGAGCGTGCTTTCTCTTGGGAGCATGTCTGGGGACTGGCGTCTCTGCTTCCACCTTTGCTGGCATGGCCAAAGGAACATCCCCGTAGGCCCGGTAGCCACCAACCAGGCAGAGGTCTCCCCACGCCGGCCCAACTGCGTTTCTCCACACCCTCGGGAGAGGACATAGTAGTGACCAGGTGTAGGAGGAGAAACAGGAGCCACTGCTGCTGCAAAGAAAATCAGAACTGATCAGTCACTTCTGCTGTGCACAGTCTCCTGCCAGAACTTCCCTCTCTCATGTCTCTCCCAGTTTCTGGCTGAAGACCTTTAATCTACTTGACATCCAAAACACAGCCTTGGCCCATCACCTCTATTGGTCCCAAGAGAAGGGACACTGGCTGCAAAAGCAATCCCTAGAGCCTAGGGCTGCAGCACATGAGGAAGTTTCTTCACCGTTTCCAGGGAAAACAGTAGAACCCGAAAGTAATGGCAATCATGATCCTCTCCATCTCTCCTTCCACAACAGAGAAAACATTTCTTGCAGTCTGTCACTTCTGAGGCTTTCATGGAAGTGTCTTTCAAGTTTTGGAAAAAAATAACCTAATATAAATTGGTTAAGAACCCCGCCCACCTTGGCAACCCCTCTTGGGCCCCCATTTATACTGCCTGTTTCAACCACACTGAACTCTAGCCCTCTGATACTTTTATGTAGATCAGAACAAGGCTAAATACTGAGGCAGAGTGATCAGGAGACTCAGAACCGGGTTCTGGGTACCAAGTCTAGGCTCACATCAACCAGCCTCCTGGGACACCATCTCCTCAGCCCTCCAGTCTCATTAGCACTTCATCACCCCGCTTCGTTCTTTTGGTTTTCCCATCAATATGGCACCACCCTCTCCCCTAGTACTCAGCAACTCAGTATAGGATGTGTCTGAGGGGACTGATATAGATGTCTATGTGATAGCACAGAAGTGCCTGGGTTTGAAGGTGCGGTTCAAGAGTGGCCCTCTTCCTCAAACTGCTGCATGTACCATTTGCCAAGAAAAATGCACTTGTCTTTTACTAAGAGGCCAATCTGGAAAGGGTCTGAATGGAAGCATCCTGTAGCCCAAAGGGGAAGGCTACATTTGTAAAGCTCAGAACTGTCCTGCACACTTGTCCAGGGATGACCTTTCACTTGTCCTCAGCAGTGAGCACTGTGGGTCATTGAAGGTTTCCCAGGTCACTGTTACTACCTACATCTGCGTAAGTGCTCAGGTGTACGTAGTTGGCAAGCCCCGCAGGAACATGTGTCAGCCAGGGGAGGTGGTGTGTACACCATACCTCCTGTAGAGATGCCCGATCTGAGTGTACCTGCTGCACTGCCCCCCCCCCCGCAGGGAACAGAGCACAGGTTAGAGTACACATACATTATCTGGTCACACATTCTTTCTCAGACAACCAAAGAGATTGGTATCTGCTGGAGAACTGGTAGAGAAGTTTCTCTGAGAGCAGCACATGTCCATAGTTACACTGCCATGGAAACTGTGAGAAAGCCTGTGAGGGCATCACTACCCAGTGAGGTCATATATGGAACCTTTGATTTGAGGGGTAGGCTTCAGGAGGAGGGACAGTTTTGTGGAGAAGAACAGGGTGGAGGCAGTGATACTCTGCCTGGTCTCTCACCCCTGGGCCTCCCCACCCATGCCCTAGTCTAGTAGACATCCCATGTGAGGCGTGCTGTGGGCTGGCACAGCCCCAGGGGCCACAGGAGGGCAAGAGAGACCGACATTCTGAGATTGGCTTGAGAGGCAAGGTTAACATAAGAGACAGCTAGGTTGTATGGCACTGACCCTAAGAGGCAGAGATTTGTGTGGACTGGGGAATCAGGGAAGGATCCTTGGCAGTAGGCCTGAAGGACAAGTGAGATTTGGACCCACGGGGAAGAGAGGGAAGACATTCCAGTTTGGAAGAATAAAAGCAAAAACACACTCTTCTCGACCTTGTCCTGCCCCAAATATAAATTCATAGCACCCTCACATTTTTACAACTGAGGACTTAAAAAAAAACAAGAGCTTAAGGGGCCTACCCAGTGTTACACAGGTAGTGCAGAGGTGTTTTGCTCAATGGTTAGGTTCATGTCGGGGCTCCGGATTTACAGCTGATAGGAATGTGAGGACAAGCTCATGCCATGTCAAACATTTCCAAGTGATACTGAGAGAGATGTTAAAGATGCAAAATGAGGGTGTTGAATGACCTCACAAAGTGAGAATGGTGGGCCCATTTTAACATGAAATTGAAAACAAATTCATGACAAAAGGACATAATACAAAATGACACCATAATCATAACACTCCCCTCTCCCCTGGAAGTAAAATTCATTAGCATCCTCTCTCTCTCTACCATGAAAGGATGAGATAAAGACTCAGCAGCAGCTCCCATGAAAAACATGGTCAAAAGTGTGAAGAGGTGTTTCTAAGACTATTTGGTCCGACTCAGAGAAGGAAAGAAACAACTCTGCCCTTAGCCTGATCAGGTTCACAGGAAGGAACATTTGGGGCAGCCTTTGATAGTGTGGCAATGAGAGAGAACCTTCATTACGAGGGGACTCCCTGTTGCCGACCTTGAAAAAGCAAAGATGGGACATTCGTTTACTGGAGCTGTTGCAGATGCGATGTGCCCAGGAGGTAGAGACTGCTTCGACTACCATTTTAGAGGTTGGGCCACCCTGGTTGAGAACCACAGCACCTTCTATTCCTAAACTGCTTGAATCAGTGGGTGCACGTTAGGACACACGAAGTCAGGCCCCATTGGAGCAGACTGCCTTTGGGAGTGGTAGAATATAAAATGTGAAGGGGAATGCTCTGGAGGAGCTTTGTCATGGCAGGTGGGCCAGCATGAGACCATTCAGATTCTCCAAGGCTCCAGAGATTACTTGGCTGGGAGCATCCCTCTGATGTGGTGGGGGGACTCCTACCTTAACAGGACATGGCTGGGCATCTGGGGGAGGCAGAATAAATGGTTTATTAACTTACAAGAGTGAGATACTCACCTGTGGGGTTCCACAAAAGCACTTAAAAAGACTTGTACCTGGATTCTTGAGCCAACCCTAAGAAAACTTATCTAGATGTGGAGTAGGGCTCAGGAAGCTGCACTTTTAATAAGCTTCCTGGGCAGTCCCACCACAGTGGTCCATGGAGAGAATGACCAAATTATTGTGTGTATTATCAGTTGCTTTTGGGAGTCAAAGTGGGCAATATGAGAAACCGCAGCAGCCCTACATATAAACAGGGAATATTCAAGGCAAACAGAGGTGTTTAGTTATTCTATGCATGAATCAGATTTGAGGAAAGCTAGCCTGCTGGTTAAAGAACACGACCCTTGTGACAGACAGACCAGATTCTGTCCTACTTACTTGTGTGATTTTGACCAAGTTCTTTTATCCTTCTGACTGTTTCTTCATATGGAAAAGAGCTATGGCTGTACATTTAGCACAATATTCTCTTTTGGCAAAAGTTGCTCTGGGTCCATTTGTGTTCTCTGCAACTTAATCCCTTCCAGTGCGCAAGCATTTTTAAGTTGTTTGGTGAAGTATTACATTTGACTTTCAACTGTTCATTACTTTGGGCAAGGCTTATATAGTGCCGCAGAGACTAGAACTTATGCAGAGATAGTGAGAGGATATTATAAGCTTATTCTGCCAGTTTATAAGAAAAGTTTAACTTTTTCTCCGTTCCTCCACCTGCCACCAAGAGATGAGAAAGAAGGCAGAGCCTGGAAATGCACACCAAGCAATACTTCTGTGTCAGTTTGGCTTTTATCCCTCTACCAGTACTTCCCATAGAGATTTCACCCAAAGTGCCTAAATTTGCCATGGCCATTGTTGTGAAGAAAGTTTCTCTCTATTGCTAGTCACATCCCCTTTTCCTTCTCCTGGGGGTTGCTATATGGATGTTTGGGGGCAGGAAATAAAATTTAAACTAAAACATCCAAAAAAAAAAACAACAAATTGTTCAAGTGTTCTTTTTTCTTTTTTTTTTTCATCTTTATTGCAGTATAATTGCTTTACAATGGTGTGTTAGTTTCTGCTTTATACCAAAGTGAATCAGTTTTACATATACATATGTTCCCATATTTCATCCCTCTTGCATCTCCCTCCCTCCCACCCTCCCTATCCCACTCCTCTAGGTGGTCACAAAGCACCGAGCTGATCTCCCTGTGCTATGCGACTGCTTCCCTCTAGCTATCTATTTTACATTTGGTAGTGTACATATGTCCATGCTACTCTCTCACTTTGTCACGGCTTACCCTTCCCCCTACCCATATCCTCAAGTCCATTCTCTAGTAGGTCTGTGTCCTTATTCCTGTCTTACCCCTAGGCTCTTCATGACATTTTTTTTTTCTTAAATTCCATATATATGTGTTAGCATACGGTATTTGTCTTTCTCTTTCTGACTTACTTCACTCTGTATGACAGACTCTATGTCCATCCACCTCATTAAAAATAGCTCAATTTCGTTTCTTTTTATGGCTGAGTAATATTCCACTGTATATATGTGCCACATCTCCTTTATGCGTTCATCCGATGATGGACAATTAGGTTGTTTCCATCTCCTGGCTATTGTAAATAGAGCTGCAATGAACATTTTGGTACATGACTCTTTTTGAATTATGGTTTTCTCAGGGTATATGCCCAGCAGTGGGATTGCTGGGTCATATGGTGGTTCTATTTGTAGGTGTTTAAGGAACCTCCATACTGTTCGCCATAGCGGCTGTACCAATTCACATTCCCACCAACAGTGCAAGAGGGTTCCCTTTTCTCCACACCCTCTCCAGCATTTATTGTTTCTAGATTTTTTGATGATGGCCATTCTGACTGGTGTGAGATGATATCTCACTGTAGTTTTGATTTTCATTTCTCTAATGATTAACGATGTTGAGCATTCTTTCATGTATTTCTTGGCAGTCTGTATATCTTCTTTGGAGAAATGTCTATTTATGTTTTCTGCCCATTTTGGGATTGGGTTTTTTGTTTTTTTGTTATTGAGCTGCACGAGCTGTTTGTAAATTTTGGAGATTAATCCTTTGTCAGTTGCTTCATTTGCAAATATTTTCTCCCATTCTGAGGGTTTTCTTTTGGTCTTGTTTATGGTTTCTTTTGCTGTGCATGAGCTTTGAAGTTTCATTAGGTCCCATACGTTTATTTTTGTTTTTATTTCCATTTCTCTAGGAGGTGGGTCAAAAAGGATCTTGCTGTGATTTATGTCATACTGTGCTCTGCCTATGTTTTCCTCTAAGAGTTTGATAGTTTCTGGCCTTACATTTAGGTCTTTAATCCATTTTGAGCTTATTTTTGTGTATGGTGTTAGGGAGTGATCTAATCTCATACTTTGCCATGTACCTGTCCAGTTTCCCAGCACCACTTATTGAAGAGGCTGTCCTTTCTCCACTGTACATTCCTGCCTCCTTTTTCAAAGAGAAGGTAACCATATGAGTGTGGGTTGATCTCTGGGCTTTCTATCCTGTTCCACTGATCTATCTTTCTGTTGTTGTGCCAGTACCATACTGTCTTGTTGTTGTTTTTCCCTTGCTGCTTTTAATATGTTTTCTTTGTATTTAATTTTTGACAGTTTGATTAATATGTGTCTGGGCATGTTTCTCCTTGGATTTATCCTGTATGGGACGCTCTGTGCTTCCTAAACTTGATTAACTATTTTCTTTCCCATATTAGGGAAATTTTCAACTATAATCTCTTCAAATATTTTCTCAGTCCCTTTCTTTTTCTCTTCTTCTTCTGGAACGCCTATAATTAGATTGTTGGTGTGTTTAATGTTGTCTCAGAGGTCTCTGAGACTGTCCTCAGTTATTCTCATTCTATTTTCTTTATTCTGCTCTGCAGTAGTTATTTCCACTACTTTATCTTCCAGGTCACTTATCCATTCTTCTGCCTCAGTTATTCTGCTATTGATCCCTTCTAGAGTATTTTTAATTTCATTTATTGTGTTGTTGATCGTGCTTATTTCATCTTTAGTTCTTCTAGGTCTTTGTTAAATGTTTCTTGCATTTTCTCTCTTCTATTGCCAAGATTTTGGATCATCTTAACTATCATTATTCTGAATATTTTTCAGGTAGACTCCCTATTTCCTCTTCATTTGTTAGGTCTGGTGGGTTTTTATCTTGCTCCTTCATCTGATGTGTGTTTTTCTGTCTTCTCATTTTGCTTCTCTTACTGTGTTTGGGGTCTCCTTTTTGCAGGCTGCACATTCGTAGTTCCCTTTGTTTTTGGTTTCTTTCCCCAGTGGCTAAAGTTGGTTCAGTGGGCTGTGTAGGCTTCCTGGTGGAGGGGACTAGTGCCTGTGTTCTGGTGGATGAGGCTGGACCTTGTCTTTCTGGTGTGCAAGTCCACATCTGGTGGTGTGTTTTGGGGTGTCTGTGGACTTATTATGATTTTAGGCAGCCTCTCTGCTTATGGGTGGGGTTGTGTTCCTCTTTTGCTAGTTGTTTGGCATAGGGTGTCCAGCACTGTAGCTTGCTGGTCGTTGAGTGAAGATGGGTCTTGGTGTTGAGTTGGAGATCTCTGGGAGATTTTCGCCATTTGATATTACGTGGAGCTGGGAGGTCCCTTGTGGATCAGTGTCCTAAAGTTGGCTCTCCCACCTCGGAGGCACAGCACTGACTCCTGACTGCAGCACCAAGAGCCTTTCATCCACATGGCTCAGAATAAAAGGGAGAAAAAGTAGAAAGAAAAAAAGGAGTATAAAATAAAATATATTAAGGTAAAATAAAATAAAGTTATTACAATAAAAAATATTAAAAAAAATTTTAAGTTAAAAAAAAAAAAAGGACAGATAGAACCCTAGGACAAATGGTGAAAGCAAAGTTATACAGGCAAAATCTCACACAGAAACATACAGATACACACTTACCAAAAGAGGAAAAGGGGAAAAAAATAATATATCTTGCTCTCAAAGTCCACTTCCTCAATTTGGGATGATTTGTTGTCTATTCAGGTATTCCACAGATGCTGGGTACATCAAGTTGATTATGGAGATTTAATCCGCTGCTCCTGAGGCTGCTGGGAGAGATTTCCCTTTCTCTTCTTTGTTCGCACAGCTCCCAGGATTCAGCTTTGGATTTGGCCCTGCCTCTGCGTGTAGGTCGCTGGAGGGCGTGTGTTTCTCGCTCAGACAGGACGGCGTTAAAGGAGCCGCTGATTCAGGGGCTCTGGCTCGCTCAGGCCCGGGAGAGGGAGGGGCACAGCGTGCGGGGCAAGCCTGCGGCGGTAGAGGGCGGCGTGACGTTGCAGCAGCCTGAGGTGCGCCGTGCGTACTCCCGGGGAAGTGGCCCCTGGATCCCGGGACCCTGGCAGTGGTGGGTTGCACAGGCTCCCCCAAAGGGGGGTGTGGATAGTGACCTGTGGTCGCACACAGGCTTCTTGGTGGCGGCAGCAGCAGCCTTAGCGTCTCATGCACGTCTCTGGGGTCCGCGCTTTTAGCCGCGGCTCGCACCCATCTCTGGAGCTCCTTTAAGCAGCGCTCTTAATCCCCTCTCCTCATGCACCAGCAAACAAAGAAGGAAGAAAAAGTCTCTTGCCTCTTCGGCAGGTCCAGACTTTTTCCCAGACTCCCTCCCGGCTAGCAGTGGTGCACTAACCCCTTCAGGCTGTGTTCACGCCGCCAACCCCAGTCCTCTCCCTGCATCCGACCGAAGCCGGATCCTCAGCTCCCAGGGCCTCCCGCCCCCGGCGGGTGAGCAGACAAGCCTCGGGCTGGTGAGTGCTGGTTGGCACCAATACTCTGTATGGAAATCTCTCGGCTTTGCCCTGTGCACCCCTGTTGCTGTGCTCTCCTCTGCGGCTTCGAAGCTCCCCCTCTCCACCACCCACAGTCTCCGCCCGCAAAGGGCCTTCCTAGTGTGTGAAAACCTTTCCTCCTTCACGGCTCCCTCCCACTGGTGCAGGTGCGTCCCTATCCTTTTGTCTCTGTTTATTCTTTTTTCTTTTGCCATACCCAGGTACGTGGGGAGTTTCTTGCCTTTTGGGAGGTCTGAGGTCTTCTGCCAGCGTTCAGTAGGTGTTCTATAGGAGCAGTTCCACGTGTAGATATATTTCTGATGTATCTGTGTGGAGGAAGGTGATTTCCGCGTCTTACTCTTCCGCCATCTTCCCATACTCAGATTTTTTAATCGAACAATTGTTTTTTGATGTCAAAGTGTGTTTTGATTTGTTGTGTATTTTGTTTTTTAAAGTATGTAGCCATTTTTTCCTTTTCTTTTTTCTCGGTACGCAGGCCTCTCACTGTTGTGGCCTCTTCCGTTGCAGAGCACAGGCTCCAGACGCGCATGCTCAGTGGCCATGGCTCACGGGCCCAGCCGCTCCGTGGAATGCGGGATCCTCCCGGACCGGGGCACGAACCCGTGTCCCCTGCATCGGCAGGCGGACTCTCAACCACTGCACCACAAGGGAAGTCCCATTTTTTCCTTTTCTGTTTAACCGTAGTTGTCTTTTTCACTTTTAAAAGTTGCCAAAGGTAGCAGAGGTGGAAAACACCTGAAAAGGGGCATTACTTTAAAGTCTCCTCAAATAAAAGTATTATTTGTAGTTTGTGAAAAATGTTGTTAGTGGCAGACACTGTGTCTTTTTGTTATAGAGTGCTGCTTTTTCTTTGTATCACGTTATTTTGAATTTCATCCACGATTAAAATCAGGATGAATTTGTGGTGAGGCCCACTCCCATGACTCTTTCCACCTTCACTCAAACCAGTAGACACTGCAGTTTCTTTTCAAAATGTGTTATTAGGTGAGAGATATAGTTTAACTTTTCATAGAAAAAAACATGCTAAAAAGAAGCAATCTTCAGGGTGTTTTACTGAGCATCCAAACCCTTGGAGTTTTTCTGCCACTTGCTTTTTGTCTTTCTACACATTTCCTTGTATTTCAAATTTTCTTCCTAGGTCTTTTGTAGTTTGTAATCTGTTCTAGGAGAATTTTCTCTGGAAGAACAGAAAAAAAATTCCATAAAAGAAGAGTAGGGGCAAAATCTTCTCTTTTTTTCTTTGCTTTTAAATTGTTTATGTTATCATTAACACTTTCTTACAGTTCAAATGTGGTTAAGGAGCTTGAAGTATATTTACAGCTGGGCAAAAGGTCAAAGGAAGGAGGAATAAAACTATGAAATATTGGAAATATTATGATATACTGCAATGATTATTTTGATAACTTGAGCACTGAAAGTAATTATACCTTTTAAGATAAGAGGCAGCTAATTTAAAATTAATTATAAACATATGAATATATGTGATAAATAATTGGCTTGTATGAAATATGGAAAATGTGTGCAATTGTGAAGAAATAATAGCAATGAGATTAGAATTGGCCCAAAGTACATTACTGAGCAGGGAAATACATTCATGAGGGAGAACAAGCAATCCCAATAAGAGTTAAAGTAATTTAAACATCTATGATAAAAAAAAAAACCACTATATGTGGCAAACTGTTTAAACATCAGAGTAGCTAGTTACACTAAAGACATATAAATGATCCACAAATTAAGTATATTCCTCAGAATAACACAAAATGAATCCATTTCAATGATAGAACAAAACATCAACTGAAATTATGTGAATTTTAGACATACCCAGGAAAGGCAGTATAATACATATATACAAAGTAATTTGTAACTGAAATGGTACAATGTTCTCAAAGTTAAAACTATGTAGACATAGAAAAAGGACACTTATGTTTGCTGTGTGACTAAATTATGCAGATAACTTTTATAGTATTCGCTATTTAAAAAATTGTGAGGTAGAAGAAACAAAACAGACTGTAGTCTGAGATAGAATCTCTTCTGTAGTTGTTATACTTTAAAAATCTAGTATGTGCTGGGTATTGCACAGAACTGAGGTTTCTAAAAATCAGATTCTGTTCTTAACTAGCTATCCCTTTCAAAGGACAAAGCAAGGCCAAGGGAGATTTTACATTTAATGTAGGAGAATGGCTCAAAGACCCAGGAAAGAATGCCAGTGAACATGACCGGACTGGTATACAGACCTCCTTTGTCTAGAGGATTTTGATATAAATGGCCTAGGAAAAGGCCAGCCAAAAGGTTTACTGTGCTTACTTCGACCCTAGAGGCCAAACTTAATTTTGAATATTACTGTCTTCAAGTTGAGGAACTGTTAGCATGTTCCTAGACATGAGCAAAGCACAACGAAAGAGTAGTTTGCATATGTTTATGTATGTGTGTGTATATGGGTAAGGGCAACAAAAAAGGGAGTGATAGAGATGTAATGGAGACAGAGAGAAACTGGGAGAGAGAGAGAGAGAGAGAGAGAGAGACAGAAAGAGAGGCAGCACGTAAACTGGATATTTACCCATTTGCCATAAAGATGTATTCCAGGCCTCCTTCTTTCTCTACTTTTCTAGGAGTTGGGATTTGCAAAATATAGTCATACTAAGACCTTAGCTGTATGCTTTAAATGTTCTTGTGATCAAGCATAGCAATTCTTCCTTTACAGAGTAAGGCAAGAAAGGAATAAGAGAGAAGACTGAGCCCCTTCAAGACGTCAACAGATAAATTTGTCATTTCTGTTTACAAATGAGGAAACCAACAGAATTTTATAATTTCCATTTGCCAACAAAAGAAACAAACAAAAACCAAGTATTTATTCTTAGGTACTTGTTATGGACTGAATGTTTGTATCCCTACCCCACCAAATTCGTATGCTGAAATCTAATCTCCAGTGTATTTGGATGTGGGGCTTTTGGGGGGTAATTAGATCACGGAGATGGAACCTTTATAAATGGAATTAGTGCCCTTATAAGAAGAGGCCAGAGAGCTAGCTAAATCTCCTTTTAAAGCTAAATGCTGGGCTTCCCTGGTGGTGTAGGGTTCTTATCAGGAACGCTATTATGCTGGCACTGTGTTCTTGGACTTCCAGCCTCCAGAACTGTGTGAAATAAGTTTCTGTTGTTTATAAACCAGCCAGTATATGTTACTTTGTCATAGTAGCCCAAACTGACTAAGACAGTTCTTATTCAAGACTTGCCTTATATCCAAGATTATCTATATATCTATGTGTGTGTGTGTGTGTGTGTGTGTATATATATATATATATATATATTTATATATATATAATTTGTGGAAATAGATATACTATTGATCAAAATAGAAACTTGTGGAAGTTTTGGTCAACAAATATTTACTGCACGTCTACAACGCTGAATATTAATTTAGAACTGGGATGATGTTGGGAAATAATTCTCTATGGGTTTCTTGTGTTTCTGCATATCTTACCAGTAGAGGCACTGACAGATATTGTTCCAGATTATCTTGTCAAGAATGTTTGTACAGCGAATAGCCTTCAAAGATAAATAGTGCCTCCCTCCAGAACAAAAGGAAGGTTTGGTTGTATAATCAAAGTAATGATTTCCTCTGGGGGCAAAGGGCAGATTTGCTTGCACCTCATTGTAAGATTTAAATTCTTAATCTTGGAGTTCCTCATCTATGATGCAAATTTACTGTGTGCACATCATCCACTTGGGGCACATTGCATTGTTCCTGTGGAATTTGAGAGGCAAGGGGAATTGGTGTGAACATGAGCTTATGCTCCTTGCTGTGCAGTGATTCAATGTCTTTGAACCAGGAGTCTTCTGCCTTCTGTCACACTCCATGAAACTGTGGCAGGCAAACTTGTTAAATAGCAGATAGGACAAAATCTCAGATCCTTCACAAGTAATAACAGTAGAATAATCAAGGCAGCACCCTCTTCCTGTAGCTTAAATTATAATTGAAAGTTGACAGTTCTAGTTGGAAGTTGATGATTGACAAAAACAACTAAATAATCAGTAATTTCACTTCAGATGAGAGCTTGAAAAGACATTTAATGGATGAGTGCTATGAAAAAATAAAGCAGGTAGTGCTTGACTTCTGGAGTGGCAGAGTAAGGACCTCCAAATATATACTCCTCCATAGAAGTAATGAGAACACTGGCAAAAACTGTCAAAATCAATATTTTCAGAACCCTGAAAATTAACCAATGTCTTGCAACAACCCAGGGAATGATTATCCAAGAAAAATGGTTGAATCTTGAAATGAAGAGCAAGACTTGTAGGGCTTTAACCTGCTCTATCCCCCTGTCCTTAACTCTGTAGTAGTCTTGAAAAAGGAACAACCTTACAACTACAATAGCTGGAAAGCCACCAATCTAGCAGCAACTTTTGAGGGAGCAGAATCAATTTGAAGTATCCCAAAAGCCCCCCACACATAGAATTATTACTCTTTGACTTACCTGGCAAGTCTATGAAAAGCTCTATTCTCATGTCTTGATTTGATCTGACAGAGTCCTTAACTTGTATGAACAAGCCTATCTACAGGGAAATTTTCAAGAAAAATTAATGACAATTGTTTAATGTCAATCTGTCTGAAGTAACGTTACTGGTTGGGGTTAAAAAGAAGTTCACCAAACAACCTAAAAGGAAAAACTGGGGAATAAGATGTCAAAACGTTGCAGGAAGGGGAACCCCTACCAGGGCCTGAGAGTGGGCTCTTGTCTAACACTCAGAAATGAATTGTCTGAGGAGACACATGTGCTGACAAAACAAGAGACTTTAGTATAGGAAAGGGGCATGGGGCAGAGAGAAGCAGGGTAGGGGAAACTAGGAGAACTGCTCTGCCATGTGGCTTGCATTCTCAGGTTTTATGGTAGTAGGGTTACTTTCTGGGTTGCCTCTGGCCAATCATCTTGCTTGGCCCATAGTCTGACTCAGGGTCCTACCTGGTGGCACGAGCGTCTCTCAGCCAAGATGGATTCCAGCATGAAGTATTCTGGGAGGTTGGCTGTCTCCTCCCTCCTTTGACCCCTCCCGAATTCTCCCGGTTAATTTTCAGCACCGTGTTCCTTATCTGGACCTCCTGTTGTGAGACAACTCAGGTAACTGGCCCTGGCCAAAGTGGGTGGTTTCAGTCGGTGATCTCCTAACAACCAGAGGCTTTGTAAAACTTCAATATATTTTGGGAAAATGAGAAGATCACTTTGTATGCATAGCCCTGTGCACACAAAGGCTGTGTACGTGCTGGGGAAGGCCCCAGAAGGCCCTAAGCTCTCCTTTCACCTGACCTGGAAATTCTGCAAAAACAAAAGTGAAGTCTAAGGTGGAGTTAGAAAATGTCTGCCTAAGAGTTAAAGGTATGCCCCATACACATACAGAGACCCTTGGTGAAAGTTGCAATATTTAAAGATATTTAAAGAAATCTGTTCAATCATTAGCTGACCATTAGCTAATTGAGTAGTGACTTCAGTGACCAAACAGGAAAGTAATATATACATTATAGAATTAGTACAAAAAAGTCATTAAAAAACAAACAGCTATAACAACAAACTTTGAGTGGAAGTTCTGATTTCCAAAACTGATACATTAATGAAACTCTAAAGCTTTCAATACAAATTATGAGACATGTAAAATAACGAGAAAGTATGGTGCTCACACAGGAAAACAGTAGTCAACAAGAAGCTATAATATATATGTTAAAAAAAATAACTAAAAGGAAAGCATATATAAAGAATTAAAGGAAAGAATGAGAACAATGTGTGACCAAATAGAGAACACCCACCTGCAGCGCTCTCTAGGCTTCCTGTTCAACCTAAGAGGGAGAAAATTGAGAAATACCACTGAAAGTCATAGGCAGGGACACAGACTCACCAAAAGACCAAGACCTTACCATACAGCCATAGAACACTTCCCCTCCCACACACCTTACCACCACATCATTAAAACTCCTGTATAATAACAGGAAATACAAGTGAAAGAACTGCATGTCTCAGACCTCATTTAAGAAGTATCTAAGGAAACCTGAAGATTACAGGAGTGACAAAAACAAGGATGTCAGAGGAAATTTTAACCTCTCACTCCTACAGCTACAGCAAGCAGTAAGCACAACCTAAATCCCAGTCAGGTAAACATAAAACCTCACACTAGAGGCCAATTTATCTCAGTTCCTTTTACCCAGTACATCATTTCCAGCCTTTAACAAAAATTACAAGAAGTACTACAAGACAAAAAACAAACAAACAACAACAATAAAAAAACACAGCATGATAAGATGAGCAAATATCAGAACTAGACTCATATTTGGCAGAGATGTTGGTATTATCAGACAGGGAATTTAAAATAACTAATAAATATGGTAAGGGCTCTAATGGGAAAAGTGGACAACATGCAAAGATGGGTGCATAATGTAAGCAGACAGATGGAAACTCTAAGGAAGAATCAAAAGGAAATGCTAGAAGTCAAAAACACTGTAACAGAAATGAAGTGTGCCTTTGATAGACTCATCAATAGACTGGACACAGCTGAGGAAAGTATCAGCAAGTTTGAAGAAATGTCAACAGAAACTTTCAAAATTTAAATGCAAAGAGAAAAAATAATGAAAAAGACAGAACAGAATATGCAAGAGCTGAGGGACAATTACAAAAGGTGTAACCTATGCATAATGGGAATACCAGATGGCAGAGGAAGAAAGGGATGGAAGAAATGTTTGAAGCAATAATGACTGAGAACTTCCTGACATTAATGATAGACACCACACCACAAATCCAGGAAACTCAGAACAGAAAGAAGAATAAATTAAAAAAAAAAAAAAAGCTAGGCATATTATATTCAAACTTCATAAAATTAAAGACAGAGAAAATCTTCAAAGAAGCAAAAGAGAAAAACACCTTACCTATAGAAGGACAAGATAAGACTTATATAGAACTTTTATTCAGAAACCATGCAAGCAAGAAGAGACTGGAGTGAAATATTTAAACTTTTGAGAGAAAGAACCCAAAGATCAAAATTCTGTACCCAGAAAAATTATCCTACAAAAATGAAAGAGAAATGATTTTCACAGAAAAACAAAAATTGGGGAAATTTGTAGCCAATAAACCTGCCTTGAAAGAAATGGTAAATGAAGTTCTTCAGAAAGAAGGAAAATGATTAAGGTCTGAAACTTGTATCTACATAAAGAAAGAAAGAGCAGCAAAGAAATATGAGGTCATGTTGGTAATTTGAAATCAGCCACAACGAAAGTATGTACATTTTCATATTACTAATCAGCCATGCAGCTGCAATTAACATTCCCCAATAGTTTGTTAAACAATTACCAAACCCCCATGTGATATAAGCCTTATTTCTTTTTTTTAAAAGGTGATCATCTTTCAGGACAAAACATGATGAGCTAATAATTTTACTTCAAAGTCTGATTTTATCAGTCCTGTTACTGGGACTCCATCTCCAAATTATGGCAATAGGTAATGGGTTGCCATATTTATAATTCAGTAATCAGTTTCTGCCTTTATCCTTAGTCTTACGTTTTAATATGTTGTTGGTTTTGTTATAATTATTGTAATTGCTTTTCTTATTTTCCTCCTCCTTCATCTATTTCTTATTTTTGTCTTTTTCTTTTATTATTGTTTCTTCAATAGACAGTGGTATATATATGGAAATACAGTATCAGGGACTGTCAACTATACACATTTTTAAAACGGAATTTCTCCCTATATCTTTTTTATCTAAAAAATACATTCACATTGTACAAACATCAGAAACCATAAACTATAGTGAATATATTCCTCTTTTGCTCCCAGTCTCTGCCCAATTAATTTCTATCCTCTCTTTCCAACAGGTAACTCTTATTATTACTTGTTTTTTGCTTCCTACACACTTCATATAATTTTTTAAAATGTGTGTACTGGCAAGTGCAAATATCTATTTTTTTCTCTCCCTTTTTAAACACGAATCCTAAATGCTATATTGGATACCACATACCTTGCTTTTTCACTTACTATATCTTGAGATATTTCCATATAAGTACCTTAAAAGTTTATGTTTTGTACATCTACATAGTTTTTAATTGTATGGATAAAGTGTAAACTACTATAGTAGTTTCCTATAGTTTTCCTTCTCAGTAATCGACACTATCTTTTCATTTGCTAGAGTCAGACACTTTAGTGTCATATTTGACTCCTCTCTTTCAAATTCCACATCCATTCTTCCACAATTCTTGTTGGCTCTACCTTCAAAATATATTCTGCATCAATTCTTTTCTTACTAATTTCACCAATTCCTCTCTTTCAAATTCCACATCCAATTCTTCCACAATTCTTTTTGGCTCTACCTTCAAAATATATTCTGCATCAATTCTTTTCTTACTAATTTCACCAATTCTACTTCTATCCCAAGCTATCACTGTATTCCTTGACATCTTTGAGTATCACAGAGCCCCAGAGGCTTACCTG
The DNA here is from genome assembly GCF_003031525.2 of Neophocaena asiaeorientalis asiaeorientalis. NCBI lineage: Eukaryota > Metazoa > Chordata > Mammalia > Artiodactyla > Phocoenidae > Neophocaena > Neophocaena asiaeorientalis. Next base: position 5,090,066 of record NW_020175387.1, on the reverse strand, counting down.
TGAGTTCCTCTGCTTTTGCGAATATGCTCCATGCTCAGTGGGAAAGACTTCACACCCAGGTAGTTCCCCTGTTAACCAGACCAGCTGTACCCCATCTGGATCTGAACCTAATATATTTTACTCCTCTGTCAGTCTGCAAAATTATTCAGACAAACCAATCACATCCTCAAGATGTGAACTGGGATGGGGGTGGTCCACTTGTCACTGGTTACTACAAAGCCTGCCTTCAACAGCCCCTGCTGATTCACTCTTATCCCAAGTGTAACGCTTGTGTTGCCCTGCATAGTGTGTGGAATCCTCCTCTCCCAGGTTATGAGTATGTTTGACTAATAAACTGCTGTCAATCTCATCTGTTCAGAGTGGAATGTCATATCTTCAGCCATTTTGTACTATTTAGGGTATGGGACTCATCCTTCACTGGTGGCATGAATAGGATATAGTGAGAACAATCACCATCTAATTTAGTTTTCTCTTTCATAACTATCACATTCCCCTCCCGAAGTCTATTTTCAATACTGTAATCAGTGTGTTGAAAACATGAGTAATATCTTTTTTTTTGCAGTATGCGGGCCTCTCACTGTTGTGGCCTCTCCCATTGCATAGCACAGGCTCCGGACGCGCAGGCTCAGTGGCCATGGCTCACGGGCCCAGCCACTCTGTGGCATGTGGGATCTTCCCGGACTGGGGCACGAACCCATGTCCCCTGCATCGGCAGGCAGACTCTTAACCACTGTGCCACCAGGGAAGCCCGTATGAGTAATATCTTGAAAACCCTCTACTCTAACCCATCCAATGGCTTTCCATCATGTAGAGTAAAAGCTCAAGTCCAAACAGAGCTTACAAAGCCGTACATATTCTAGGCACGCTATTGATCATTGACCCACTCATCTACAGCTCCTGTTCCCATTCAATCTGATCCAGACACACTTGTCCCGTGCTGTTCCTTCTTGGTATGTTTCCAAAGATGGGCCAGTGGCAGCAGGCCATTGAGCTCGATAGAAACCACAGCAGTTGTTTAGATCTTAGATCAATAGACCTTTTTTTTAGGGAGGAGTATTTTATCACTGATATTGTTTACACTTGTCAGTTCATGAAGATAATAAACATTTAATCAGTCTTATTATTGATTTAAGATTTTCTGTAGACAGTGCACACCTTATTGACTACAACCATGGTGAACTACTTCCACTGACCACACCGTCCTTTGCTATGCCTCTGTTTGCATCTTAGGGTGTTTGCACTGGTTATTCCCTTTACCTGAAATCTCTCCTCTGAGTTTCATATGGCTTATATATTCACTTTTATCAGGTCTTTACTCAGATGCCATTTTCTTATTAAGGCCTCTGTTACTACTGTGTTTAAAATGGAAATCTTATTCCCATTCTTTATGTGATTGACATGAAATAGGAAAGGTTTCAAATTCAGAATAAAATGTTTTGTAAATATTTATGTTTTCCCAAAATTCAGTTTAGTTTTATTCTACAGCCCCAATTTTATATCCACTTCTAAGAAATCATATAAGACAAGCATTTTTATAAAACATTTGTGTTAAATCCAAATGGCTGTCAATTTACTTACATACCTCATTAGACACAAGTTAACCTTCAGACCTTTAACTTTAGAAATGAAGCTGAGATGAGAATATGTGAAGAATAAGGTATGTTTTGCCTCTCCTTCAAGAATTTTGTTGCCACTTTCTATTATGGAAACTCCCAGAATATATTGATAATGATAATTATGATGATAATAATTGAGTTAGTTACCATAGGCTAGATCCATTTTTATATACTTTATTGAATTATTATAATAATTCCATGAGACCGGTATTATTATGTCCCTATTATAGATGAGAAAAATGAGACCAGAGTTATAAAGTCATTTAACTAAGGTCACCCAGCTGGTAATTGGCTATTAGGGTTTTCACATAGGTCTACTTCCATCAAAAGCCCTTGCTCTTAATTAGAGCACTATGCATCCCCTTCGTGGAAGCAAACATACCAGAAGACCAAAAGGTTTGTGTCAATAATATTAGAATATTATGATGGAATAAATGAGAACATATCTATATTCAGTTTAAGGTGGAAAAACAAAATGTAAAATCTTTTGTTCATAGATTTGGGACTAGCAGTGCAGGGGTCTGTGAACTGCGGTCTATTTATTGATGATATGATCTACAAATGTTAGTCATTTGGCAGGTAGAAATACAGCTCCTGATCCAATGTTAATGTAATAAATTTAAATGCTACTAAACATTACTTTGGTAACTGCAAACCAAAGGTCTGCAGTCATTTGCATGAAATGTATAAATAAACGTTTTGAATTACATGTTGTCACAAGCATAAATTCAGTTTACTCTTTCTAAAAGCCAGAACTTGGCTATGAACATTAAAGATGACTTGTATGACCATGTTAATCTTTCCACCTCATATTTCAATTTTTATGAGAACTTTATTACTAAATAATATATCTCCATGCTCTCCTTTTGTAGCACTACTGCCCATTACTTGCCTAAACTATACTCTGTCATTACTTTTAGCAGTTTTATGCCTCATATACTGTACAGCCTGTGATGGCTGTCTTCCTAATAAATTCTTCATCACTTTCAATATAATCATCTGCATTGCAGCTTCATTAATCTCCTTTCATTCAAAGATCCAGGGAGACAGCATCCCGCTGAGTAAAAGGTTTTAAGAAACTTAATTGGGCCACAGGAACCTGCTTCTGGGCTTTAGTCAGTGTCATGAAATATTGCAGTTACTAATATAATACTGGTGGCTTTTGAATAACAGATTAATTAGGAACATCCTTATGCAGAGAAATAAATGGAGTATTCATGACATGATTTTCACTGCAACAATAAAATGCAAAACCTCAATACTCAACCAAGTTTAAACCTATCCTGGTCACCTTGATGTGTGCAGGTTTCTGAGACTCAGAAACACACTCCTGCCAGAACCTCTTCATTTAAAATTAACTCATATACCTGTGGCTCCATCTACTACAGTAATTGAAGGTAATGTACTCACAGGTTTTGCCTTATATCTCAGCTACCCTAGTTAATTATGGTCATTGTTTGAGGCAGAATCCCTTATCATCTAAACTGTGTGTGAACTGAGAGCCAACACTCCTCTTTCTTTTCCTTCAGGGAGTATCTTGATGATGTTTGGGGAGAAGGCCAAGACTACCATAATCTAAGAGACAAATATTCTGAAATTATTGACTGTCATAAATGGGAAGGGTGATAGTATCTCCAGCTCTAAATTAGAAAATCCATGAAGAAGAAAGAAATTCCATTGATAGGGGAAAAGCTAGGAGTGGGTAGGTAGTGGCAAATCAGATGTGATAATATTTGGGGGTAAACCCAAACTGACCAAATGATCAAGGGGATTTTTCAGTAAAAAAATCAATGCATGGTATGGATATATACTGAGTTTTAATGTCTGCTTAAGAGGTGACTTGGTAAGGAAAATCCCATTTAGATTTTGTAGGGCTTAACTAAGACTTAAATAAGAATTTAAAAATAAGAATTTTAAGAATCTAACTAAAAAAGAACTTTAGCCAATTAGGTTATTATGTTGTAATTTTAAAATGTGAGTGTGACACCAGCAGTCAATTTGATAAGTAAATCATTGCATAGTTACGCATAGAATACTATAAAAATGAGAATGAACAAATGATATCTCTGTACAAGAATATGGATGAAGATCACAAATGTACTGCTGACCAAAAAGAGCCAGACCTGAAAAAAGATATACTATATTATTCCATTTATATAAAGTTCAAAACCAGGCAAAGCTGATTGACTCCTTCAGCCCCAGCTCCTGGAAACTGCTTATCTGTTTTCAACCCCTATACAGTAGTTTTGTCTTCTATAAAATGTCATACAAATAGAATCACATAGTACTTAGAGTTTTGTATCTGGCTCCTCTCACCTACAATAGTGTTTTTGAGGTTGATCCATATTGTTGCATATATCAGTAGTTTGGTTCTATTTATTGCTCATTTAACTCTGTCTCATTGCTGAGAATCTTATCGGATGGATGAGCCATGAGTTATTTATCTATATATTTACCTGTTGATGGATGTTTGGCTTCATTCTAGATTTTGGCTACTATGAATAAATCTGCTCTAAACATTTGTGGGGACCTGTGTTTTTAGTTTTCTTTGGTAAATACCCAGGACTTAGATTGCTGGATCATATGTTTAACTTTTATTTATTTATTTATGGCTGCACTGCTTGTCTTGTGGGGTCTTAGTTCCCTGACCAGGGTTTGAACCCATGCCCTTGGCAGTGAAAGTGCAAAGTCCTAACCACTGGACCTCTAGGGAATTCCCTATGTCTCTCTTTAGAAGAAACAGCCAAACTGTTTCCCAAAGTGTTACATTTTGCATTTCCACCAGAAATGTATGTGTTCCAGTGGACTTCATCTTTGTAAACTCTTTGTATCACTTGTTTTTCCTTTGTGTGTTTGTTTTTTTAAGCTATTTTAGAAGCTGTGTAGTGGTATCTTATTGTGGTTTCAATGGAAATTTTCTTAATGAGTAAAATTACTTTAAGCATATTTTCAGGCAATTATCTGCCACTCACATTTCTTCTTTGGTGAAATATCTGTTGAAATATTTTACCCATTTAAAAAATTGTGTTGTTTGTTTATTATTGTGGTAAATGTTTATATATTTTAAATCAAAGTTATTTGATAGATATATGTTTTGTAAATATTTTCTCCCAGTAAGTGTCTTATCTTTCCATTTTCTTAACAGTGGTCTTTCAAAGATCAGAATTTTCAAATTTTATTAAGTTCAACTTACCAACAAATTTTTTTTATTATTTATTAGTAAAGTATATGATCCATTTCAAGTTAGTTTTTTATATGGTAAAAAAGTAAGCGTTGATGGTTATTTTATTATCTTATTTTTTGCATATGGATGTCTAATTGTTCCAGCACAGTTTTTGGAAAGACTACCCTTGCTCCCTTGAATTAGTTTGATATCTTTGTCAAAATCAATTGACTATACACACATCGGTCTACTTGGAAACTATTCTATTCCATTGATCGATGTATATAACCTATTGCATTTTCTTGATCATTTTAACTTCATGGCAAGTTTTGAGATCAACTAGTGTGTGTCCTCAAACTTCTCTTTTAGAAATATTTTACCTATTTTAAGTATTTCTTCAAAAAATGTTATATGGGATTTTGATTGATATTTCTTTGAATCCATAGATACACTTAGAAAGAGTTCACATGTAAACAATGTCTTCCAACCCATGAATATAGTATCTCTCTTCACCTCTGTAAGTCTTTAATTTCTCTCATCAAGATTTTGCAGATTTTGGTATAAAAAGTTTTGCATATATTTTGTTATCCTTAACTATTTCAGGTATTTGACATTGCTGTAAATGGCATTTTAAAATTTAATTTACAAATTGTTCATAGTTAGTATATAGATATGCATTTGTTTTTTGTGTATTCACCTTGTTTCCTCTCACCTTTCTAAACCACTTAGTAATTCTAGTAGCTGTTTTTGTAGATTCTTTGGAATTTTTTTCTATAGATAATAATATCATCTTTAAATAAAAAGACAGTTCTATTTCTTCCTTTCCAATTCCTATGTTTATTACTTTCTCATTTTTCTGTTTTATTGAATTGTCTAGGACCTATAGTAAAATGTTGAATAGGAGTGGTGAAAGTGGACATCTTTGTCCCTTTTCTTATCCTAGGGAAAAGGGATTCACTTGTTTACTAGTAAGCAAATAGTAATAACTACAGCAGCTTAATGCTATGACTGCAGAATTGAGTAGTTCCAATAGGGACCCCCAAAGTCTAAGATATTTACTTCCTGACACATTATAGGAAAAGTGTGCTGATCCAAGTTGTTGATCTTACGGCCACAGTGTTGTTCACAGTATAGGCATACCTTAGAAATATTGTGTGTTTTGTTCCAGACCACTACAATAAAGTGAACATTGCAGTAAAGTAAGTCACAAAATTGTTGGTTTCCCAGTGCATGTAAAAATTATGTTTATACTATGTTGTAGCTTATTACATATGTAATAGCATTATGTCTAAAAAAATGTACACACCTTAATTAAAAAATACTTTATTGCTAAAAAATGCTAGCCATCATTTGAGCCTTTAGCAAGTCATGTTAGTAACACCAAAGATCACTGATCACATATCACCATAACAAATATAACAATAATGAAAAAGTTTGAAATATTGTGATAATTACTAAAATGTGACAGAGACATGAAGTGAGCAAATGCTGTTGGAAAAATAGTCTCAATAGACTTGCTTGATTCAGGGTTGCCATAAAACTTCAACGTGTAAAAAATGCATCATCTGAGAAGTGCAATAAAATGAGGAGCAAAATTTAATGTCTGTGGGGTCAGTAGTGATGCCCCATGTTCATTCCTGATGTTGTTAATTGGTGTATTCTCTCTCTTTCTCTTTGGTCAGTCTATATAAGGATTCATCAGTTTTTTATAAGACAACATTTTGTTTTATTGATTTTCTTTTTTTGTTATTATATTTTCAAGTTCATTGGCTTGTACTCTTTATTATTTCCTTCTGTTTAGTTTGGGTTTAATTTGCTTTTCTTTAATTTCAAAATATTTGAAGATTTTTTCAATTATCTTTCTGTTATTGATTTCTTATTTAAGTATTTTGTGGTCAGAAAATCTTCTTTCTTTGAGTTCGATTGTTTGAAATTTATTTTATGGGCTAGAATTTAGCCTACCTTGGTCAATGTTCCATGTGAAAAGTTGTATTATATTGTTCTTAGGTAGTTGCCTTATAAATGTCAATTAGGTCAATTTCACAATAGCAGTGTTCAGATCTTCTACAATCTTACTGATTTTCTGCATATGTTGTATAACAATTACTAAAAAAAAGGGTTGAACTTTTCAATTAACATTGTGGATTTGCCTGTTTCTACTTTTAGAGCTATCAGTATATGTTTTATATACCTTAGAGTTCTTTTGTTAGGGGCAGAGGCAGATTATGTGCTTCTGATGAATTATCTCCTTTATCATGTTGTAATGTTCATCTTTACATCTGATAACATTCCTAGTTTTGAAATATATATATATATATATATATATATTTAAATATATATACACACACACTTTTTAAAGAGGAAACAAAATTATTTACAGTTTATTTTGAAAGTCTACTTTTAATCCAGACTGAACAAACAAGCAGAAAAGTGAGAAAGTTAAATTTATTAGCAGAAACAAATGTACCAAATGTAAAACAATGAGTTAGTCACAGAACTATTTACATATATATTTACAAGCAATCCTTTTGTACATTGTTTTACTTTTAGTTAGTTGGAAAAATATTTTTGACATTAGGTAAAAATATTACTTAGATAGGGCTGAGGTGGTATCACATTATAGTAAAAGTATACATATATTTCTTTTTACACTCAATGTAGTTATACCTTTATGTTTGTATTCCTTTCTTGTAATCAGCAAAGAGTGAAGTCTTGACATGGCAATCTCTGCCTTTAAATTGGTTTGTGTCAACCTTTATATTTAATAAAATCATCCATATTGTTAGATTTAAGTCTCCCATCTTGCTAGTTACTTTCTGAATCTTCCAACTGTTCTTACTTTCCCCCTTCTTTCCCTTCCTTATTTTGAATTAAGAATTTTTTTTTGACACTATTCTATTTTATCTCCACCACTGGTTCGTTAGATTTATTTATTTATTTATTTAGTGGTTGTTCCAGAGTTTCCAATATGCATCTTTATCTTATCAACTGATATACCACTTCATGTATACTATGAATATACTTATATTTCCTTCATTTAATCCATTGTACCAATTTTGCCATACATCTTGCTTCTAAGTATACTATAAACCTCAGAATAAATGGTTAGCAGTTTACCTGTACACAACAAATTATTTTAAACTGATTAAAAATCAGAAATTAAGTAATTCATTTAAAAAAATAATTTCTAGTGTTCTTCATTTATTTGTGTTAATTCAACTTTTTCAACTGGTATCATAATTATTTTGTCTAAAGAACTTTAATTTTTTTTTATTACAAATCCACTTGCAATGGATTCTCTCAGATTTTTCTTGTCTAAAATATTTTATTCTAGCCTAAGTTTTAAAGTTTTTTTTTTTCCCATTGGGTATAGAATCTTTGGCTAAACATTTTTTGTTTGTTTGTTTTCTTTAAACACTTTAAAGTATCACTCCATTATCTTCTGACTTGTGTGGTTTCTGACAAGGATTCTTAGCTTTTACCTTTGTTCATCTTTGTGTAATATTTCTTTCTTTTCTGGCTGCTTTCAGGATTTCCTCTTGATCTTTGATTTGACTCTGGATGTGTGTGCCTGTGTGTGTGTGTGTGTGTGTGTGTGTGTGTGTGTTTATCCTACTTTTGGGGTTCTCTGAGGTTCTTGGATGGTTGATGTCTTCCATTAATTTTGGAAAATTCACAGCTCTCTTCAAATATTTCTTCTGGCCCATTTTCTGTCTCTTCTCCTGGAACTCTAATTTCTTGTATGTCAGATCATTTGTTTTTGTCTCAGAGCTCTTCAGGTCTATTTTTCTCTCCTCTGTCTCTTTATTTTTCATTTTGGTTAATTTCCATTGTTGCATCTTCATGTAACAATGTGTGTTCACTTAACTGTGTTCACTTTTCTCATAAATCTGCCAAAGGAATTCTTTATCTCTGATTTAGATAAATTTAGATGAATTTTACAAATTCCTAGCATTTCCATTTAACTTTTATTTTATAGTCTCCAACTCTGCTGAAACTCATCATACATTCATGCATGTTGTTCATCTTTTCTACTAAAACATTATATTTTTAGTTTTAATTATTATTATTAATTATTTTAATTGCTCTTTTTCTGTTTTTGAAAATAATTATTGTGCTAACATATATTTAATACATAAAATTTTGTAGTAATAGTTATTTTAATGTCGTCTGATAATTCCAACATCTGTGTCATTACTGAGTCTACCTTTGGTGATTGCTTTATCACTAGATGATGGGTCATTATATTCTGGCTTTTTAAAATTTTTACATTTGCATTGTATGTAGAATAACTGTGGAGACAAATAAATATTATTTATGATTTGATATGGACAAGCTTATTTTTAGGTTCTGTGTGATTTAATTCTGTGTAATCAGTAGTTGAACTTGGTTTGAGTTTGATTGTTGCTATTTTTACCCAGAATCCACCACAGGATTCAAATTCCTTCAGTGGTAGTGTTAAAAGATAAACTGAGACATATTACAAATTTTAAGAGTCTATTTTGAGCAAAAATCAATTAAAATCAGGTAATGCCAAGTCAGAAGTAGTGAGTGCTCCACTTACAGGAGCTCCGGAGAGACTTTGATATAGAAAAGGCAGAAGCAAAGCAATAAAATTATTGATTGACTATAGATGAAAGCCTAGTTTAACAACTTTGAGACATTTACAGACTTAGATTTTTGTTTGCTTAGGTAAGCTATCGTGGCATTAGAGTCAACCTAGCCTAATGGCCTCCTCGTTTAATTAAACAGTGGGTTGCTACTACCTTACATTTAGTGAGGGTCGTTTGGTGCCAGAGGATTCTCTCAGTGTTCCCTCTCCTCTGTTTCCTGTGGTTCCCCAAGACTGACTGCCCTGCAGAATGGTCTCTCCCTTCTGACAGGTAGGTAGGTCTTTAGTCTTTTAACTTGGTCCTAGAATCCTGGTGGGGGACGAGGGCTTCTTGGTTCATGTTGTCATCTCTGTCTTAGGCAGTGACTGTGTGCTTAGGCTTTTTCAGAATTCCTATATTCCCCTTCTTTCACAAGGCAGCCACACTGTGGCTTGTCTTTGTGATCTGTGCGAACCTTGGGTGAGACAGTTTCTGCCCTTTCACAAGTGGTAGCAGGTATCTGCTCTGTAATGTATTTATAATGTCAGGATTCTAAGCCCAAGAGGTTTTCTACCCCTCCTCTAGTGACATACAGTTTCTATTTTTGCCCTTCCCCAGAAGCAGTGGATCTTTGCTTGGTTCTTGAGAGTGGGAAGGAGATTTCCCTATTTCCTATCTCTCCCCAAAGTGCAGATACATATATTTGCTTCAACCATGTTGCATGGTCCTAAGGACAAGAAGATATAATATTGCCCCTCCTCCAATGATTTAAGCCTTTTCCTTCCCATAGTAGGAGGGTTCTGGGAAAGGGGAGGGAGTGTGATTTTCCCTAGTGGTAGTTGATCATCTTTTGCATGCCTGTTAAGAATTTTTAAAAGGCATTACCTGAGACACTACATTCTCTCTTTTAAAATGTTTTGACATAAAAATATTAATATTTTAACTATTTTAAATAACTTCTTAGTCTGTATTAATATTCCAGCTTGGGAAGGGGCATATCTCATTTATTTATTTTACTCAAACTGGCAAAATTTTGTGTATCTTATTAATTTATGCAAAGAAAACCTTTTTCATTTTATTGTTGCCTTATATTGAATTATTTCCCTGTTTTGTTTCTGTAATTTCTACTCCTGTCGTTATCACTCCCTTCCTTCTACTACTATAGATCAGCGTGGTTGTATTTTCTGGACTTAAGTTAGATACATTATTGATGTTTCTCTTTTTTTTTTCTAATATAAGCATTTAAGCAATGTGTTTACTTCTAAGTACCATATTAGTTGCCTCCACAGTTTTTCTTTCTGTTTTATTCTTTTCCTTTTCTTTCCCTTTTTTACTCTTTATTTTGAGATATGACATACAAACAGTGTGCTGCTGAACTTTTAAGTGTATAGCACTCCCTCAAATCACTTTATAAGAATCAATGTCTTAGGCTCTGCTTCCATAGAATCCAAATTAACACAGTTCATGTCTAGAGTTAACTGACATCTCTTCCTAAATAATACAATGAGTTTGAATGCTTTAACTCCTATAATTTTCTTCTCACTTATATTGTCAAATATTTAGTTCTACCTTATTTTATGAATTCCCTATATTCAAAATTACTGTTACCATGTTATAAAGTAAATGTATGTTTAGATTTACACAGATGTTTACCAATTTCTTTACTCATCAAACTTCTGTAATATTACAACTTCCTCCTGGAATTATTTTCCTCTGTCTGAAATTTCATTCTTCAGAAATCCTCTTGATAAGGCCTCTTATTGGTGAATTTTCTGTTTTTGCTTCCCTAAAAGGGTCTTTATTTTCACATTCTTTCTTTAATGACAGTTCACCTCAGTGGACTGTAAGATAGAATTTATCCTTTCCTTACATTTTTTTTTTTTTTTTTGCGGTACGCGGGCCTCTCACTGTTGTGGTCTCTCCCACTGTGGAGCACAGGCTCCGGACACGCAGGCTCAGCAGCCATGGCTCACGAGCCCAGCCGCTCCGCGGCATGTGGGATCTCCCCAGGCCGGGGCACAAACCCGTGTCCCCTGCATCGGCAGGCAGACTCTCAACCACTGCGCCACCAGGGAAGCACTCCTTTCCTTACGTTTTGAAGATATTTTCTTCATTGTGTTGTAGCTGCTATTATTGCTATTGAGAAGCTACCATTGTTATTATTTGTGGTAATCTAGTAGTTTTAGGCTTCTTGTTAAAACTTCTTTTTATCTTTTCTGCCTTTATTATTCATATGCCCATGTGTTTTTGTTTTTGTTTTGTTTTGTTTTTTCTTGGAATTTATTTGGTTTCCTGACTTGAAAGATACCTGTCTTTTCTCAATTCTGGAAAATTTTCAACCATAATATGATTTAAATTCAGCCTAACCTTCTCTCTCTGTTCTCTTCTCTGGAACATCAATTAAACTTCAACTTTTTTACTATTCTCCATATATTTTAACCTCTAATTTTTTTCCCATCTCATTGTCTAAGTCTTTGTAATTTCTTTAAATTTACTACACTTGAATTGTGCTTCCAGTTAAGTAATTTTTCCTTATGCTTTACATGATCTGCTATTTCACTTGTCAATACTACACTTTCATTAATTATGTTTTTAGGTCCTAGAAAGATAAGTTTATTCCTTTTCAAATTTTATCAAATCTTTATTTGATAGTATTCATTCAGCAAATTTGCCTACTAAGCCAGGTACTTTTTAGGCACTTGGGATATTTTAATGAAAAATAAAAAGAGAAAAAAACCTCAACATCTTTGTCCATATGAAGCATAGTGGGACAAGGCAGGCAGTAAACAATAGATATAAGTATGTTCTTTGGAGGCTAGAAGTGTTACATAAGAGAAAATGCACAGTAAAGCCTGAGTATGGTGTAGGATATTGGTGGTGCTGTGGTGGAAAGTTATCATTTTAAAATGGGTGGCAATGGAAGGTGTCATTAAGAAGGTGAAGTTTGAGCAAGATTCTAAAGATATGAGGAATTGAAAATGTGGATACCTGGGAGAAGAAAGTTCCAAGCAGAAGTGTTAGCCAATGCAAAGTTACTAAAATGGGGTCAACAAAAGCAAGGAGGTCAGTGTGGCTGGAGCATGTATGTGAGGGAGAACTGGTAGGGGAGGTAATGGTGGTGAGATAATGTGGGGTCTTGTAGGCCATTGTGCGGACTTCAAGTTTATTCTGAAGTCCTCACAAACAAAACAATACAAAAGCAGTTTTTCTAGTCTTTGCTTTACGTTAGGGTCCTGACTTTGTGTGATCTGCATTCTCGTTATAGACTTTGGATAGGCCAAAGGCTTTGTCTTCTGGATCTTGGACTTTTTAATGTTCAATCCCATTGCTTCTGGGAATTAACAAGCACCGCCAGAAAACACATGGTTAGAATTTCAGTTTCATACACTGGTTTCTATTTCTTCTTAATTTTTATCCCTAAGGGATTTTCCTTATTTTTGTATCAGTTTAGCAATGCCTTTTAAAAGATGTTTACTCCATTTTATTCTTGTTGTTATTAAGAGGTCTTTTAAGACATTTAGTCTGCTATATGGGAAGAAACACGACCATAGAAGTTATTTTAAATATTAAAGGGAAGTCAAAAATATAATAAACACATTTTAAACATAAAAATTAAAGTAAAAAAACCCAAAATGCTAGAGCTATAAATGGTGAAATCAAATGCAGATTAAATGTTTTTATTTATAAAGTAAAAGAAACAAAATATATAATTCATCAAAACAAAATGTAGAAAGATTAGAATAAATATGTAATAGCATTAATGGAATTAAATCTTAAGTATTAAAACTGAAAAGGAAAAGTGCTCAATATAATTCCAGTATGGAAAGGAAACATTGCTATAAGATAAGGTTATGAAATTAATTTTATCTATAAACATAGCTAAACATACCTATGTGGTTTAAAGTCTCTATACTGGGGTTAAACTCCCGAGTTTAAACCCCTGCTCATTCATATTTCTGTCTGTATGCACTTTAAAAAGTACTAATTACTTTGTGGTTCAGTTTCCTAATAGGGAAAATATCATTATCAACCTCATAACTTGTTTAGGAGAATGAATGAGACAATATTTAGAAAGGAAACAGCCCAATTAGTAGCACATAGTAAATGTTCAGTAAATGTTAGACATTGGTTTTATCATTAATTAACTTAGAAAATGAGAAAGAAGTAAATTTTGACAACAAAATTCAGGGATTCATGCTTCTATGTGGAGTTAGACACATTTGTACCAGGTCTGAAACAGGAGCAGATAACCAGCTGGCTTTCTGCACTAATTTCCCAGTTGAAAGGGCCCTGCTGGTGAGTCCCTGAGGTTTACCAATAGTGGCAGGCAGACCAATTGGGAAGCTTCAATGGTATGATGCAATTTTCTCTTTAAATTCTGACAGGACTGAAAGGATGGAGAATGTTATAAAATCCTTTGTTCCCTGTACTTCTGGCATTCTGTTGATCTTGTTTACCTCTCTGCATCAAAGCCAGTAGGATAAGGGGCTTTTGCAGTTTTCCTTGTGCTGAAACACTTGTTTACTCAAAGAAGAACTTCAGATGTTCTTTGGCAAAGTATTCAAAAGACACACATTGCAATGACCTCTCATTGAACTAATGCTACTCCTTGGTCAGTCAGCTGCATTTGTTGATTCCTCCATTCATTACCTTGGAGAAGCATTTCTGTGGTCACTGGAATGTGATGATGAACACTTTCTGTGCCTAAAATTTTGGTGGCCCTTTCTTCCCAGTTAGTTATGCAAGTGAACATTGATCTTTGTTCTCTCTTCAGGTCTTAATTTTATATATTCATTGAATCTACTTTCACTATCTACCAGTTTGTAGATTTCTGGCATTATTATATGATAGCATTTGCAGTGTGGTAGAGTTATATTCTGTGTCAAAAGCAGTTATTTACTCTAGCTTACATTTCCACAGAATAGCAATACGACAAATGAACAACGTTGTCAAGGAGAAATTTTTAAAAAGCAAAATAACAATTCTATCTCTTTAAAGTTCACTTTACAATTTTCTTTCTGGTTACCCCATGCTAATCTATATGTTTAAATGCAGCTGCCCCCGCTACAGAAATCTTTTCTCTATATATTTGTTAATGGAAGCTCTAACAGGTAGCAAAAAATAAAAGCAAAACTTTATTAAGATATGAAACATCATTATGAACTAGAAGTCAACAGTCTTAGGTTAACAAAACATTAAAATATACTAACATGCAAAAAGTGAAATTGGCTACTGTTTGATAATAATTCTAATTGGAGGTGAACTTTTTAGTTTAAGTTGGAATCTATATATATTTGTAAATAATATCATTCCTATGAGAATTTGCTACCATGTAACTGTTAATAGAAGGTAGAGTTTACTGAAAATGTAAGTTTGATGCATTTTTTTATCCTGGGAGTTTCTCATTTAAAAAAAACCCTTACTCCTCCCCATCCCCCCCAAAAAAAACCTCTCTCTCTTCTTTCCCTTTCTGGGTATCTCCCTAGATAGTCCTTGATCTTCCCAATGAAATGTATTAACATGACTGGTTACTCTTGTGATTTTTCATTTCCATTTACTCAACTCCTACTCCTTATTTTAATCTCAATCTCGTTCCTTTTCCTATTAATCCAGCAAAATAGCTCTTGCTGAGGTCACCAATGATCTTCAGAGCACTGATTCCGTGGGCCACTTTTTCAGGTTACATTGTATGTGACCTCTCAGCAGCATTCGACATTGTTGACTACTCCCTTCTTCCTGAAAGACTATTTGACTTCCCTGACACCAAACTCTAGATTTTCCTCCTCCTCTCTGGCTGTTCCTTCTATATTTCTTCTCTCTCTCCTTTATAGATGCATCTTCTTCTAAGCCAGAAATATATGGAGTTCCATAGGTAGATGCCTCTACATTTGTCTTCTCAGCCTATATCTCTTTTCTGAGCTCCAGACTCATGTATTCTATGATGGCTCCTTGAAATCTTCTCATAGATTTCTCAAAGGCATTGCAAACTCATTATATTCAAAATACATTCATGGTCTTCTTTTCCTACTCCTAACCTGATTCTTTTCTGTTGACCCCAATCTGAGTGAATGCCCCACAGTCCATTCAGTAGCAAAAAATCCAAAAACAAGGATTCATCCACAAGACTTCCATCTCCCTACATCCTTTCTTTAATCTATTTGCAAGTTCTTTTGATTTTACTTTGTAACTATCTCTCAAATCTGATAAAATTTCTCCAACCCCTCCAATATCTCACTAATCCAAACTGCAATAATTCTTTTCCTAAATGGTTACTGATGTATCTGCGGAAGTGCCTCCACTTAGTGTTTCCAATTCCATATTTACTCTGAAGCTAAAGTAACATTTTATAAATGTAAATTTTATCTTAATAGTCTCCTCCATACCAACTGGCAATCCTTCAACAGCTCATCGTTAATCTTGGTACAAAGCTAAAAGTTATGAAATTTGGCCAAGAAGTACTCTATCCTGTCTGCTAGTGATTCTTCCAGGTTTATCTTTCATTTGTTCCTCCAGGAACTCTCTCTTATTTTATACTTACTATCAAAACAAGATATCACTTAATATTTGAAACAAGCAAAATACCTAAAAAGCATAGTTTATTCTTTGCCAAGCAAGGGAGAGTTGCAATTTCAAAGCACAGTGTCTTTTAAGGAAAATGCTGATCTTATAGGGTTTTAGGAAACAAGGAGTTCTGGAAGTGGAGAATTTTCAGAAGCATAAATCTTTAGGCATTGGCTGACTGTCAGCTGTGGAAACATGCTTTCCGATTGTGGCTGCCGCTGATTGACTTTCTGAAGTGTAAGCACTAGAGACTGTTGCTGATTGGCTTTCAGAAAAGTATCCCTGTTGCTGATTGGTTGGTGTTCAGAGGCATTGTTGCTGAAACAAAGGCATGATCACAGTTGGATTGGGATAGATTTAAAGTCAGTTCCTGTTGGCTAATAATTCACAGCTTGGGACAATGGCCAGAGAACAATCTTTTTTTGAATTTGGAGAATAGAAAGTTTTTATTTTTAGCATATGATTTATTCTGCCCCATATCTATTGCATATGCTAATGCTTCTTCCTGGAAGTTTCTTCCTATTTCTTCCTCACTTCTCATTATAAACAAATTGCCTGAGAAATTACAAAACTTTTCCTTTATGGTCATAGAATGGTTGCCTGACCCTGAAGCCCTCCCGTTGTTTTCCTTCCAAAAAGAAAAATGAAGATGGGGAAGAAACAGAACAAGAAGACTTCTGTGTACACCTCTTTGTCCTGCACTATGTCATATGGTTTATTCTCTTGCTGAAAGGAAAGATGGTGATTTAGATTGTTGGCTTTTTCCTCTATAATGAAGTCAGAGAAGGGAGAAAGGGCTGGAAATAGAAATTGAGTCAGGTAACCTACAATGACTACCACATGAGATAAAGCAGTTAATAGAGCAAGAGAGATTTTTTCCACAGGAAGCTGAAGGACATTAAATCTTGTCCATGTAACTGCAACTTTAAGTCTGTTAAGAGGGTGGCTCCTAATGTGTGTGTAAGTGTGAGAGACTGACTGATGACATTCATTTTGACATGAAGTAATCACAGGCAGAATTAATTTTTATGCTATGTCCCGTAGAGAAATCTGAGCAATACTTACTATGGTGGAATGAAACAAACAAAACTTAACCGAGAATCTCAAACAGTCAAAAATAACTTGTTATTCCATGTAACTTAGAATCTTGGGAACAAGATGTGAGAGCTGACAATTGTTGAGAGTTTCAATGTATAAGACACAACTCTAAAAGTTTTGTAAGTATTTAACTTTATAAATCCTAAAAACCAGCCTATGAGATATGTACTATTGCTATTCTCTTATAAAAATGAATAAACTCAGATACAGAAAGGTTAGATAATCTGCCAAAGTCACATAGCTAGTAAGTGTGAATCCAGGATTTGAATCCAGTTGTGCGACAGACAGAGATACCCAGATTTACAGGAATAAAGAAAAAAATTTGTGTAATATGTCTAAGTAGCAAATGACCACAGACAGTTCCCCAGAATTTTCCACAGCCCAGTGTGGCCCATAAGCTTCAGAAAGTGTGCTGTGTTGCTGTGAATGTCCCAGAAATCACTGAGAGAAAACAGCCTCAGAATAAAAATCTGGAAGGGACAACGCAGCATTGATTAGTGGACTGAGGCACAGATGCATACACAGACATCTTAGAAGACACCTTACAAAGATAAAGAGTTGACCCCTTGAACTGCTCAGGGGTTAGAGGGACCCACCCTCTTCATAGTCGAAAATCCGTGCATAATTTATATTTGGCCCTCCCTTGTGAGGTTCCTCTCTATCTGCAGTTACCCATTAGTGGAACAACCAACTGTAGTATTTACTATTCCCAAAAAAATCCGATTATAAGCAGATCCCTGCAGTTCAAATGGTTGTTCAAGGTTCAACTGTATATATATATTCATAAGTATAAGATACTTCTGCTCCAACACCTTGACAGTCTGTCCCTCCACAATGTCCATCTAACAGATTTAACAGAAATGATGGGAGGAGGGAATACTGAAATGACTAAGATAACATTTTTAATACTTAAAACTTAAAGGTTTTCTAATAACTGAATACAGCATTAGTTTTCATATTGATAATGAAATTAATCAAAATAAAATAAGCTAAAAAAATTAGTTATTCAATAGTCATAGCCAAATTTCAATTTCTCAATAGCAACATGACAACTAGTGGCTACTATATTGGAAACACAGATATAGGGTGTTTCTGTCATTGCCCAATGACTCCTGGCCTCTCACTAGTATTTATCACATTATATTGTTAGCTTGTCTCTGAACTTTTGTTCATAATTTTCTCTTCAATTATGACAATTTCTCCAATTCCTATTCCTGGCAAATGTTGTCCCTTTTTATTTTCAAATATGAAAATATTTTCATTTTTTCTCATCAGGTGGAAAAAGGTTTATTTGAAAAAGAGGACTCAGCTTTGTGTGCTTGTCTCATCACAAAGACACAAAACCTGTGCTACAAATGAATAAACTGAAACTGACGGAGATCATGTAATTTGTATGGGTTTTGATAACTAGAACACAGAATGCAAGAGGGGCTATTTATGTTAATGTGTATATTTTTCCATTTGAAGAAATCTTTTTTGGATATGTTGTGTGGCAAAACCATTTTCATGATTAATAATCAGTACTAAACAAAAAAGAACAGAAACTAATTTCATTTGAATACTATACTAAAAACTAGTTAACTGAATCTTCCTTGCAGACTCACTTTATTTTCACTCTGTAATTCTAAGCTGATTGAGGAAAGAAGGTATCATAACATATACTGTCAGGTGACTTATAGGTGTAAATAATTGCTAATTAATCATCAGTGGTAATTATTAACTGTTGATGACATTCAACATCACTAGTTCTTAGCATAATGTTTGGCAAACAGTACACATTCTGTAAATTTTGTTGAATTATATTGATACAGTTTATAATATTTGGAAAAATTTTCCAATAAATAATAAATATGACCTAGAAATTGATGTTTCTCTACTAAAGCTTTTGGCGCTGTCACAATTGGAATTAAGTAACTCATTAGAAGTTCACAAAATTATTTAAATATGTTATTTGACTTAAGCTACATATAACAGGACACTGTTCCCTAAATTAAAATGATTGTTTATAGGCAAAGTATTTTACATATCATCTATTTTTGAAAAAACCCAGTGAGTTAATAACTGATCAGAAAGAAGATAAAAGATATACTGACAAAATTTCCTTCTTTGTTTCAATGACTTTAAATGAATATACAAATATTTGTGGAAATCATACTGAATTTTATTGAAATAAACACATGATTTAAAAAATAAGGTTGGCCATATTGTTACCCAAAGTGGGCGTCTGTCTGCTCGCTGCTCAAAAGCAAATAAAGAGGCAAGGTTGGTGGAAAGGAAAGTTTGCTTTATTTTTGAGGCTGGCAATGGGGGGAGGGCATGGAGGGTGGACTCCTGTTCAAAGGCCAACCTCCGCCCACTGACAATGGGCAAGAGCTTTTATAGATGGAGGGAGGGAGCTACATGCAGAAACAGAGCAGTCAGCTCTGACAGTCATCTTGAAATTAGTCCTGCAGTGGTCTGATCAGTGTCATCATGATTGCTTTAAGTACCATTAATCTTCAGTTCCAGGGTCAGTTTGTTCCCATTTCTTCGAGGCCAGTTCTCGGAATTGTGGCTGCTTATGTCACGGCTACAGTCTGGGCATCATGTAGCTAATTTCTTGCACCTGCTGGGAGTTTCAGTTTCTATAAGTCAGCTCAAAGGATAGGGCTCAGAATATTATGTATAGCCCTTGAGGAGGAACTAAATGTCCTCGACTTTGCTTAATGACTACACTATTATTATTTGGTCTTGTTTGACGGTTTTCCTTCATTTCTGCATTTTCTCACTTCTATAATTAAATTTTCTTTAGCTAAAGTTCTTCTACAGACAAAAGGCAGGAAGAGGACATGGTGGGCAAGGACCGTGGGGTCCTGCTCCGTTTCAATATTAAGTGCATTTCAAAATATGAGGCACTCTAGTTTTAGTTTAGCTTTTTTTGTGTGTGGTACGCGGGCCTCTCACTGTTGTGGCCTCTCCCGTTGCGCAGCACAGGCTCCGGACGCGCAGGCTCAGCGGCCATGGCTCACGGGCCTAGCCGCTCCACGGCATGTGGGATCTTCCCGGACCGGGGCACGAACCCGTGTCCCCTGCATCAGCAGACGGACTCTCAACCACTGCGCCACCAGGGAAGCCCTAGTTATAGTTTTTAACAAAACTTTATTCAAGATTGCATTCCATTTGTTCTCCATTTAAGAATGTGGTTATTGTTGTTGGTTAGTTTTTGGACCCTTGTGACTTTTATCAACTCCATTTAATTTTACTTCAGCTCCACTTGGAAACTGTCAAAATGATAAACTTCTGTTGGACTAAAAGGAAGCTTCTCTAATCTTTTTTCTTCTCTATGCACTCACCTCCTTCACCTCTTACTTTAGGTTTAACCCAATAATAAATGAGACAACCCTATTTTTAGAGGCCTTCAAAGAAGAATTTTCTATTGTACTTGATAAGACATTATGACATTTAAGTGGTCTCAAGACTGATTTTTGGCAAAAGAGCTAGCTTTACAAGTGGAAGACATGGGTTCGAGACCAACTTTGGCCTTTGTTACTTGTCTAAATAATTCTGCATACCTGTATACATAATTTTCTAAATACCTGTCCTGTAATTCCACAAAATGAGCAAAATAACACTGTCATGACTTTCCCACAGGACTGAAATGCAAATGACTTGCAAATTCTACATCAAGATTTTATTTTTATTTTATAACATTTCCCAATTTTAAGGAGGATTGAATTATAATTATAATAGAAATTACTTATGTGGCTTTTAAAATTCTCAAAGAAAATCTTTCTAGATATGAACCATTCTAATGACTCACATTCATTAGGCAAGATAAATCTGGATTTACAAATATAAGTTTATTATTCTTTAAGCCAGTAATAACAATATCTAAGGAACCTGAATGAGTAGCATCTCTTCAGTTCAGTCAAGTACAAAAGCTGAAGCTTAGTCTGTTTCTTGTTATCTTTGAGAGGCTTATGTATTTTGTAAGGAAAGTTTCACCGGGGTGATTGTCTTAATTATTTTTGAGTAACAGTACCTAAGAAAGCAATCCAGATTGTTACCCAGATCAGTAGGAAAGAAACTAACAAGGTATCTTCATATCTTCTGCCTAGAAATTATGTCATCAGTTACTTTGTTTCTTCCTCTTTTATTGTGGTGTGAAGGCTAAAAAGCAAAGCACACCTCTGTGGGGAAGTCTTACAGGGAAGGTAACCTGGTTTTACCCTGCTTTTTAGGACTCTTTACAGTTTGGAAAGGCATATTTCTCACTTAGAAAAAATATATAGTAATTTCAGTGTGGATCTGGATTTTCTTTGATCCCCAGGCTTTGTCTGAAAAACTTGAGGAAGGAGGAGAAAGAATCAGATGGTGATGGAGCTCATGTGGCTGACTCAGGTGGCTAGGATGGCACCCTTCTGACTGTGTGATGCTTCAGAGAGATTCCTTCGTGCAGTCAGCAGAGAGAGAGGTCCTTTTAATTCTAAACAACAACAACAATGCAATCTTCCTTTATCAACACCATATTATGAAATGTTAAGCTCATTAGGAAAAAAAGTCCAGCAGAATAGTGAAGTCTATTTTTTCCCCCCTTTTCATCCATTCCTAGCTTTTGATTATTAGAAACTAAAAGCGGCCATGTGCTTTTGAAACACAGTGAGAGGTGGGGCTGAGGAAAGAATGTTTTGAGAACTTATCATACTAATTTCGATTAGAGAAGGGTCAGTGTGCCAGGACAAATCGTCTGTTTCCAAACTTGAAAGATTTATTTTCCCAAACAATTCATTTCTGGTAGGGAACTTGCAATCAGAGGTCATCCGGAGAGAAAGTTCTTTTCCTAAGATTTCAAAAGAAATGTGTGTGAATTTTTCTGAGTTAAAAATATACCATTTCCTGAGATATAAGATATCAAAAGCTTCTCTTCATTATCTTTCAAGATTCCTTATAGAGTGCATTTGCTTGTACTATATCAGTGTAAGAAGCAGGGATTCAATAAATCTGTCTGAATTATTGATCTTAGGATTTTCATTTTGTTCTTGAAATAGTTTATTTTAGAACTTTCTTAACACATTTTTCTGCTAATTTGTGTACAGTTTTCAATCCAGCAAGTGTTTCACTATCTTTATTGGCTACAAAGAGAGTTGAGTAATGCCTTTTAGCAGATTAAAAAAAAAAATTGATGAAAAAATTGATTTAGAAGAGGTTGGAGTTTAAAAACAATTAAATATATTTTAGAAAGGTAATTTATATGAATGGGTAGAGATGGAAAAAAAGAAATAAAGCAATCAACAAAACGTGTAAGTTCCCTCATTTAAAGGTATGCAACAATGCAACAATATGTCTATACTAAAAATAGTGACATTTGAGAAAAACAAAATAAAAAAATGGGATATATAGTATATATTTTTGAAAAGAAATGCCTGCAGTTTTTTTGATCATTTTAATTTAAGAAATTATTTACTGCGTTTTACTCAACCCTTTTCTCACTGAGTTTTGGCTCTTTTTACTGATTGACTTCCAAAATAACTCAGTTCGTCTTTTGTCAATGTTCTATATTATTTAAATAATTTTTTGATTTTCCTGATTAGTTGGATAAAAGGACATTTTAGCTAGAATTGAAGTCTGTAGTTCACATAGTGACGGTGTGGGAAGTAGGATGAAATATCATCTCTTATTTGAACTGGAATTAGACTGCAGTCTTGGAGTTCAAACGACGCTTTGCTCATCCCCCGCCCTCAAGTATTTGCAAAAAACTCAAAAAAAAAAAAATCGAATGTGATCAGTTCTGTTGATTTTTAGTAAGATGGATTTTGATTCCTTATTGAGGCTGGACTCTAAAGCTACTGCCCACTGTGCCAAGTCTATAGGAAACTTGACACTGATTTTTGTTGCAATTCTAGTTGACCGCTGAGGGCTGCCTCAGGGTCAGTCAAAAGGCAACAGCACAGCTGTCCTCAGTGCTGCCCAAAGGGAGTAAACTTACCTTTGTTCAGGACTCTCTGTCATTTTATCTGACATATGGAAGGTGACAGCTGTATGGAACAGCATCCCTTCTTCATAGGACTTATTGCCATATCATCTATATCGTGTTTATTTGTTTATTGTCTGCCTGTCCATACCCCCACCCAGAGAATGGCCTTTCTGTAGGCACTTAATACTGATTTACCATAGGCACTCAGCTAATATTTACTAAGTTACTTATGAATTAATTTCCAAAAATAGTATTTAATTTAAAATATTTTTGTAACAACCTCAGTTGGATATATCAGATGATATTTTTTAGGACACCTTTCTAGACTCCAGTACAGATTTCCAAGTGACTTTTCCTAAATTTCATTTGGATTTCAGCATCCACCATCTGTGATTAAATACTGATTTTTCTGAACATATTCTGGTACTGAATATAAAACTATTTTAGCTAATCAAGTTAAAAATAGAAATATGCTACCTAATTTTAGTTAATAATCACTTGATTACTCTTTCTTAAATGCTCCAACCTAACATAATGTAAATATCTCACATAAAATGAAGAATGCACTCTCCCATTCTCCAAAGAAGTAACACCTAGCCCTTTTATCGTAACTTACAGCATCTTCAGCCAAGGTCTACTATTTTTTTCTTCTAACATTACAGTTTTGTACTGATGTTTTGTAAATTTGGAACATCACTTCTTGCAATATTATTGAGTGTATAGTCTGAAAAATCCTCGTACTAAGAATGTTAAATACCCAAATATTAAATAAAATCAACATTTTTAAAGGTGTTTTAATACACATTTTTAAGATGAGAGCATCTAACAACTACCACCTTAGATGGTCTCATAGGAAATGATCCTTTAAGTCATAGGAGATTCCTTAAGAAGATATGGGTAGAGTTTTATCCAGAGCTGAGAGGAAACTTCTTAAAAATATTTTTAAACATGTCAAACTTTAGTTTATGTTCACTTATTTTTGTTTCTTGTTTAAGAAACCTTTCTCTACTTCAGGTCTAAAACATATTCACCTAAACTTCCCACTGTCATGGACTGAATGCCCCCCACCCCCACCTCAAATACATATATTGAAATCTTAACTGCCAAAGTGATGGCACAGTATTTGGAAATTAGTTCTTTGGGAGATAATTAGGTTTAGATGAGGTGATGAGGGTGGGGCCCTTATGAAGGAATTAATGCTCTTTTATTTTTTAAACTTTGGGAATTCGTTGTCTTTTGCTTACCTACCTTTTCTTAAATTTATTTTTCTTTATACAGCATGTTCTTAATAGTTATCTATTTTATGCATATCAGTGTATATATGTCAATCCCAATCTCCCAATTGACACCCCCCCCCTCCGCTTTCTCACCTTGGTGTCCATAGGTTTGTTCTCTACATCTGTGTCTCTATTTCTGCCTTGCAAACCTGTTCATCTGTACCATTTTTTTAGATTCCACATATATGCGTTAATATATGACATTTGTTTTTCTCTTTCTGACTTACTTCACTCTGTATGACACTCTCTAGGTCCATCCACCTCTCTACAAATGACCCAATTTTGTTCCTTTTTTGGCTGAGTAATATTCCATCATATATATATGTACCACATCTTATTTATCCATTCCTCTGTTGATGGGCATTTAGGTTGCTTCCATGACCTGGCTATTGTAAATAGTGCTGCAATGAACATTGCAGTGCATGTGTCTGTTTGAATTGTGGTTTTCTCAGGATATATGCCCAGTAGTGGGATGGCTGGGTCATATGGTAACTCTATTTTTAGTTTTTTAAAGAACCTCTATACTGTTCTCCATAGTGGCTGTATCAATTTACGTTCTCACCAATAGTGCAAGAGGATTCTCTTTTCTCCACACCCTCTCCAGCATTTGTTGTTTGTAGATTTTCTGATGATGCCCATTCTATCTGGTGTGAGGTGATACCTCATTGTACTTTTGATTTGCATTTCTCTAATGATTAGTGATGTTGAGCAGCTTTTTGTGTGCTTCTTGGCCATCTGTGTGTCTTCTTTGGAGAAATGTCTATTTAAGTCTTCTGCCCATTTTTGGATTGGGTTGTTTGTTTTTTTAATATTGAGCTGCATGAGCTGTTTATAGATTTTGGAGATTAATCTTTTGTTGATTCATTTGCAACTATTTTCTCCCATTCTGATGGTTGTCTTCTTGTCTTATTTATAGTTTCCTTTGCTGTGCAAAAGATTTTAAGTTTCATTAGGTCCCATTTGTTTATTTTTGTTTTTATTTCCATTACTCTAGAAGGTGTATCACAAAAGATCTTGCTGTGATTTATGTCAAAGTGTGTTCTTCCTATGTTTTCATCTAAGAGATTTATAGTGCCCAGGCTTACATTTAGGTCTCAAATCCATTTTGAAGTTAGTTTTGTGTATGGTGCTAAAGAGTGTTCTAATTTCATTCTTTTACATGTAGCTGTCCAGTTTTCCCAGCACCACTTATTGAAGAGGCTGTCTTTCCTCCATTTGATTTCTTTCATCAGTGTCATAGTTTTCTGAGTACAGGTCTTTTACCTCCTTAGGTAGGTTTATTCCTAGGTATTTTATTCTTTTTGCTGCCATGGTGAATGGGATTGTTTCCTTAATTTCTCTTTCTGATTTTTCATTGTTAGTGTATTAGAATGCCAGAGATTTCTGTGCATTAATTTTGTATCCTGCAACTTTACCGAAATCATTGATTAGATCTAGTAGTTTTCTGGTAACATCTTTTAGGATTTTCTATGTATAGTATCATGTCATCTGCAAACAGTGACAGTTATACTTCTTGTTTTCCAATTTGTATTCCATTTATTTCTTTTTCTTCTCTGATTGCTGTGGCTAGGGCATCCAAAACTATGTTGAATAGTGCTGAGAGTGGACAACCTTGTCTTGTTCCTGATCTTAGAAGAAATGCTTTCAGTTTTTCACCATTTAGAATGATGTTTGCTGTGGGTTTGTCATATATGGCCTTTATTATGTTGAGGTAAGTTCCCTGTATGTCCACTTTCTGGAGGGTTTTTTTAATCATAAATGAGTATTGAATTTTGTCAAAAGCTTTTTCTGCATCTATTGAGATGATCATATGGTTTTTCTCCTTCAGTTTGTTAATATGGTGTATCACATTGATTGATTTGCATATATTGAAGAATCCTTGCATCCCTGAGATAAATCCCACTTGATCATGGTGTAAGATCCTTTTAATGTGTTGTTGGATTCTGTTTGCTAGTATTTTGTTGAGGATTTTTGCATCTATATTCGTCAGTGATACTGGTGTGTAATTTTCTTATTTTGTACTATCTTTGTCTGGTTTTGGTGTCAGGGTGATAGTGGCCTCAGGATGAGTTTGGGAGTGTTCCTTCCTCTGCAATTTTTGGAAGAGTTTGAGAAGAATGGGTGTTAGCTCTTCTCTAAATGTTTGATAGAATTCACCTGTGAAGCCATCTGGTCCTGGACTTTTGTTTGTTGGAAGATTTTTAATCACAGTTTCAATTTCATTACTTGTGATTGGTCTGTTCATATTTTCTATTTCTTCCTGGTTCAGTCTTTGAATGTTATAACTTTCTAAGCATTTGACAATTTCTTCCAGATTTTCCATTTTATTGGCATAGACTTGCTTGTAGTAATCTTTATGATGCTTTGTATTTCTGCAGTGCACATTGTAACTTCTCCTTCTTCATTTCTAATTTTATTGATTTGAATCCTCTCCCTCTTTTTCTTGATGAGTCTAGCTAAAGGTTTATCAGTTTTGTTTATCTTCTCAAAGAAACAGCTTTTAGATTTATTGATCTATTTTATTTATTTCTGCTCTGATATTTATGATTTTCTTTCCTACTGTTAACTTTGGGTTTTGTTTGTTCTTCTTTCTCTAGTTCCTTTAGGTGTAAGGTTAGATTGTTTATTTGAGATTTTCCTTGTTTCTTGAGGTAGGATTGTATTGCTATAAACTTTCCTCTTAGAACTTCTTTTGCTGCATCCCATAGGTTTTGGAACATTGTGTTTTTGTTGTCATTTGTCTCTAGGTACTTTTTGATTTCCTCTTTGATTTCTGCAGTGATCTCTTTGTTATTTAGTAACGTGTTGTTTAGCCTCCCCGTGTTTGTGTTTTTTACATTTTTTCCCCTGTTAATTTATATCTAATCTCATAGTGTTGTGGTCAGAAAAGATGCTGGATATGATTTCAATTTTCTTAAATTTACTGAGGCTTAATTTGTAACCAAAGATGTGATGTTTCCTGGAGAATGTTCCATGTGTACTTGAGAAAAAAGTATAATCTGCTGTTTTCAGATAGAATGTCCTATAAATATCACTTAAGTCTATCTGGTCTATTGTGTTATTTAAAACTTGTGTTTCTTTATTACATTTCTGTCTGGATGTTCTGTCCATTTGTATAAGTGAGGTGTTAAAGCTTCCCAATATGATCCTTTAAGTCTTAGGAGATTCCTCAAGAAGGTATGGATAGAGTTTTATCCAGAGCTGAGAGGAAACTTCTTCTTTTATTTCTTAAATGTCACATTTCTTTTTTTTAAAAAAAATATTTATTTATTTATTTATTTATTTTTGGCTGCATTGGATCTTCATTGCTGCATGCAGGCTTTCTCTAGTTGCGGCAAGCGGGGGCTACTCTTCGTTGTGGTGCATGGACTTCTCATTGCGGGGGCTTCTTTTGTTGTGGAGCACAGGCTGTAGGCATGTGGGCTTCAGTAGTTGTAGCACACAGGCTCAGCAGTTGTGGCTCACAGGCTCTAGAGCACAGGCTCAGTAGTTGTGGCGCACAGGCTTAGTTTTTCCATGGCATGTGGGATCTTCCTGGACCAGGGCTCGAACCCATGTCCCCTGCATTGGCAGGTGGATTCTTAACCACTGTGCCACCAGGGAAACCTGAGAGGAAACTTCTTAAAAATATTTTAAAGCATATCAAACTTTACTTTATGGTCAATTATTTTGTTTCTTGTTTAAGAAATCTTTCTCTACTTCAGGTCTAAAAGATATTCACCTATATTTCCCACTGTTATGGACTGAATTTTCCCCCTCGACCCCCGCCTCAAATACATACATTGAAGTACTAACTGCCAAAGTCATGGTACAGTACTTGGAGATTAGTTCTTTGGGAGATAATTAGGTTTAGATGAGGTGATGAGGGTGGGGCCCTTATGATGGGATTAATGCTCGTATAAAAGATACCAGAGAGCTTGTTTCCTCTCTCTCTCTCTCTCTCTTTCTCTCTCTTCCTCTTCCTCTTCCTCTGCTATGTGTGGACACAACAAGAAAGCAACCATCTGCAAGCCAAGAAGAGAGCTCTCATCAGAGCCCAACCCTGCTGGCACCTTCACCCAGACTTCCAGCCTCTAAAACTGTAAGAAAATAAATTTCTTCTGTTTAAACCCCTTAGTCTATAGTATTTTGTTATGGCAGCCTAAGTTGACTGAGATACCCATTAATTTTTTAAAGTTTTTTTAATATTTAAATATTTTAAATATTTAAATCCTAATCTACCTGAAATTGATTTGTTGACATTTTTATCATTTAATACTTTTACTTATAGATAATATTTTTTCTAACTCACAAGTTAATACTTCTTCTAAAAGTATTCCTAGCCTTAACTTCTTTTTGCCCTTTCATGTGGTGACCAGTGAATTAAATAGCCATATAAATTTATATGTGATAATTAAATTATATTTTCTTAGGCATTTGTGGTAAGTTAAAATTGTTTGTGCTGTGCTACTTATTTATAAATTACTGTGTTCATAGTGTAGATGATAATTGGCTAATTCAAATATCCATCAAGGCTGCATTTGGAAGCATTTCTTAACAATTTACTGCTAATAAGCTCACATACCAGTTAATCTCTTGGAGACATAGGAAGCATAATATAAAACTTTCAGCAGTAGCTAGGTAGCTTAACCTCCTGATGAAGCCTGACAATTTTATCTGGATGAAAACAAGGGCTTGAAAATATGGATTACCTTTTAAGTTAAGAACATCTTTATTATTTTTGGGAAACAGTGGTAGGTTTATGTAACCCAAACAGAAATAGCCAATTTTTTGTTGATAAAATGGTGGCACACATGAACATGTATTCAGAATCTTTCCTGGGAATATTGTACAGACAATGAAAGAATAAAACATTCTCTTTCTACTGAAGTTGCTGAACTGTGTCTATAATGGTGTTCCAGAAATCTCTTTCTGCATAACAAACCACACCAAAACGTAGTGGCTTAAAACAACAATAATTTATTTTGATCAATTTCCTTTGATTTGGGCAGGGCACAGAGCAGTGTGTCTCCACTCCATTGGGTCCTCTTCACAGCCCTCCACAGGCTGCTTTGTCTTCCTCATTGCACAGAGGCAGGATTCTAAGAACAAAAGCCCAAGAGAAGCAGGAACAAGATGTATCAGCCTTTTTTGATCTTACCTCAAAAGTCACACAGCATCATATCTTTCATCCTTACAGCCCTGTCCAGATTTAAGGAGAGGAAATATTGACCTCACCTCTGAATGGAGAGAATTTCTAAGTCACATTCTAAGAAGGATGTGTAGAATGATAAATTATTGGGCTTCCCTGGAGGCGCAGTGCTTAAGAATCCACCTCCCAATGCAGGTTTGAGCCCTGGTCCGGGAAGATCTCACATGCTGTGGAGCAACCAAGCCCGTGTACCACAACTACTGAGCCTGTGCTCTAGAGCCTGCATGCCACAACTACTGAGCCCGTGTGACACAACTACTGAGCTTGCACTCTAGAGCCCGTGAGCCACAACTACTGAAGCCCACGTGCCTAGAGCCTGTGCTCTGCAACAAGAGAAGCCACCACAATAAGAAGCCCACACACCACAACAAAGAGTAGCCCCCACTCACCCAACTAGAGAAAAGCCCTCACACAGCAATGAAGGCCCAACACAACCAAAAATAAATAAATTAAAGAAAAAAGAAATTATTGCAGTTAGTTTTGGAAGATTTTAGGGGGATTTAAAAATGCAGATTAACATTTTCTATACATATTGAATTTTTCATAAATAAAAATGAAGTTATGAAACTACTTTTTAATTGTTATAAGCTATCCACACAATTCTAGTTTTAAAAAAAAGTGACATTTTTAAAAGTCATGCATTGGTATTATACATTTTTTTGGTTTTATCATTCAGTTTTAGTGGTTGCATTAATTGTTTATGTAGAGTGCTTGGAAATAGAATGAGTGCTAATATTAATTAACCTGATAAAATCATAATGACATAGGTACTTCCTAATTTTGATATTAAAAGACTTTATTGTGAATTAAAAGTTATTTACTTCCCAATGATAGTTCATAACAAGAAATGTTGAAAGGAATAGATAATCTCAAATAAAAATACATTTTCTTTATTTCCCTTCCTTTCATTTTTTGTTTCTCCCATTCTTCCTTTATACTTTCCTTTCTCTCTTCCCTGACAAAATCCCTTCTTCCTCCTCCCCCTTTCCTCTTTCTTTCTTACATCTGTAATTTTCATTTTATTCAATAAAAATCGTACCAACAGCAGCAACTAGAAAAAGGACCTTGTTTCATAATCTTATTCTGACAGAACCCTGTGGTTTATCAGAATGTTTCAATTAACTAAAAGAAGGTGCAAACATCTCTGAGGCCATG
The DNA here is from genome assembly GCF_003031525.2 of Neophocaena asiaeorientalis asiaeorientalis. NCBI lineage: Eukaryota > Metazoa > Chordata > Mammalia > Artiodactyla > Phocoenidae > Neophocaena > Neophocaena asiaeorientalis. Next base: position 5,059,460 of record NW_020175387.1, on the reverse strand, counting down.
GATGCTATAGGAATTTTTTTGAAAGATTTGAAGGGCAAACATTATTTTTCCTGCCCTTGGGGCTCTCTACCTTAAAAATTATATATACATGCGCATATTTTCCCTTAAAGCAAAAAGAGTTGGGAGAGAGCACTGAAGTAAAATTCAATGGTGGTGCATTTCAAGTGAATGTAATGTGTAAATTAAGAGGATAACATAATAATGCTCTTTTCTCTGCCTTCACCTAGAATTGATTTCTTCACCTTTCTGCATGTAGTCAATTCTTGATTAATTTTATATATTGAAAGACAGTGTGTTTTGCATTTTATGTGTTTTTACATGGGGACTACTTGAACACAGTGCTTAGAACTTTATGGCATTTATGATATTGTCAATGGAAAATATGTCTAAAGTTATCACTGGACAAAGAAGACAAAAACAGCTCTGCCATTTAAAGTTTATAGAAAAAGTATGTATTTTGTATGTTCTCTTTCAGGTACCAATTAAACATGCACAGTATGTGTCATTTCAGATAGCACTGAAAATTTTGTACCAACTCTAATTGTGACAGCAAGGACGTTTCTGGTCTGGACCATCCTAGGTCCTTATGAAAATAAATAAAATAAGTTAAATTAAAAACTCTGGGGACATACGCATATGACGCAGGTTTAACAGAGCCAGTGCATGCTGCTAGGAAGGTGTGTAGGGCCTCAGTTACTATGTCCAAGCAGAGATCTCTGGGTCTGAGCAGGAGTGAAATGCCCTTTATAGCATTTTGGCTAGGCGTTTCAGAGACTGCCTTTCATTAAACATTAAAGATATGTTTAATCTTTTAAACTTTATTTATGGTTAAAGGTGGTTATTTTATGTTTTTTGTTTTTTTTTTGCAGTACACAGGCCTCTCACTGCCGTGGCCTCTCCTGCTGCAGAGCACAGGCTCTGGACACGCAGGCCCAGAGGCCATGGCTCATGGGCTCAGCTGCTCCGCAGCACGTGGGACCCTCCCGGACCGGGGCATGAAACTGCGCCCCCTGCATCGGCAGGCAGACAATCAACCACTGCATCACCAGGGAAGCCCTGAATGTTGATCTTGATGTTTGAATATGTTTTAACCTTGCACGATGTCTATACTAACAATGTATGGGTTGTTTGATAAATAAATACTTAAAAATATTGTTATGATTATTATCTCACATATGTATTAATTCCTAATTTTATAAGAGGTGAATATATGTGTATGGGTGGTGAGAAATTGTTATATTAATATTTACAGGAAATATTTTTGCAGATACTATTAAATCGAATCTTTTTTTTTTTAATTGAGGGATCTTATATTAATCATAGTGGATAGTACTTAGTGATATATTTCTATTTTTTATAGGTACTACTATATTGGCACAGATAAGAGGAGTAAATTCTTAGGTCATTATGGAATCAGTTTATTAGATACCCAGTAACTATTTTTTGTGCCTCGAGTATATGTAAGACTTTGTGTTATTTGTTGTTTGCTGTTTAAAAAGGAACTCAAGACAAGCCACTTAGATAGTCTCATCCACCAGAGGGCAGACAGCAGAATCAAGAAGAACTACAGTCCTTCAGCCTGGGGAACAAAAAACACATTCACAGAAAGATAGACAAGATGAAAAGGCAGAGCGCTCTGTACCAGATGAAGGAACAAGATAAAACCCAAGAAAAACAACTAAATGAAGTGGAGATAGGCAACCTTCCAGAAAAAGAATTCAGAATAATGATAGTGAGGGTGTTCCAGGACCTCGGATAAAGAGTGGAGGCAAAGATGCAAGAAATGTTTAACAAAGACCTAGAAGAATTAAAGAATAAACAAACAGAGATGAAAATACAATAACTGAAATGAAAACTACACTAGAAGGAATCAATAGCAGAATAACTGAGGCAGAAGAACGATAAAGTGACCTGGAAGACAGAATGGTGGAATTCACTGCTGTGGAACAGAATAAAGAAAAAAGAATGAAAAGAAATGAAGACAGCCTAAGAGACCTCTGGAACGACATTAAACACAACTACATTTGCATTAGGAGAAGAGAGAAGAGAGAAGAAGAGACAGAGAAAGGACCTGAGAAAATATTTGAAGAGATTATAGTAAAAAACTACCTTAACATGGAAAAGGAAATAGTCAACCAAGTCGAGGAAGTGAAGAGAGTCCCATACAGGATAAATCCAAGGAGAAACATGCCAACACACATAGTTATCAACTGGCAAAAATTAAAGACAAAGAAAAATTATTGAAAGCAGCAAGGGGAAAATGACAAATAATGTACAAGGGAATTCCCATAAGGTTAACAGCTGATTTTTCAGCAGAAACTCTACAAGCCAGAAGGGAGTGGCATGATACACCTAAAGTGATGAAAGGGAAAAACCTACAACCAAGATTACTCTACCTGGTAAGGATCTCATTCAGATTTGATGGAGAAATCAAAAGCTTTACAGACAAGCAAAAGCTAAGAGAATTCAGCGCCACCAAACCAGCTTCACAACAAATGTTAAAGGATCTTCTTTAGACAAGAAACACGAGAAGAAAAGGACCTACAAAAACAAACCCAACACAATTAAGGAAATGGTCATAGGAACATACATATCAATAATTACCTTAAACGTGAATGGATTAAATGCTCCAACCAAAAGACACAGGCTTGCTGAATGGATACAAAAACAAGACCCATCTATATGCTGTCTACAAGAGACCCACTTCAGACCTAAGGACACATACAAACTGAAACTGAGAGGGGATGGAAAAAGATAGTCCATGCAAATGGAAATCAAAAGAAAGCTGTAGTAGCAATACTCATATCAGATAAAATAGACTTTAAAATAAAGAATGTTACAAGAGACAAGGAAGGACACTACATAATGATCAAGGGATCAATCCAAGAGGAAGATATAACAATTATAAATATATATGCACCCAACATAGGAGCACCTCAATATATAAGACAATTGCTAACAGCTATAAAAGAGGAAATCAACATAACACAAGCATAGTGGGGGATTTTAACACCTCACTTACACCAATGGATAGACCATCCTAAAGGAAAATAAATAAGGAAACAAGAGCTTTAAATGACACAATAAACCAGATAGATTTAATTGATATTTATAGGACATTCCATCCAAAACAGCAGATTACACTTTTTTCTCAAGTGCCCTCAGAACATTCTCCAGGATAGATCACATCTTGGGTCACAAATCAAGCCTCAGTAAATTTAAGGGAATTGAAATCATATTCAGCATCTTTTCTGACCACAATGATTAGAAATGAATTACAGGGAAAAATATGTAATAAACACAAACACATGGAGGCTAAACAATACGTTACAAAACAACCAAGACATCACTGAAGAAATCAGAGGAAATCAAAAAATACCTAGAGAGAAATGACAATGAAAGCATGATGATCCAAAACCTATGGGATGAAGCAAAAGCAGTTCTAAGAGGGAAGTTTATAGCTATACAAGCCTACCTCAAGAAACAAGAAAAATATCAAATAAACAATCTAACCTTACACCTAAAGGAACTAGAGGAAGAAGAACAAACAAAACCCAAAGTTAACAGATAGAAAGAAATCATAAAGATCAGAGCAGAAATAAATGAAATAGAAACAAAGAAAACAATAGCAAAGATCAATGAAACTAAAACCTGGTTCTTTGAGAAGAAAAGCAAAAGTGATAAACCATTAGCCAGACTCATCAAGAAAAAGAGAGAGAGGACTCAAATCAATAAACTTAGAAATGAAGAAGGAGAACTTACAATGTACACTGCAGAAATACAAAGCATCATAAGAGATTACTATAAGCAAGTCTATGCCAATAAAATGGACAATCTGGACGAAATGAACAAATTCTTGGAAAGTTATAACCTTCCAAGACTGAACCAGGAAGAAATAGAAAATATGAACAGACCAATCACAAGTAATGAAATTGAAACTGTGATTAAAAATCTTCCAACAAACAAAAGTCCAGGACCAGATGGCTTCAAAGGCGAATTCTATCAAACATTTAGAGGAGAGCTAACACCCATCCTTCTCAAACTCTTCCAAAAAATTGTAGAGGAAGGAATACTCCCAAACTCATTCTATGAGGCCACCATCACCCTGACACCAAAACCAGACAAAGATACTACAAAAAAAGAAAACTACAGACCAATATCACTGATGAATATAGATGCAAAAATCCTCAACAAAATACTAACAAACAGAGTCCAACAACACATTAAAAGGATCATACACCATGATCAAGTGGGATTTATCCAGGGATTCAAGGATTCTTCAATATACGCAAATTAATCAATGTGATACACCATATTAACAAATTAAAGAATAAAAACCATATGATCATCTCAATAGATGCAGAAAAAGCTTTTGACAAAATTCAACACCCATTTATGATAAAAGCTCTCCAGAAAGTGAGCATAGAGGGAACCTACCTCAACATAATAAAGGCCATATATGACAAACCCACAGCAAACATCATTCTCGATGGTGAAAATCTGAAAGAATTTCTTCTAAGATCAGGAACAAGACAAGGATGTCCACTCTCAGCACTATTCAACATAGTTTTGGAAGTCATAGCCACGACAATCAGAGAAGAAAAAGAAATAAAAGGAATACAAATTGGAAAAGAAGAAGTAAAACTGTCACTGTTTGCAGATGACATGATACTCTACGTAGAGAATACTGAATATGCCACCAGAAAACTACTAGAGCTAATCAATGAATTTGGTAAAGTTGCAGGATACAAACATAATGCACAGAAATCTGTTGCATTCCTATACATTAATGATGAAAAATCTGAAAGAGAAATTAAGGAAACACTCCCATTTACCATTGCAACAAAAGAATAAAATACCTAGGGAGACAAAAGACCTGTATGCAGAAAACTATAAGACACTGATGAAAGAAATTAAAGATGATACCAGCAGATGGAAAGATATACCATGTTCTTGGACTGGAAGAATCAATATTGTGAAAATGACTATACTACCCAAAGCAATCTACAGATTCAATGCAATCCTTATCAAATTACCAATGGCATTTTTTATGGAACTAGAACAAAAATCTTAAAAGTTGTATGGAGACACAAAACACCCTGAGTAGCCAAAGCAGTCTTGAGGGAAAAAAACGGAGCTAGAGGAATCAGACTCCCTGACTTCAGACTATACTACAAAGCTACAGTAATCAAGACAATATGGTACTGGCACAAAAACAGAAACATAGATCAATGGAACAAGATAGAAATTCCAGAGTTAAACCCATGCACCTATAGTTAACTAATCTATGAGAAAGGAGACAAGGATATACAATGGAGAAAAGACAGTCTCTTCAATAATTATGCTGGGCAAACTGGACAGCTACATTTAAAAAATGAAATTAGAACACTCCCTAACACCATACAGAAAAATAAACTTACAATGGATTCAAGACCTAAATTTAAGACTGGACACTATAAAACTCTTAGAGGAAAACATAGGAAGAACACTCTTTGACATAAATCACAGCAGGATTTTTTGTGATCCACCTTCTAGAGTAATGGAAATAAAAACAAAAATAAACAAGTGGGACCTAATGAAACTTCAAAGCTTTTGCACAGTAAAGGAAACCATAAACAAGACGAAAATACAACCCTCAGAATGGGAGAAAATATTTGCAAATTAATCAATGGACAAAGGATTTATCTACAAAATATATAAACAGCTCATGCAACTCAAAATTTAAAAAATCAAACAACCCAATCCAAAAATGGGCAGAACACCTAAATAGACATTTCTCCAAGGAAGACATACAGATGGCCAAGAAACCCATGAAAAGCTGCTCAACATCACTAATTATTAGAGAAGTGCAAATCAAAACTACAATGAGGTATCACCTCACCCCAGTTAGAATGGACATCATCAGAAAATCTACAAACAACAAATGCTAGAGTGGGTGTGGAGAAAAGGGAACCCTCTTGCACTGTTGTTGGGAATGTAAATTGATACAGCCACTATGGAGAACAGTATGGAGGTTCCTTAAAAAACTAAAAATAGAATTAGCATATGATCCAGCAATCCCATTTCTGGGCATATACCCAGAGAAAACCATAATTCAAACAGACACATGCACCCCAATGTTCATTGCAGCACTATTTACAATAGCCAGGTCATGAAAGCAACCTAAGTGTCTATCGACAGATGAATGGATAAAGAAGATGTGGTACATATATACAATGGAATATTACTCAGCCATAAGAAGAAACGAAATTGGGTCATTTGTAGAGAGGTGGATGGATCTAGAGACTGTCACACAGAGTGGAGTAAGTCAGAAAGAGAAAAACAAATATTGTATATTAACACATGTATGTGGAACCTAGAAAAATGATACAGATGAAGCGGTTTGCAGGGCAGAAGTTGAGACACAGATGTAGAGAACTAATGTATGGACACCAAGGGGGTAAAGCTGTGGTGGGGTGGTTGTTGTTGGTGGTGGTGGTGTGATGAATTGGGTGATTGGGATTGACATGTATACACCGATGTGTGTAAAACTGAAAACTAATAAGAACCTGCTGTATAAAAATATAAATAAAATGTAATTCAAATACTAAAAAAAAAAAAAAAGGAACTGAAGTTCTTCTTGTTGTGGACAGGTGTTGGACTAACCCTGGTCAAAATTTACCATTGCTTCAGTAGTGATTTTTTTTTTTAAAGTTTCAAGAATTTACTAAGTTGAAATTGGAATGAGTTTATATATCTTCCATTAACCTCTCTTTTCAGTCTACATCATGTACCTTGTGCTTTCTTCAATGCATTCCACTTAGTGCATGATGAAGTCAAGTGGACTGAAGAAAGAACACTGCCCTGGATTCCACTTTGTGTTCTGGCTTTGCCTCAACACCTAGTAGTGAAGATTAAAGGAAAACCTTTATTTCCCTATCCTTATATTCTCATGGTGGAGGGACTTCAGCTAGAGTAACACATGTGGCTTAAATTTCTACCAATCTCCACTCCTCCCTAAGGAAAGAAGAGTGACCTAGCTTATTGGTGAGTCTTGGAGAAGAAATGGGTGTGCATAGCTCAGTTTTAGGCCCCACTACTCTAAGCCAGAATGGACAGGAAAGGCACATTCTGTCCTGCACTTGTGCATGTGGACAAGCACGTAAATGTTAAGATGTAGTCTATTGCAATAACAGGTTAATGGATAAGATCTGATGTTCCATAGAAAAAGCTTATTATTGCTTAGTAATCATGTGTTAAGCTATAATCTTATTCATAAGTAAATGTTTATTGAATGATTATTATTTCTTATGTAATGAAGATTTAAAGTAAAAAAATAATAAGCTTAAATGTAATTATTCTCGAGTAAGACAGATAAGTAGACAACCCAGCCATCTGCCTCTGAAGGAGGGCTTGAGAAAGAGATGCCAGGGAATTCCCTGGCAGTCCAGTGGTTAGGACTCCTTGCTTCCACTGTGGGGGGCATGTGTTTGATCCCTGGTTAAGGAACTAAGATAACCACAAAGCTGTGTGGCATGGCCAAAATATATATATATATATATATAGAAAGAGGCCACAAAACAGACTGTTAGTGCATCTACTTACATTCAGAATTTTGTCATAATCTCAATTGTTAAATGTTTCAGTTATTGTTTTTGCTTTGGTTTATATTTCCTAACAGAACATAATCAATGTCTTCTATCACATAGGATATTTAACATACTATTTGATTATTGGAAACCACATAAAAGCCATCCCACCTCATTCCTTGACACTCATTATCCTCCAGAATGCATATTCCTTTATAACCATAACTTTTCAAGGCCTTAGGAACATCTGATGAGTACTCAATAACTTGTGTGCTTGCTTGTGTATGTCTGCTCTGATCCAAACTCCTTCTCTTTCTCTGTCCTTGCTTTTTAGACCAGCCTCTTAGTACTAAGAACACAATTCTGTTCATAGCTTTATATTAATAATTAGTGACTTAACAATGATATATAATTTATATAATACATGATATACTAAATTAATTTATGGATTAAATCTTCCTCTACCAAGGAAACATAAAGTTTTGGACCCAGTGTATTCTGTGGATGTGTGCATGCATGCGTGTGTGAATGTATGTATGTGTGTGTGCATGCTGAATATATGTAGCTTTAGCATTTTCTAAAGTCTTCATATTAACTATCATGTTGGTAATTCTTAGGTTGAGTGGCCATATATGATTTACTCTAAATATCTGCCTTTCCTCTTTATTTTTCTTTTTGAAGGACTAGCAAATTTCCTTCAAAAGTAAGGTGTTGAGTTGTTTCAGGGCTAGTTCTGGGATACCTGTCATTTTGTCCAGGGATTGCAGCAGGTCAGGGATCTACTGTCATAAGGTGTGAGTCACTCATTTTGAATGTGTATGGCACTTGGCTATTCTAACCTGATTATTCACTGAATTAAATCTTTAATGATCTTACAGCAATTCTTCACTTCTTTTCTTCATTATTTCAGAGGCCAAAGAGATTTGGTTTGTTTTACGGCAACAAATTGTATCCATTTAAACATTATTTTTCCCATTTTCACAGCTTCTTTTCATTTCAGGAAAGCATCTACTTTTAATAATAGTTTCAGTTTCCATCACCATGGATTTCAAAGTTTTTATATATAGATTTAAACTTTTTTCAATAAAATTACAATGATATTTATTTTCCTCTGTTATGTACAATCTTATAACTCTTTAGCTTTTGTGAATGGAATGATAACTATAAAGTTTTGAGAAATCAGCTTTGTTCTAAAATAAGGGTAATATTATTAAATCAGTAATGTATATGGCAACCCTTAAGTATATCTAAATTGCAGTAGATAGTTATAACTATATCATGGAAAGAATGGTGTTTTAAGCTTGAAACATCCTAAATGCTTAATAAACATTGATAATGGAAGGTAGTTCAGTGCAGTGGTTGACTGTCTGGGAATCAGACTGGCCTAGTATTTGAATCCCAGCTCCAACATTAACTACATATTGGACAAGTCATTTAACCTTTGTGTAACTGAGGTTGTTCAACTGTTCTAAAATGATAACGATAAAGTCTCAATAGATAGTTATCTAATTTAATTTAATGTACTTCAAGTGCTTAGCATTCAATTTGATGTGAATATTTGGAGTTGCATGACAAATATTCAGTGGTGTTGATCATGATGATGGGGAAGATGATAATGAAGGTGATTTTGATTGAAGCAGAAAGGAATACATCGGAGATGTTAATAAGCTAGACTGGCTTAATGTTCCTTCTCCCACATTAGGCACAGGGAAGGCTTGCCCATCTAGTGAGGTCCCATATCCCTTGGGATGGAAACTTTCTCCCCTGTGGCTCTAGATATATGGCAAATCCAGAGCAGAGAGCAAAGGTAAATATGAATTAGAAGTCAAGATTCTAGAGTGTAAAAAGAGGCCAATGATAAGGAGGTGGAGTGTAGGACAGATTGAAAACAGGTATCAAAGTTACCAATCTAAGCAAAGGATATGAGTGTAAGGAACACAAAGGGTAGAGTGTTAGATTTCTTTCCTAGAATTCCTATTATTACTTAAATGTGAATACAGAATGTACTTCCAGTTAAAAATTGACAGTTCCAACTTTAAAGAAATATTGCATTTTTAAGACTTCAACATGCCTAGTACAGTGCCTGTTACATAATGATTAGTAGCAAATATTTAATATATATTTGCTGATTAGCTATTATTTAATTAATGAAAATAATTGGAAGTAGAAAATATGGTGCAAAGAAAATGGGAATTCTGGTTATAACAAGGAAAATAATAAAAATTATTACCAACATGTTCTAATAATGTGACATTAAATTTGGCTTTTAATGCCAATATATTTTCATTTTTTCAGTTTTATTTTGTGTTATTTTATTTTTTTATTAACTTTATTTTCAAAATTCTTGATTTATGTATACTCTATAGTTATTTGAATAGTGTTTCTATTATGGAGGAACTATGAATTATGAAGACAAATTTAAAAAGAATTTTCAGCTTGTTTCAGATTGTTACTGGTTGAATCTTTCACATCAATTTGGCCTTTGTGGTACACAGACCCTAATGTGACACCTCTTCAATGGTCCCTGCCATTTGGTATTCATACATCTTCTAGTGTGAATGGTGCCCATGACTGACTTCTAAGCAATTGAATATTGGAAACTTGATGTTTTATCACTCCCATGACTTTGTTATAGTATATAAGACCATTTTGCTAGTAGACTTCTTATTCTCCTGCTGGATTTGAAGAAGCAAACTACCACGTTGTGAAATGCTTATGGGAATATCATGCAGCATGTAATGTGGGTGGTCTCTAGGGTCCAAGAGAGGCCTCTGGCTAATAGCAATAAAGAAGTCATACAGCTGCAAGGAAATGAATTCTGCCAACAAACATTGCCCCCTAGTCCAGTTCCCAGAAGAGAACACAGCTATAGCTTTTGTTGTAACCTTGTGAGACTCTGAGCCAAGGACTCACTAATCCATGCCTGGAATCTTGACCCACAGAAACTGTGAGACAAAAACTGTGTGTTGTTTTAAGCTGCTAAATTTTTGCTATTTTTTATGCAGCATAGAAACTGTCATTTCAACATTTCTCATTTTATTTATAGGGATTTTTCTTGTATCATAGTTTAAAAATATTACTACTCTTCCATTGATTTTTTGTTTGTTTGTTTGTTTGTTTTTTCCCAAGATCTCCAATTGTGCAGATGTTAGATCTTCTTTGGTTAACCTTTAGACTATTTTCTCTTTGACCATTTTAATTTATTTTTTATTTTATTTTTATTCTTTTATAATTGTTATTCTATCCTTTTTAGTAAGTTTGCCTCAAAACTTATTGGTTTTGGGGTATCTGTTAGTTTAATATTTATTTCTGTTATCTTTTCTTCTTTTTTTCTCCCAAGTTCAATTATCTCTCACTTTATTATTCCTTTTCACTTTATCTATTTGTATTATTATTGAACTTTTAATTTAAGATGTTTAGTATATTCCTAAATGTTTCTTTGATGATACATAACCCAATTGGAATGGTTGTGTTTCTTCTACTTCATCATTCTTTTTTTTTTTTTTAGTGGTGGGTAGGAAGAGTTTATTAGCTGAATTGTTTGGATTTTCATATGTAGCTGATATTTAGAAGTGTGTGTTGACTACGTTCATTTAACATGCTTTAAGATTATTTAATGCTATAAAATTTAAAAAGAGCTTGGGTTTAAAAATTACAAAAGAGTGATTTAGTATAATTTGGTTCATTGTTTCTCTTGAAGAAACTTATTTCTCACTGCTGGAGCAATATGATTATTTTGGTGTGAAATAAATATAACTGACTAAATGCTCATGCACTGTTTCTATCAATGTGAAGGTCTGTTCTGATGCACATCTTTGTGTAAAGAAAAGGAATCCCTTGGCAAAAGTTAATGAGTGTCAAGCAGACCAGTGAATAAAAAACTAACAATAAAAACTAGTATTCAGTGCAATAGAAAATTCCATTAATTGACCATTACTTGAATTTAAAAACCTGGGTGGAGGAAGAGGGGCTCAGTGGAAACTTCCTTTGTCAAGCATATATTCCTTCCCTAATTTAAATATTAGCATCATCTAGACTACTTTCACTTTCTAGTGAATCTGAATTCTAACATGCATATTTATCCTATAGTAGAAATATTTCTTTATAAATAGAAGGAGTTCTGTTTTAAAGCAAGGAGAATAAAAGTCAACATTTAATTCAAAACATACAGTAATGGACCATAATTTCAATGGCTTGTTAACAGGCATGGTATGCTAGTGTGTGTGTGTGTGTGTGTGTGTGTGTGTGTGCGCACGCACGCGTACATGCTCACAATCTTGTTATTACGTGAGATTACTTCTAACTAAAAACTTAATACTAAAATTGCTTTTATCTTATTTAAGCATGTTAGCATTGAAGTGACTTAGAGAGAATTTAAATATTTTATTGTTTTCCTATTTGAATTTTAAATAACTTTTATAGAGGAGGAATTTGACAATTATTTGCAACTGTAATTGTATTTGAGACTTGCATTCGATTCATTTACTATTAACAAATTTATCATGCTTTCTGAACAACACAAACTCAGTTAATGGAAATTTAGTGTTTTTATCATTTTTATTGTTAAGGAAGAATGTTGGTAAAAGAAAAATTTCCACTGTTTCATCTTTGGTATGTTTGATTCTTAGATTACTTCATAATTGTGATTCATTTAGGAGAATAATTACAAACTTCACTCTCCTCTCTCTTCCTTGAAGCTTTTCCTTTTATGTCCTCTCTTATTCATTGTAGTCGGTTTTTGGAAATGACTCTGAAATATTAAAGGAATTTAGTGTTTTTTCTAAATTACTTACAGCATTGGAAAGCAACGTGTAAAATTCAAACTTTGTATGGGTTTGGTCCAAATGTATGAGTATGTATGTGTGTATGTGTATATATATATGTATATGTGTATATATATATATATATATATATACTTATATATATACATATAATTTTCAGAATTAACAGTATCAAAACTGGGCTTTTTTTGGTCTATGAAAATTCTGTTTAATGTTTTTACTTTATTTTCTGGATAATTTCCCACCTTTGTTGTATTTTTCTATTCTCCACTGTTTAGAAAGCTGTAAAAGATGATTTTTTAATGATGAAGTGTATAAAGCAAATTTGATTGCTTTTTCCCAAACTTTTATTTGCTGGAAGAACTGAATTTAAAATGTTTTTATTTTCCCTTTGCTTGAAGCAAAATATCCTTATAACTAAAGTCCATTTTCATGGAATATCCATTTTTATTTCCTGAAATGGACTGCAAGGGAATATGCACCTTAGAAATTGTTCAAAGAAAAAAGAGAAAAGGAAGGAAAGGGATATTGTAGTAATTTACCAGTAAATAAGTATGCAAGAAAATAAGTACCTATTTTTTTGTTGAAGCCCATATGACCACTATGGAACTTCACTGAACTGCACCCAGCTACTTCAAATAATGTATATAAACAGCATGTGGCAGAACTTGAGCTTGTCATTTTCAATTTCTATACTTGGGCATCTATATCTTAGCAAAGTCTCAGCTCACTAGCACACTGAGCTACATAGTGGATATAATCTGAATCAAAGCACAATTGCAAAAATGTCAAACATGATGAAAAAGAGAAAAATCACTACAAAGGGGAATTCACCACAGTAACTCTTTGCAGTTTCCAACGTAGAGGCCTAGTAGCCTCATCAAAGATACAAGAGATGGAAAAGGCCCATTAGGTCGTCAAACTTATCCCCTCACCAAAGAAAGAAAATGAATTCAAGCAACCTTATCTGCTGGCTTCAAACCAAATTCAGGATAGAAGGACCCTGCTGCTGCTCTTGATACATTATTTCATGACACTGGATGTCATTTATACAAAAAAACTGAACTGAATTGACTGCCCCCAGCATCCTAGAATCACAGAATAGACTTTGAGAGCTGGAAGGTACCTCAGTCCAGCCTCCTCATTTTATAGAAGAGTACTCTGAGGGCCTGAGAGGTTAAATGACTAGTTCATATCCACAAAGCCACTCACAGCTGGACTAACATTAAAACCAAAGTTTCCAGAGATATCTAAACTCTAGCAAATAATTCTCTTTTTAGAAAAAAAAACTTTCATAAAATCTATACTACCTTATACCTAATACATTTGGATTTAACTTATCTCTTCCAATGTTCTCATTTTTTAAATTCTAACTTTGAAGTGGAAATCTAGGTTTTCAAATCTAGGTTTTCACTGTCAAAGCATAATTCCTACAGTTGATATTGACTCCAGAAGAGACTTTCAGTTGTACACCTATTCCCTCTTCTGTGTTAGGCTCAGGGAAATCTACAGAGATATAATAGCTTCATTGATTGACTATACATGTAATGAAGTTAAGAGTGATAGACTTAAAATTTTGTCTACACGTTATTTCCCCACCCCCCAAGCCATTGGAATAATTCTATTTGATAGATTTTAATATTTTACCAGTGGAGACACGGGGAAGATAGGTAGCCTGGGAAGAGATCTGCCATTTGCTTAGGGTGTCTGTCCCAGGCTTGTTTGAGGATAGGGTACAAGGTCAGATGTCTGATGACTGAAGTCAGCTGAGCTAGAGGCAGTCAAACTCAGCACCCAAGAAAGCAGATGCTACGTAGTCTTAGAGAACAGAACACTTGTGGTAATGCAAACACAACATCACCAGATCTTACAGTTTTTCAAGAGAAGCTGGAATTTCTAATGTTTATGAAAAATTTCCTGATTTTCAAAACACTGGTCAGGTTAAATAAAGCAATTCTGTAGGCCAGATATGTTCAACAGATGCCACATTGTCATAGGCATTTGTATACTATATTGCACCATCCTAAGAATCATGTTAAATGTTTCATAAAAATGGAGAAAACTTGGGCTCTGAGTTTAATAAGTAATCAATTAGTTATTTACAATTAATTAATAAAATGAAAAGCTGGGTTATAAGAATTATTTAAACCAATTTATGTAACATACCATATCTCATGTAAGCTCTCCAAGCAGAAAAAGTGTTTGATTCACACCTTTAATGTCTTATTTCTTCATAACTCAATTATTTCTTTCCTTTTCTCTAAAATTTTTCTTCTGCATGATGATGTTAATATTTTCAAACTAAATCTAGGCATTTTGGTTAATAGCTTTGGACTTTTTTTTTAAGATTTTAAAACCCCTTGACATTAACATGGATTCAAGGATAGATTTGAGTTATTTTGAACAATTCTATATTGTTCCATTGATAAGAAACCTGTATTTTTAGTAGTTAAGAATTCATTTATTTTGTAGTGAGGAAAAACATGCCTGGAGTTTTGGGGTTTATTAGCCCAGCGGTTCTAGACGTTAGAATACATCAGAATCATCCGGGAGGCTTTTTACAACAGATTGCTGACTCCACCCTCAAAGTTTCTGACTGAGTAGGATCTAGATGAGGCTTGATAATGTGAATATCTAAGAAGTTCCTGGGTAATGCTGCTACTTCTGGTCTGTAGGTAGCACTTTGGAAAACACAGCTTTAGAGAATTGGCATATTTCAAGGTGTAACATTTTTAGAGCAAATCAGACTCTTCTTGCATTGTTGATAAACTGAAGAAAGGGGGCATGATGAGAGTTATTGGCTCAGAAAATACCTTTGTCAGTGTCTGTGTTCAACTAATTGATCAAGATAAAGTATTTTTTGATACTCCTAATAATAGCTAAGCTTTCTGTAATGCTTCCTTTGTGTCAGATTGTTCTCTAAGTTCCTGAGTCACTCCTTAAATCTTTATAAAAATCTTATTTATATCATCCCCTTTTTACAGATAAGAAAACCGAGATAGAAGTAAAGTAACTTGCCCCAGTTACACAAACTAGTAAATAGTGGTGTTAAGCTCAGTTAATGTGGGTCCTGAGCCCATGCCCTTAACCACTGCATATACTACCTCTCAGGATAATGACTGCTCTCTGCCAGTCATCTCAGTTTGTCTTGGTTCATTCCATGAGCCCAGTCCTAGATCAGCTTAGGAAGAATAGTATAAATTAATATTTTCAGATATGTCTTTTTTAGACAGTCCATTGTTTAGCACATTTACTAGAATCAAAATTGCTATATAAGTCTGGTAAGAGATTCTAAAAGCCACTTGCATACAGGTGAATATCATCAGTACCCATTTCTTCACTGGGTTGACTGGAAATGTGTTTTTTGACCGGAAAATGAACATAGTTTATGTTACAATCAACATAACCACGGTACAGTTTATTTTTGCAAAAAAGCATTTTTGGAAAATAGGGCTCATCATCACATCAACATTCCTTATGTTAATACTCGTTAAGTACGAGTTTATAATACTTTTGGTTCCTTTCTTAACTGAAGTTTTTAGAGACTCTCTATGTATATGTGTATGGGGGGGTGCACGTTTGTGTGTATATAGTCTTATGTTTGTCTTTAAATCTCCCTTCATTTTTTTCTCTTTCCCATATGCTTTCCTTTTTATTTTTCCATAAATGTTACTAGAACACTAAGTTTGTACAAAAATTAGACAAAAATACTGCCTGGGTCTATTAGTTTATTTATTCTGTCACATGATTGTTTTAGTGTTGTTTAAAGCACAATTTTGGAGCCAGACATAATCACATTCTACAGTTCCTCACCTTGTTAACTGACAGAGCACTGTTCCTATTAGACAATTGATCCTGGGCAGATGAAGCCATTAAAAACAGTACTAATTAGCTAAAGGGGGAAGACAGTAAAGCAGGCTGCCTCACTTCCTTTTATGCTTAAGGAAGTTGATGTTCCAGACAAATAATAATTGATATGTAGTCTGCCTTAATTGTGGTTGTTAACAGCCAGTATTATAAGGACAGGCTGAGAATTTCTGTCTAGCTTATTGTATGTTTATTTAGGAATCCAAGAACCACTGGGTAACCTTTTTGGTTAACCTGAACTTAAAAGAATACATTTTATAGTGTCCCTGAAATCAAAACTCGACAGCTAGAGAGTTGTCTTGAGTTTGGGATACGTTTAGCAAATATCTGAAAATCACAATATACTTTTCAGTTTTAACATTGTATGTCCCCATCAATACCTGAGTCATCTATTATCTGATAAAATATTAATTTAATTGTCTCAAGAGTAGATATAGACAATTGTCCCTTAGGGTGAAACTATTAACAGAAGCAAACCAAAGCTAAAGACCAGCTTTCTTCTCCCAAAGACTGTCACAAAAAGGTCTCCTTCTTTATCCTTTCCACAAAAGGCATACATAGAAAATGATGGTATTTGTATGTTACAATGGAGTTGAAGAAAAAGATGCCTGAAACAAGGATAAATTGCCTGGGAATTTTATGGCCATGTTTGGGACCACAAAAGTGAGAGGATTTGGGTCTTGGCATCTTAGCACCTCTGCAGCATTTCCTACTGAGACATACTGAGCGGAAGCTCTGAGATAAGTGGAGAATAAGTGCCAGGATAAGTGGAGTTAACAGAGTCACAAAAATAATCTCCCCAATATCACCAAAACAAACAAACAAACACTCTTCCCCTCCAAGACTGTATCAAACTAAAAATCTTCTGCAAAGCAGAGGAAACTGTCAACAGGGTGAAAAGACAACCTACAGAATGGAAGAAAATATTTGCAAAGCATATATCTGATATGAGGTCAATTTCCAAAATATGTAAGTAACTTATACAATTCAATAACAAGAAACCTAATAACCAGGTTAAAAAATAGGCTAAGGACTTGGATAGATATTTCTCCAAATAAGATATACAAATGGCTAATAGATTCACTAATCATCAGGGAAATGCAAATCAAAACCACAGTGAGATATTACTTCAAGTTGTCCAAACATGTATTATAAAAAAACCAAAACAACAGCAACCAAACAACACCAGAAAGCAAGGAAAGAACGTGGAGAAGTTGGAACCCTTGTGCTTCGCTGGTAGAAATGCAGATTTCCTTGTTTTTTACCTAACAGCTTCTTATTGTTCCAGGTTTCTATGAAAGATACCATGTTATATTTAGTAATCAAGTCTCCTAGGCTCCTCTGGGCTGGGACATCTTCTCAGACTTTCTTTGTTTATTATGACCTTGACAATTTTGAGGAGTACAGGTCAGGTATTTTGTAGAATTTTCCTCAGTTAGTATTGGCATGATGTTTTTCTCGTGATTAGACTGGGGTTATGTGTCTGGAAGAGGAAGATCACATTTTTATCAATCATATCAAGGGTACTATGGTTCTACACCCTAGTTCCACCCTAGGGTGTTTTATTTTTCCCCACACCACCAGGCAATTCTCTAACCCTAGCTGGCTATCTTACAATTCAATTCAATTCTGACACTATCTACCTGGAGACAGCATCAAATTCCATAGGTTAAGGGCTCAGTCCATAAGACTGCCCCCACTTCAGATGCCAATCACAAGTCCAGGTTGTTAGCTGTGCTTCTGAGGAACTGGGTATAAATCAGAGGTTCCCAGAACCCCTTCCTTGAGCTCCATTAATTTGCTAGAGCAGCTCAAAGAACACAGGAAACCAGTTTTCTCACGTCATATATGATCAACATGACTTATCACTGTTGATGTTAACCTTGATCACCTGGCTGAGATAGTGTTTGTCAGATTTCTCCACTGTAAAATTATTCTTTTTTTTTCTGTACTCTTTGGAAGGCAGTTATTATGCACAGCCAATATGAAGCGAATGGGGGAATATGCAGTATCTCCTTGAGGGAGGTGTATATTGGAATTTGTTTCTTCTTCCCAATTTATTACAAAAAGTATCAAAGGATATGAATCAATAGCCAGCTTAAGAGAAACATAGAGCAAGATCCTGAAAACAATGAGCTTGTAGAGTTCTTGTAGAGTTTGCAGCCAGCATGATGTGATGTGTGGAAGTGCTCTTGTTCACTAACCTGGAAACTCTATGAACCCCACCCTTTTGGGGTTTTATGGAAGCTTCATTAAGTAGGAGGGGTGGATTAAATCACTGACCATTGGTGATTGAACTCAATCTCCAGCCCCTCATCCCTACCCAGAGGTCTGGGGGTGGGACTCAAAGTTGCAACCCTCTAATCACTGGGTTGGCTCCACTGGCCACCAGCTCCCCCCCACCCCATCCTTTGGTGGCCCAAAGTTTATCTCATAACAAAAAAAATACCTTTATGGCTTCCAAAACTTTGGAAACTCCAAGGGTTTTAAGAGCTTTGTGGCAAAATTGGAGACAAAGACCAAATATATATTCCTCATTAAAAATCACAATATCACAGTCATATATGATCAACATGACTTATCACTGTTGATGTTAACCTTGATCACCTGGCTGAGATAGTGTTTGTCAGATTTCTCCACTGTAAAATTATTCTTTTTTTTTCTGTACTCTTTGGAAGGCAGTTATTATGCACAGCCAATATGAAGCGAATGGGGGAATATGCAGTATCTCCTTGAGGGAGGTGTATATTAGAATTTGTTTCTTCTTCCCAATTTATTTATTCGATAATCTTTTGCTTCAGTATGATTCATTAATACTTATTTTATACTTCGGGTTACACTCTAATACTACTTTATTCCCTTGCTCAAACTGTTCCAGCTTTGGCTATCATGAGTTTTTTCATTTACTTCCTTTATCCCTTTAACATATCTTAGCATTGTGATTTTTTTTCATTTACTCCCTTAATTTCTGGAACTAAGTGATGCTCTAGGCTCATCTTGCATATTTCCTACCTGAGTCTTAGAATCAGCCATTTTTCCAGTGGCCTTGGTATGTTTTATTGGAGAGTGGCATTAGAAACCAAGATCCAGGGACCAGGTATGCTCTTTGCTACTGGCATATTATTTCTTTTAGGCCCTCTCAACTGACAGAGTGAAGAAATGCATAAATGTATACTAACCTGTTCATATGCACATACCTATAAACATTTCTATATGTAACCATCTGTATTAAGATAACATGAGTTTGATACTAAGGTCTCTAACTATAATCCATTAAATGGTACAATTTTTACATCCTCACCTAAGATCGAACCCTTCCTGAAAGAGTTAATAAAATCAAAGTGCAGGGAGGACTCTAGTTCTCAGCTCACGAATTAGCACTTGCAATAATTATTCTAGGTGCTTACCTCTTAAATAGGCTCCATTGCAGAAAGCCATGTAACCTCCCCTAAGGAAATACTTAAGTTTATCATCTTGGATTTCTAGGCTACCTCAGTGAGCCTCCATCATTTCCTTTATGTTTCATTTATACACAAATTTCTTGAGAGATCAATCATAACCATTCCATGTCCCTCTTCCCTGAGATCACACTTAATCACATACTTTAGGTGTTACAACCTTACACAGTAAATTCATTTTTAAATCTATTGCTGGTACTTGTATTAAGAGTATTTCAGTATATGTACATTTATTGTGTATTTTATATATACATAGCTCTATGAAAGTGAAAACTGATACATTAATTAAGAGCCAATTATGGGTATTATCATCATAGAATAATAATATCTCAGAGCTGGAAAGAATTTTAGAGATCATCTATACTCTATCCTTTATCCTGTGCATTTATTCCTTTTGTGACCTCCCTTACTTCTCTTTTACATACTGCTGAAATGCCTCAGATTGTTATAATAAGCATCCATGTGTTAAAAACAATTATATTATATTATATATAGTTATCATGGCTGCTGAGCCTGCACGTCCGGAGCCTGGGCTCCGCAACGGGAGAGGCCACAAGAGTGAGAGGCCCGTGTACCGCAGTTTGTTTGCTATCTCTAGGAACTAACTAGCAATGTGAGGGGCACTCTCTCCAGGATCAAAGTCCCAAATGCTGGAGCATCAAAAATACAGAAAATAAGGAAATACAGTTAATATAACCCCCAAGGCAGCTCCATTTCCTGTACATTTCTCTAGTGAGTTATGTTCTTCTGTGTCATAACATGCATTGAATTTTGTTACTAATCATGTCATCAGGTATATACACAATGGGAAAATTTCTCAAAATTTTAAACTTATAATTAGTGATATAAATGCCTTTATCAGTCACTTTGTTGTCAAATAATAAATTGAGTATATTTACATTTTCACAGTTCTGGAGTTGTTATAAAATTTAAACCAAGATATTTTTAGTTAGTTTTGCAAAGTTGTCTTGTCTTTCTTTTGAATACGGAATAATAATGAAATAAATAGCATCTAAGAGAAACTGTGTAGACTCAAAAGTTCATAAAAAGTTGCCAAGTACAAAAATAAATCTGACTAAGGTGAAAAGACCAAGATCTTCCCATCCAAAGAATCTGGAGATAATTGGAATTTTTTTTGATATAAGTTCAATCTGGGTCATTTTACTGGCAATTAATGAAAACAAGAAATTTAGCCAAAAAATGTCAGCATTCAGATATCACATAGGGCATATGAATTAAATTGTTAAGACCTAGAAGATCCTATTTATAAGAATAAAAATATGCAATAAAGAAAGAAAGAAAGGTGTTTGCTAGGGCAGAGATAAGGTTAATGTCACTTCTTGGGGTTAGTATTCAACTATGACACTAAAAGCTAATTAGAAAAAAAATTCAGTTTACCTTCATTGGTTCATAATTAATATAAAATTTACTGATACAAGTGCTAGACAGAAAATGGTGGTACAAAGAGCCATAACTTTGGTTATTTTCCTTCTTCAATCCTCCCCTCTACCTGAACCCCAGTGACAAATGGCTTGAGTCTGTGAAACTACTAGAAAGCTGCTACTTGTTCTCTCGGCATTAATTTTTTGCAGACTTCTGGTCTGCCGGTGTTTGAGAAGTGAGGTAAACTCAAACAAGTTTAAACTAGAACCATAAGGCTTGTGTTTAAATATTGGTCTCTTCTTTTATGAAGGCTTGAACAAGTCACTTAATCTCCTTGACTCTTATCATGGTGGAGAAAGAAACATAATCAATAAACATGTGTTAAACACTAACTAATTGCTAGGCATTACATTATGTCCAGTTGTTAAGAGGTAAGTAGAACATGCTATTTAATCCAGTATGGTAATTAAAAATGTAAACAAAAGATTTCACTGCACTGTGACAAATATTATTATACATGTTCTAGGCAGAGAAAATACAACCTAGGGAAGAATAGAAAAAAATTAATGATTATAAGCATGACATGCTTGTGAAATTTCAAATAGTTCAGAATGTAAGAAACTTGCATTTTATAGCAGGAGTTTAGGAGATGATGCTTATACTAAATCATTTGGATTTTTACCTATTGTCAGTGAGCAGTCATTAAGTAATTTGATAAAAGTTGTGTTTTGGGACTTCGGTAGTTACTAAGGAGGTGGAATTTAGAGTAGGAGGGCCGGAATCCTGAAGGCAGGTCATTAGGGGGGCTATTTCCACAGCTCAGACTAAGCTCTCTTGAATAAAAAAAGAGAGATGATATCTTTGAGAGATGTTAAAATTACTTCATGAAGATTTTTAAAGATTCTGTGAGATGATAGATGTAAAAGGAACTTTTAACCCATGAATTGCTTCATTAGGTTTTACTACAAGGTCCTAACATTAAACCTTCTTATTAGAAAATACCATATAGGGAGATAAAACTGGCTTGTTAGAAGTTCTAGTGATGCTGCCGCATCTTTCTCTGCTACTAATCCCTAACTCACTTTATCAAAACCAAAATTTCTGTAAGTGAAAATAACATTTTGTTAATGTCAGTTTCACTTGACTTCTATAAATTCAATTTACCAAAATGAGTTTGATTGCCTAATCTTGGGACAAGTGCCCATCTGTGGATGGCTGGATGTGTGTGTAAGGGGTTATCATGTTCCTATGATTGGTACATCAAAAATAATCACTTGGTATGGATGGTACCAAAGAAGAATGCTCTGTCTTCTCAAACTGAATTATGGGATCAAACTCAACCATGGGATCAAGCTCATCCTTGTCACTTCTTGACAACCCCAGAGAGAATTAGTCCCTCTTTTCTTTCTGTTCCTAGCACTTTGGCATAATCTTACTGGACCTTTTGTTGTTTTAATTCATGTATTTAGCAAGTATTTATTGAGTGCTAACTATGTATCAGGCACTGTGATAAGCACTAAAGCAAACACACACTGTCCTTGCTCTCTTCCAGCATATCGGCTTAGATCCTGCTTGATGGCCCTTCCTTGGAAGTAGAGATGGGGCTTAAACTCTTCCTACCCCAGTGTTTAACAGTGACTGATGCATTGTATTATGCTAAAAAATGTATTACTTATTCACTAAGTAAAGGTATAAATGCAATTATGTAAGTAAAATAAGTCGACAGTTCATCTTAACTGGCTGAAAGTATTTTAAATGATTATATTAGTCACAAAATGAATTACATATTTTTTTTCCATTCATCTTTCCTGAATTCATATTTACCTTTGGCAACTGGTAACTTATTATTAAAGAACACACAGAAATTTCAAGTAAGATATAATCTTTGCAATATTAATTTTAATCTTTCATTGAAATTTTCCCTATAGATTTATTCAAAATACTCAGATCTAGTTTTACTTTTCTTGATGGTTAGTACCCATGAATTATTGTTTGTTTCACCAACACAAAAAATATAATAAGATTATCAAGAATAGTGTCAATTAATTAAAGCTAGTATTTTTAACAGCACCAATTATTTTTTTAGTAAGAAATATCATAACAGATAGTAAAGTAAATGAAGGAGACTATTAGTAGAAATTGTATAGAAATATGTAGGACTTCTATATATTATATCAGAACAAGTGATAAAAGGAAAACAGCAAGAAAGAAACTGAGAGAAATCTGAAGTTCATATAAGCATTTAGAAGAAATTAAAAGACAAAATAAGATTGCATTTAAAGTGTTTAGTGCTCAAATGATTATTTTACATATTTTGACTGGAAAGAGAACACACAACCCAAAGCAAAACAGTAAGAAATTATCTTAGATCCTTATTCCTGAAACAAATCTTCAGGTCCCATTGGATTGTTTTGTGCCTCTCGTTAAACTAAGCTTGTGTGTGTGTGTGTGCGTGTGTGTGTAACTAACCTGAAACATCTCTTTTCTTTTCCAAAAGTAGTTCTTGCTCCTGCTCTGTTCCATTTTGGGAGACTTTCCTCTTTTTAATTAGTTTTTCATGATTCTATAGTGAGAGTCAATAAAATAACATAAAATGTACAAATAAACTTATAGAAAAAAAATGAACAAATATTTTAGAGCCAAAAATAATTAACTACCTGATCCTGAGTAAAAAATACTACATTCTTTGCTGTTTTTGAGAGGAAAACATAAATTACTCACCAAAGAATTAAAAACCCTTTCATTGTTGGCAGCCTTTAATTTATTTCCCTCTGATTACTCCTAGGTATTCAGTTAAGGTTGCAGAACTTCTGAGCATTTATCTATAATAATAGAATAATTTTGTGAGAGTCAGAATGTAAAAAAAGTATAATGCAGAGTTTAAAAATGAATGAAAACAAACCCTTTTTTTAAAAAATAAAAAGAGTGAAGAGAAAGCATAGGAATTTTGTTTGGAAGACACAATTATTTCCCTTCCAATATTGTAAGTAGAAATTTAACATTTAAAAATATTTCTTTGGTTGTTTCCTATATTTATAACAAATAAATAAGTTCCTTTGTAGGTGTTTCTGTGAATTATTTACAGATGTCTGTACTGAAAATTTTAAATGCCAAAGTTCCCAGTAAAACATTCACTCATTCATTCATCAAACTTTTATTGCATCCTTGTTCTGTATCAAACACTGTGTTCAGAGCTAAGGGATAAAATTTAGAAAACAAAATTGCTTATGTTGTCAAGAAATTATATTTAGCAGCAGAGTCAAAATATGTACATGAATAACTATTTATAAAATAAAGGGAGAATATTTCTACCAGGCATGCAAATATAGTGCTCTGCATTCAACCCATTTTAAAAAATTTGAAATATTTAAGCATACAGAAAAAAATTCAATAAATAATAGACATTTGTGTTTCCATCATCTGGATTTAACAATTGTTGACATTTTGACTTATTTACCACAGGTCCATTTATTTATTATTTATTGACTGATTGATTTATGGAATACAACACGACCTACACCACTGACATTCTTTCCTTAACCCATTCCCCTGCAGTCCTGCTCAGAGCTAACTGCTAGCCTGAATTTGTTGTGTATCCTCCCCCATCATGTTTTAATGTATTTAGTATATGTTCATAATCCAACACAACATAAAGATGTATATATTTTAAATTTTAAAATGAATGCTTTATTTTATGTATTGTCTTGATCATATTTTTTCCTGGAATATTGTTCCTTTAAACTAGTTTTTCATTCTCTCCAAAGTGGTGTTTTCTACTCAAGATACTTTGGCTTCACTGCATACTTCATACTCACAAGACTACATCCCTGTTCCTTCTACCTAAGGACCTCCCTGACAACAAGACTAACAGGCACCATTTATTGAGCTGTCACCTTGCTCCAAGTGCTGCTCTAGTCTTTTATATGTCCTCATCATTTAGTTCTCACAATAAATATGTGAAGTTAGGAGGCATTATCATTCTCATTTTGGGTGAAGAGGACATCGAAAACCACAAATAACTTGCTCAGAGTTATATAACCAGGAAGTGGTTGAGCAGCTTTGGAATTTAGGAAGCCTAGTTGCAGAACCCAGGATCCTCACTCACCTGCTTACTAGTGAAATTAAAGCAGCTTTATGCTTATTGAGCTTCAAGTGTGCTCTTGTGTGACCTGCCAATTCATCTTTTACTCTTTTATTATACTGGTATATTTGTCATTTTCTCATTTACTGATAAGAGGCTCTTCTTATAGAGATTAACCCTTTGTCATTTATTATCTTTAAAATATACCTTCCCCCCAAAGAGAATAATCTTTTAAATTTGTTTTAGTGACTTTTATTATGCAGAAGACTGTCTTTTTAAAATAAAAATTGTCACATTGCCTTTTTTAGTGTCTTGTCCAGGAAATATTGCCCTATACTTCCTATACAAATGTGTAAAACCCTTCCTTATTCTTTCTTATACAAACACATAAAAATATTCTCTTACATTTTCTTCAGAGTTTTTGTCTTGCTTTTCATGTTTTTATATCTTTAATTTAATGATAATATATTTTTAACTGGCCAGAAACAAGGATCTAATTACTTTTCCATACGAACAGAAAATTTAATAGTGACTGGTAGGCTATTTCTGGCTTCTATAGTCTAGTCCAGTGCTAACTTTGTGTATCTCTGTAAGGATATCAAACCACTTTAATTATTACTGGTTAGAATTTTTCCTGATATTTGAAAAGGCACATTTTCTCTCTTTTTTTTCTTCATAAGAATTGTCTAAGAAAAAAGTTTTAGCCTCTTAATCTCACATAAGAATTTTAAAAATAAAATTTTACATTTCCCCAAGTGCTTCACATGATTTTATTATTTACTTATTTCTAAGTGTCCTACTTTTGTTCTTGCTGCAGTTGTGAATTGTATAAATTTTATTATTATATTTTGTCTGATGGCTTTTGCTCATGTGTAAGAAACCTATTATTTTGTATATTAGTCATGGATCCATGAAATTACAGACCATTTATTAATTCCAATAGACTGATTTTCAACATGAACAATTGTGTTGCTAGAAAATATGGCAATTTTCCTACATTTCTGATTTTAAAACTTTTTTTTCTTCTCTTGATTTATTGCATGGTGCAGGAATTGCAAAATAATGTGAACTAGATGTGGTGACAGCAGACGTCCTTGTCTTTTGGCTGACCTAAATAAAGAACGCTTCTAACATTCATCATTAATATGATGCTTCCTGTGGTTTTAAAAAAAATTTGTGTAAGGGATAAGTAGATTTTCTTATCAAGTAAAGAAACTGCATTTTACTCCTCCTTCAATTTTTTTCTAAACACAAATGACTGTTAAATATCCAAATCATTCTCTCAACATTTTATACCAAGCTGAAAAACTAAAATAAAATTAAGCCTACATCTAGGCATATTGGCACACATTTAGACTTTAGACAAAGGAAAATGATCCCAAAGACAAATTTGAGAGGCAAGAAGAAACGTTGCACAAAAATTTATCAAAAAATAAAGGTCATTCTAAATAAAATTTTAATATAAGGGCAATATAATTATATAATTATTATATAACAATAATAATATTATTATTATATAATAATTATATAATTATAATAATATTATAATAATAACTGGCATTTAAAGAGGCTACATAAAAAGAATTAGCATAAAGGAAAATAATAACAAATGAGTTTGGAAGGAGGAACCGAGTATTTTAGGGTATTGTGTGGAAGGAAGATTAAAATGTAGCCTTATACTTTGATACACAAATATTGTACAATTTTATAATCACTATGAGAAATGAATAAATGAGTAACCTTCCAAGCCTACAGAGGAAAAATTTGAGTATTAAAAACAGATGTTAAATTTTAATTATCAGTTAATTAAAATATAGAATGCAACATTTTAAAAAGCCACAAGAAATAGTGGGACAAATAAAAAACAGAAAGAGATGGAGAAAATGCATAATTTGGAATAAAATTTAAATATAACATTCAATAAAATAAAATATAAACAGATTAACACACAAAGTGAATCATGAAATTATTAAAAACAAATAAAACAAGATGTGGGCTTAGCTTCTACCATGGATGATAATACATCATAAAGTGAAGAGTATAACTAATGTAGCATTCTTCACCTAACTTAAACAAACAGAAGCTTTCCATCTGTCTCTCTTTATTCTTCCCTTCTCCTTCTGAATAATTCAGCCCTAAAACTGTTTGCACAAGGTGAGCATCCATGGCTGAAACAGTGGGAAGGAGCTGTGGTGGGGCAAGAAGCGTGTCCATGTAGGTGTTTACCTAGCACAGGCCGTCAGTGCTTGAGCAGAGAAGCGAGGCTAGCTGTGCAGTGTGTGTGGGTGTATGTGGGTGGGTGGGTGCGTGAGGCTGGAGGTGGCGCAGGAGGACAGTGGGGTCTTAACATTTGAGAAGTGCAAGCAGGACCTTCATGGAAAGGACCAAACCGGCCTGGGGTATCAGAGCTCAATTACGCTGGGGAGCGTATCTCTACAGGGGACACCCTAGCATGGCCTCTTAGGGCTGAGAGGTGTGAGGCAGACGTCACATGGGAGAGCTGGCCTGGCCAAGGCTTTCAGAGTCTGAGCTGTCTGCGTGGTGTTCATATAGATGGTTGTCTTGGTGTGGGTTGTCAGCGCTAGGGCAAAACGAACAAGTATGTCCCATGAGAGTGGTGGCCTAGCTTAAATTGTCAAAACACCAATGTGATGAAGGGGGCTATTCCTAGCGGGGGGGATAGTGGTAGCAATGGGAGATTGGTTAAATACTGCTTGTTAATTAATATACATGTATTAAAGATAATTGACAGAAAATAAACTTGAATTAGCTTTGTAACTTTGGATTGGGCATGAAGGTAGTGGTACAAATATTTCAACATTTATAAATAGATATAAAACTATACCCTAACTTTCGCCATTGAGAGAGCCTGGTAGTGACACTCCCACAGCTGTAAGTACATCAAGCACCGAAATCTTTTAAATAGGGGTTGAGGCAGGAAAATCATAATATTGATCTGGACTATTCTATTGTGTCCCAAAGCATGAAAGTGCTCAAAGAATAATGGGATATAATAAAGTACACAGGAGCCAGTATGCAGAGGTTCCAACTGGTCAAAACTCTGTCAGTATGAATACCAAAATATAGTAGTGGATTATAACCCCTTAAATAAAATAGGATACGGACCTTGAATCTATGTTAATGCAAATTAATAAATAAATAAGACAAAAGTTTGATAAGGAATGGATATTTACATAGCTTCAACTTTCACAGAACATACATATGATTTTTTATAAATTTTTAATAAATTTTATTGAAATATCATTGATATACAATGTTGTGTTAGTTTCTGGTATACAGCAAAGTGATTGTTTTATATACATATATATTCTTTTTTAGATTCTTTTTCATTATAGGTTATGTTAACTATAGTTCTCTGTGGTATATAGTAGGTCCTTGTTGGTTATCTATTTTATATATAGTAGTGTGTATATTTTAATCCCAAACTCCCAATTTATCCCTCGCCCATTCCCTCTTTGTTAACCATAAGTTTATTTTCTATGTCTGTGAATCGATTTCTGTTTTGTAAATAAGTTCGTTGGTATAGTATTTTTTAGACTACACATGTAAGCGATCTCATATGATGTTGTTCTTTCTCTGTCTGACTTACTTAGTATGATAATCTGTAGGTTCATCCATGTAGCTGAAAATGGCATTACTTATTTCTTCTTTTATGGCTGAGTAATATTTGAGAAAATGTCTCAGAGTGAAGGAGACAAAAAGGACTTGACAACTAAAGACAATGTGCAATTCTGAACATTCTGGGGACATTTAGTGCAACTTGAGTCATCTGAGGATTATTAGCTCATAGTGAAGTATCAATGTTAATTTCCTGCTCATACAGTGGTTACGTAGGAGAAAGTCCCTGTTTGTAGGAAAGAGACACTGAAATATTAAGACATGATAGCATATCCAGCTGGCAACTTATCCTCAAAATGGTTTGGGGAAAAAATTCTATGTACTCAACTTGTAATTATTCTGCAAAGCACAAAAATGCATCAAATCAAGACCAACTCTAGCATACATGGCTCATTTCATGAACTTTCACCCCAGGGTAGATGTACTGTCTCCCATATGGCCTAGCCTAGCAGAGGTTTAGTGGATTTCAGCCTCTATGAGCCTTATTTGTCTTGTCCCTTTGTGCAGTTCATAAACATATGCCATACATGTTAGCTCTGCATAAAAATAATATTTTATGTGGAGTATTTTATGCAGATTCAGAGATCTACAGTCATTTTTTTAAAATCACTTTAAATTTTTCCCTCAATCATTAATTAATATTTGAGTAGCATTTATCTATAAGACTTTGGTTTATTTTATTTTATGACTTTTTTTTTTTTTTTGCGGTACGCGGGCCTCTCACTTTTGTGGCCTCTCCCGTTGCAGAGCACAGGCTCTGGATGCACAGGCTCAGTGGCCGTTGTTCATGGGCCCAGCCGCTCCGCGGCATGTGGGATCTTCCCGGACTGGGACACGAACCTGTGTCCCCTGCATCGGTAGGTGGACTCTCAACAACTGCGCCACCAGGGAAGACCCTGGTTTATTTAAATGAGATTCTCAATTGTTAAAACAGAGAAAGCAAATTATTCTGGAGACATTTATCTTCAAAGAATATGTGTAGGAAAGAAAAGTACCTCTTAGAAATATTACCAGTATTCTGTTTGCTATGCTTTTGATTTGTTCAAATACATTTAATTACAAGTATAAATTATATATACAGTTTAGAAACAAAGTATTTAATAATTTATGGATTAACTGTGAGTCAAAATAATTTGTTTAGTCTAGCAATAATTTAATTGCAAGTTGTTCACAGAAGTGTACACAACACACGATAAATATTTATTATGTGTTGAATGAGACAAAGAATATCGAAGAGTTTAACAGTTTGGCAAACACTTGTGCTTTAAAAGCTTTTATTATTTGCTTAGGTATGGAATTAATTTGAGATGAAATAATTAAAACAACACAAACTCTATTCTGAGTTTGTGAATTTTTAGATGTTAGCTATGTGGTGATTTTATGAAATTGAGTATGAATTAGAAAAACTCAAATTTGCTTATTCTTCCTCACACGTTCAATAGAATATTAATTCTTCGAAGTATTTATTGCATTAAGAACTAATCAAACCTTGCAAAGCTCTAGAAAGTTAAATCTATTGGCATTAGCCGTTCATTGTTTAAATTCTCCTGACCTCATTAACCTTTTATTGTAACTAGAAATCAAAATGCCTAAAATTGTATCCCAAAGGGAAACCATCAGCATCATTCTGAGAAGCTTCCCTTTTCAGAATCTGTCACAGCATCCTTGTTTCTTCAAGTTGTTTCTTCTTCCAGGTACTTTTAAGTTGAATATTTCTGAGTACAACTCCGTCACAATCTCTGTGAGGTTTAACCCTGGAAGTGTGAGGGATTTGACCACCATTATTGATATCAAAATGATAACTAGGAATCTTATCGTCATATCCCTCAAAGAAAATATATAAATCCCAAGTTTACCACAGTACCTATCTTGCTTTATCCTCACTAGGTAAATTTTTAAAATATAAGTATTTTAAATTATTTGAGGGGATAAATTACTAGAAGAGCAACAGCAGTATCAGAGCAATGAGACTTTTGATTAAGACCATTCTAAAATTGTCATCCAGAAAATTGGACCATAATATACTCATGATTGAAGAATCAGAGAGTATATTATTCTGTAAACTTGCCAACATATGACATTATCATTTTAAAACTATTACATTTTGATAGGTAAAGTATTGACTAATTGATTAATTTCTATGTCTTCTTTTACCAGCATAATGCAGCTTTTTATTTATTTATGTTTTGAATATGGTTGTCAGAGATTTAAATTTCTTCTTTTCATTAGTTTTTGTTCATATTGTATGTCTCTTTTTCTATCTAAATGTTTGACTTCTTGTATATTCATAAGGATCACTTGTATAAATAAATAACTATATACAGAGAGAAATAGAATAAAACCATTTTCTTATTGTGATAGCTTTCTTTCAATGATATTACTTTGAGATCTTTTTCTGATATACACTTTTTTATGTTTTTTACTTTTATGGTCCAAACTCTTTATACTTTCTGATTATGGTATTGTCTATAAGGACCTTCACTTCCAGTGTATATGATATTATGCATATTTTCTTCTAATTCTCTTTGATTTAATTTATTCATATTTAAACTGTTAATTTATAGAATGCCAAGAAAGCTACTTATCTAAAACTATTTATAGAGTAATGCATTAATTTACTTCTTTTCCTCTTCTCTGTCTGGATTATTTTGTAGATGATCTCATCCAGTCCAATGATTTTGAATAGCATCTATAAGATGATGGATCCCTAATTTAAATCTCTAGTCTAGCTCTTTCCTCCTAGTACTAAACATATGTTCAGATGCCTTCTTGACATCTCCAATTAAGTGTCTTATTAGGCAAACTAAATATGCCCAAAATGAAGCTCTTGATCACTCTCACCAAATTAAGTAATTTATTAATTTCCTCCACCTTGAGTTTGTCATCTCATAAAGTAATATCACCAAACAATGTGGGAATCAATACTGATTCTTCCATTGTCTAAACCCAGCATATCTAACCCAACAAGCAGTCTTGTCAATTCTATCTCCAAAATATATTTTGAGTTTCCTGATTCCATTTATATCCTCTGTCCTTACACACTTCCAAATCACTATCATCTTTTATCCAGGTATTGCAACAACTCTCAAGGGTCTCTGCTTCTACTTTTATCTTGTCTCCATTAATGCCTTTTCCACACAGAGATCAGAGTAATTTTTTGAAATATTTATTAGATATTGTTATTCCATTGTTTAAAATCCTTCCATCATTTTCCTTTTTTTTCTGTCTTTGTGTTACTTTGGATTCCCTCTGTAGCAAACTCAGGGGCAAGAATTCAAGTGCAAGTTAGAGTTGTTTGCTTTGTAATTTTTTTTTTTGAAGTACCGGAAATGCTTGTAGATGAGTAGGGACACAGTACCAGAAAGGAAAAGAGCCAAGAAAGTGTACGTTAAAATCCAGAGAAAAGAAGGAAGACTGGAACTTCGCTAACTGAGTTCACTTTAGGAAGTAGTATAAGCAATACATCACAGGATTTCTAGCTCTCCCAACCTTCAGAAGGGAGGTAAAATGGATGCATATTTTCTTAGTCACTGTTTGAAGAGTGATGGAGAGTGGGTAGTATTCTACATACCTCCAGCTGGCACGAAAAGCTCCCAGGCACAGAAATGTAGATATAGCCTCTGCAAGTCTGAACACACAGAAATGGTAGGGTTCAAGATGTATGGGCACTCACGGTGTCTGTTACAGCCCTGCATAATCTGATTTCTACTTCCATTTCCACTTTAATCTCATACTTTTCAATCCTAGTTTACTGTGCTCCAGCCATACTTGCTTCATTTTTTATTCTAATTTTTTTCTTTACTCATGTTGAAATTTTTTCTTCTCTTCGATTTTCAGTTCTTATTCTTCAAGACTCAGATTAAATGCCCCCTCCTCACAAAGCCATTTAGCATAAGTCTATTAAATTACAAATCACCTAATCAGCCATTGCCTTCTATCAAATTACCTTTTTGATTTCTTTTATAACACTAGTTCTCAATATTATGGTTGTCTCAACAAGATTTATTCCACTGTTGTCTTGTATTGCAGAAATGTAATTCATAAAGCTGATGGCATTCTGACTCGTCTGGGGTGAGAGGTATGATTGTTCTGAAAACGCAGGGCAATGCAGTCTCTCTGGACAGAATAATTAGTTTGAAAATAAGCATGTATGTAGAAAATAACTTGGACTTGCCCAAAGAAAGGTCTTCCCTTTGCCTTTGGCTTCTAATACCTGATAGGACTATCGTTATTTGGGCAAAGGACTGAATATATCAGCTGGTAGAGTGTAGAATGACTATATCAGTAAGACAAGCCATGTGATTTAGGGTAAGGGCTTTTAGTTCACGTGTTGTCAGTTGACCTCTAAAATCAACCACATGGGCAACCAATCTATCATGACCAAATAAAGGAGCCCCAGTTAAAAACTCAACACCAAAGGTCAGGTAAGCTTCCCCATTGGCAGGACCCTGTGTGTATTGTCATACATTGAAGCCACTAGTGTAATGCATTCTGACTCCATAAGAAAGGACAGTGAAAACTTTGCATATGGAACCCTGTCAGACTCTACCTAATGCTCTTCATTTGGCTGAATTTAATCTGCCCCTTTTCCCTATAATACACTAATGTTGTGAGTAGCATAGCTTTCCAGTGAGTTCTGTGACTCCTAGCAGATTACCAAATCTGAAGTTGGTTTTTGGAACTGTATAGCCTTGCAGTTGATGTCAGAAGTCAAGGATGGTCTTGAGGACTGGGTTCTTAGACTTTGCAGTTTGACTAAGTCTGGGTACTATGAAATCTAAGCCTAGGCCCAAACCTTTATGTCATCTTGTGTCCTATTTTTCACACATGCTTAATAAGTAATAAATCAATAAATCCCACCGACTCTTCCCTAAAAACATATCCAGAAAACAACCTCTTCTTCAGCTCTTGCCACAACTCTTTTTAAGCCTTCATTCTCTCTTACCTGGATTACAGATCTGCTTGCTTCTACCTTGCCTTCTTAAACTTTGTTTTCAACACATCAACCAAAGAGATCCTTTTGAAACATAAATCTGGCGTGATACATTGAATTACCATTCAAAATATACAATGTCTTTCTGTCTGGGCCCCTTCATGCAAAGTCCTTCACCACAGAATCCCAGCTATGTAAGGATTATAGTTTTCATTTCATTTATGTTGGGCTTGGTTAGATTAATGGATTGGAAAATGAAATGTACGTGTAAATGACTTTGTTACTTCTGAGTGGAAATTTAAAGAAGCATTTCATGATTTCATCATATCTTTTTCTCATTGCTACATCATAATGGCATTGTCACAGATAAGTACTGGCTTTTCATCCTGGTTCCTAAAGAGAACATCGAGAACTACAGCTGACATGCAGCTTGTACGTATTGGATAAGGGAAAACACTACTGTAAAAAAATCCACTGAGATTTTAGGATTGTGTGTTTCAAGAAACATTACATATAGAAAACTTGACACAGAAATTAGTACTAGAAGTGGGATGCTGCTATAATAACAATTAAAAAAAATAAATGATGTGACTTTGATTTTAAGACAGATGGAACATGGTGAGAAAACTGCAGTTAGAGGTTGGAAAATAACAGCACATGGTATGCAGTAGTGAAATATTTAGTATAAGTGCCAACTGACAAAAAAATACCAAAAGTCAGTTTATATTTCAACATGAAGAGGTTGGGCAACAGATGCTATTAGCGTGCCTAGTTATTATTGACTGCATTTGATGAGATTGTAAAAGGAGATGATCTGAGAAAAGAACTGGAGTGGTGGGAGTAGGAAAGTTGCAAGGAGTTAAAAGAGAATGTGGACCACCTAGAAATTCTAAAACATTCAAGATCGGAAGAGGCAACTATTTCTCATATGCAAATGGGAAAAAAATAAATGAATGATAGTAAAAATATAAAACAAAACAACAAAGGATAATTAAATCTTGACCTTGTAGCAAGGCCAAATCAGCCATCTTTAACTGAACTCAGGAAATAAAGATCAGGGAAGGACTTGTCAACAGAACTACAAAAAATTCTGAATGCAAAAAGTTAAGTCTAGAGATCTATTTGTTTCTTAAAAAGTATTGTGAGGTGACTGTCACCACATAGAGGGTACTACAAATATATAAAAAGGCAAATAGGGTTTTGATAACATTTTACATTGTAATATGCCATAACTGTAATTTCCACTACTCTCCATGACTGGATAACTGACACCGAACTTGCCCTCATGCTGCAACCAGCCATGAAAAAGACAAAATGCACAAGGCAACTATTTCAACCTCCACCGGAAAACAGGTGACACAAAAGTTTTATTCCTGAAAGAAGAAAAATAAAGTAAGCCCCACATTTGCCTGAGCTTTCTTCCTGGGGTATTCTCCTGATTACAATGCAACTAGTAAGGGGTCCTATCATATCAAGACAATAAAACTGAGCTGAAGGGGCAGAGGTTAGATTTTGGAGCTGACAAATTAGCTGCATTTTTAGGGCAGGAACTAGGGAGGAGAAAGATATGC
Source organism: Neophocaena asiaeorientalis asiaeorientalis (assembly GCF_003031525.2). Classification (NCBI taxonomy): domain Eukaryota; kingdom Metazoa; phylum Chordata; class Mammalia; order Artiodactyla; family Phocoenidae; genus Neophocaena; species Neophocaena asiaeorientalis. The sequence continues at coordinate 5,024,179 of NW_020175387.1, read as the reverse complement.
AGCAGAAGAGGGCAGAAGTTTATACATGATTCCCATAGGTCTTTGGCAGAGGGCTGAACTGTACAAATGCAGGGTGAAGCTCTATGTGGTCTGCCAGAGACTAGCTATTTTAAGACTGAGCATTGAACAGTGGTAGATTTTAGAGGTGGTATTTGAACTAAGGTAGGTAGTTCAATCAGGATGAAGATAAAATGTAATAATGTCAATATTTTTAGAGCCAAGGGCTTATCTATGCACTGCATTAAAGTACAGTGGAATGGTATAACTCTACTCATAGAGAAAGAATGCACATCTAATATTTGTAGATGACAGAACCCCTTCGGGAATCTTCCAACATTCTAAAAGAAGTCTTCCCACCAACAGTGCATGAAGGTTCCCTTTTCTCCATACCCTCTCCAGCATTTGTTGTTTGTAGGTTTCTTGGTGATGGCCATTCTGACCAGTGTGAGGTGATACCTCATTGTAGTTTTGATTTGCATTTCTCTAATGATTAATGATGTTGAGCATCCTTCCATGTGTTTGTTGGCAATCTGTATATCTTCTTTGGAGAAATGTCTATTTAGGTCTTCTGCCCATTTTTGGATTGGGTTGTTTGTTGTATTGACATTGAGCTGTACGAACTGCTTGTATATTTTGGAGATTAATCCTTTGTTGGTTGCTTCATTTGCAAATATTTTCTCCCATTCTGAGGGTTATCTTTTCATCTTATTTGTTTCCTTTGAGATTCCTTAAAAAACTAAAAATAGAACTACCATATGACCCAGCAATCCCACTACTGGGTATATACCCTGAGAAAATCAAAATTCAAAAAGAGTCATGAACCACAATATTCATTGCAGCACTATTTACAATAGCCAGTACATGAAAGCAACCTAAGTGTCCATCATCAGATGAATGGATAAAGAAGATGCAGCACATATATACAATGGGATATTAGCCATAAAAATAAACGAAATTGAGTTATTTGTAATGAGGTGGATGGACTTAGAGTCTGTCATACAGAGTGAGGTAAATCAGAAGGAGAAAAACAAATACTGTATGCTAACACATATATATGGAATCTAAAAAAAACAAAAAAAAGTTCTGATGAACCTAGGAGCAGGACAGGAATAAAGATGCAGATGTAGAGAATGGACTTGAGGACATGGGGAGGGGTAAGGGTAAACTGGGATGAAATGAGAGAATAACATTGACATATATATACTACCAAATGTAGAATAGATAGCTAGTGGGAAGCAGCTGCATTGAACGGGGAGGTCAGCTCGGTGCTTTGTGACCACCTAGAGGGTTGGGATAGGGAGGGTGGGAGGGAGACACAAGAGGGAAGGGATATGGGGATACACGTATACATATAGCTGATTCACTTTGTTATACAGCAGAAACAAACATAACATTGTAAAGCAATTATACACCAATAAAGATGTTAAAAAAATTTTAAAAAAGAAGTCTTAAGTCCAGTTTTGCAAATATGAAGTAATATAAACTTGTCGCCAATATTTGAAGAGTTGAAATTTTCAGTAGATGATGAAATTCAGAAGCCTAAACACCATCTTGTTTTTATTTTGTTTTACAAAAGGAGAAGGAGGAAGGCACTTAAATTTACATTTACATGCTTGAAGGTTTTAATATTCCAGAGGTCTTAGTATGGGTTCTTCCCAAACTAGAGCTTGAGACAAAGACTTCGATTCATGTAGTTTATTTGAGAAGGTGGTATGAAGGAGAGACAGTCGTAAAAGAAGGAAGGAGAAAAGCCATCAAAGGGAGCCTTATTATGCTGGTCATCACTGTGCGCCACCGTGTATCTATCTCACTGGGGATACTGAGGACCCAATAGAACATACCACAGAACTGCTGCTTCAAAAAGAGTGAGAGACCAGAGTGTTTATTCTTTGGTTGAGATTTGCCTTCAAGGGTGTTAACTCTTCTGTCTAACAACCTGCTCCTTGTTAAGGCTGAGTGAGCATCTGTGACTTCAGAGATAACGTTGAAGCAAAAAGTAGAGAGAAGTGGCAGGCACTCAAGGTGGGATTTTGTCAGCGTACATTGGAAGTGCCAGTGAAATTGGAGCTGAGCCCAGGTGATGTAGCATGGAACATCAGAAGCATCTGCACCAGTCCACTTCAACTATTACTCAGATTCACTTGTATTGCACTTATTAGTTACATTTTCTTACTAATCCTTCAAAATGATAGCCAGTGGTAATGGCTAAAAATACATGAGACTTGAGTTATTTTACAAGTGATATTCCTTACTGCGGTAACTGATCCATAAATTATATGTAATAATCATCATTAACCTTCTCTACCACCCATTCCACTTTTTTCTCACCTCCAGCCTGCACTTCTTGTAGTGTAGATAGTTTTCCTAATGGAGTGAATTAGACCTTCTTTCCTAAAACAGTGAGCCCTTGATTGCCTTCCCCTTTTTGGGACATGATGTCTGCAATTATCCATTCACTATTATTACCTTACCTAGAAACTTCAATCCTTTCATCATAGTCAGCTGGGGCTGCCACAACAAAATACCATAAACTAGGTGACTTGAACAACAGAAATTTGTTTTCTCATAGTTCTGGATGCTGGGAAGTCCAAGATCAAGTTGCAGGCCAATTCAGTTCCTGATTAAAATTCTTTTCCTAGGTTACAAACAGCCACCTTCTGACTGTGTCATCACAGACGTTTCCTCAGTGTGTGTGTGTATGTGTGCATGTATGAAAAGAGAGAGATCTTTCTCTTCATCTTCTTATAAGACCATCAATCCTATGGGATTAGAACCATAGTCTTATGACCTCATTTAACCTTAATTATGTCCTAAAAGCTGCTACTTCCAAATATAATCAGAGTAGGAGTTAAGGTGTCAACATATGAATTTGGGGGACACAATTCAGCCCATAGTACCATCATAGCAACCACTGGTTCAACACCTCACCTTTCAGTAGAGCACCTCAACCCCATAGAGCATTGTCCCTGAGTTGGTGCCTAAGTAGAGGGTTTAAAAAGCCATTCACATGTTCTAGTAGCTTGACTGCTTTCAGGATGCTGTATATACTAAGAGGAGTGGATTTAGCAAATACTATGGTTCTGTGCCCATTGACTCACCTCTTTGCCATAAAATGTATCTATTATTTCTGATGCAGTGTTTTACTGAATATCAAGTAGATAAATCTGCCACTCAGTAAGCCCTTGGAAATTTGTGCTTGTAAAGCTCTGCAATGTACCCACTTCAGGATAAGTATTTCCAGTGCCATAGTCATTTGATGACTCATATTCATCAAGGACTCCATAAAACTCTAAAAGGTAAAAGGTTGCTTCAAAATGTAAAGTGTACATACACTTTGATACTAAAAATTCAACTTAAAAAATATAACGAAATTATCATTGCGATAGACTGGATGTTTGTGTGCCCCCTAAATCCATTTGTTGAAATCCTAACTCCCAAATGATGGTAATAGGAGGTGGGGCATTTAAGAGTTGATTAGGTCATGAGGTCGGAGTCCTCATGAATGGCACGTGTCCTTATAAAGAGACCCCAGAGAACTCCCTCATCCTCTCTCTGCCACGTGAGGGTACAATGAGCTATCAGCAGTCTACAACCCTGAAGAGAAACCTCACCAGAACCTGACCATTCTGGCACACTAATCTGGACTTCCAGCTTCTAGAACTGTGAGAAATAAATTTTTGTTGTTTATAACCACTCAGTCTATGGTACTTTGTTATAGCAACCCAAACTGACCAAGACAATCATGCAATTCCACAAAAGCATATCTACACTTTATGCTCATTACAATATTGTTTGCATCAGAGAAACTTGGATTGAATCTAAATATCTTCTAATAAAGAACCTCTTAAATAACAGTGGAATATCTACACAATAAAATATTATAGTAAAAATGTTCTAAATACGTGTTTGTATGTATGTGTTTGTGTATGAACACATACATACTGTCTATTAACATTGTAAAGAGGGTTAGGAGTGACTATTGGGGTATAGTCTATATATCAATACTTTAGGATAATACATGGCATTTTTGTGTGATATAACGTTAATTTTATAATTTTAAAAATAACATGTGTTTTGAGAATTAACAAACACAAAAACTGCTGTTCTATAGGTGGATATCAAAGCAAGAGCAAGTAAGGCCCAAAGGAGAAAAAAAATATGCTCTTTTCATAATATGTGTGGTTTTGGCTGCCTCATCGACTCATGGATCCCTGACTAATGATGAGAGCAGAAAAAGGAGCAGCTTCAGTGGACTTTAGAAAAATTTCAGTGGGGATGAGGGTGCAAAGAGGTAGGGTCCAGAGGTGTAAAACATGTAAAGAAATATTGCCTATGATGATTTAGAAAATGATAAATTTATTTCTAATACATAAAATGATTTACAGAAAATACAGATAGAGGATCAATAATATAGTCAAAGTATCCAGAAAACAGTGAAAACTCACAAGAAATACTTATGATCCAAAATGTGGAAAACTAACAATTGTTACTTTTAAGTAATTCATATCTATGCTTTATAAATGTTTAAATCACTTTTAAATCAGTTGTGCTGATTTGTAATCTCAATGTACCTATGCTTTATAAATATTTTAGTCTTAACTCTAATCTTTTATTAAATTTTCAATTGTTGGATATTTACACATTTATCAATCACTTAGAAATGAATACAAATATGTTTATCTGTATTCAAGTGAAAATGAATACAGCTATAAATTTTCCAAGCTTGTTCATATAGTGGTTAGCGACTATAGCTCAGAAGTTAGGAAGACCTGAGTTTGAATCCTCTAACACTATAACTGTGGAAAAATTAAGAAATCTGATCTCTAAACTTCTTATGTTCTTTTAAAAGGATAATAATGAGGTTATTATTATTTATGGTGTTATTAAGAAGACTATATTAGATATTATGTATTTTATTCGAGGAATAATGTCTTGCACAGAGTAAGTCCTGAACTGACTTATCACCATTATTATCATCCCTTTTGAACTCCCACAGGGCTTTGGCTCTCCCTAAAACCCTGCTATGATAATTATAATTGGATTTGACATCCTTCTTTCTCTTGTTACAGGACACTTTAGTGTTTAATACTGACCTGTTTCTCTGACTTTTCACTGCTTTATACATATTCTCTAGCCGTACTGGAAATGCATGACATGTACTAAATCTTATTTCAATTTTTTGCACAACTTATTTCCCTACTTGAAGTCTTTTTCTTCCCCTTTTCTCCCCTCTCCTCACCCCTCAAAGTCCATAACTCATTCTGTCCTTCAAGACTCAGTTACTCCCTGGATTTGGTTCCTCTCATGTGCTCCCATAATCTCTCTGCCTCTCTGTAGAGTTTTATCACTTGCCAATCAGTATTTCTTTGTGTCTCTAACTGTTTAAAATTCAGCATTTATCAGGGCTGTCACAAATAAGACACTCATTAAATGACTTCAAAAGAAGAGAAGGAAAAATGGGAGAAAGAATAAGAAAGAGAGAAAGAGAGAGAGAGAAGGAAGGAAGGAAGGAAAGGGAGAAAGGGAGAAAGAAAGAAAAAGAAAGAAAGAAAGAAAGAAAGAAAGAAAGAAAGAAAGAAAGAAAGAAAGAAAGAAAAAGAAAGAAAGAAAGAAAGAAAGAAAAAAGAAAGAAAGAAAGAAAAAGAAAGAAAGAAAGAAAGAAGGAAAGAAAGAAAGAAGGAAAGAAAGAGAGAAAGGAGCTGCCTTTAAGTCCTAACCTCTTAAGTGCATGTTATTATCAGGAGCTGAAGTTGCTAGAGGGAATCTGAGACTGTTCTTGGGGAAGAATTTAGTCTGAGGCTAAAAGTTAATGATGAAAATGTTCAACAAAGTCCCCTCAGGGACATCAATATGCCAATGTGGTGGTTTGTCCAAACCCACCTTATCTGTCATTTCTATCTTCCTACTCTGTTCTTCAAAGATCCTCAAGATCAACACTGTGCACTTGGCCATGATTAGTGTAGCTATACTTCTTCCCCTGCCCTTTGCTCCATCTTGTTAGCTTAAATACAGATTCCTGTTAACAATCCTACCTGCTATGGCAGAAGAATATGTAATACAAAGTTCATCAGATTTAGCAAGGACATCCAGACTATCCAGTCTGATAGTGACAGCTGTTCAAAATGTACACCGCCCATATGGCATGAAAAAGCAAGTGGTTTTTTTTTTTGGTTTTCTAATTTTGTCTGTGAATGCCTATTTTTAGCTGAAAAATGCTCAGCTTTTGAACTGCTTTTTTTCTGGACAAGCTTTTAAACTAAAGAATGTTACTAAATTTCTAACAAAAATCCATTCCTCTACTCCCACCATATAATTGAGGTTGAGTTTAAAGCCAGTGATCCTGCCGCTTTTGTAGTTTTAACAATAGCTAAATTATGTAAACAATAAAAAAAAATACATGAACATTTAAACATTTATACTTTAAAAATAATTATATACATTTATTATAAATTAGTTTTCAAAGTTGGTTCTCAGATGTGTATTTGATTCTCACAAAAACCATTGAATTAGGTATGAGTTATTTTGATTTCATAGATATAAACTTGAATATCAAATCATTTAAATATAACTTTCTATAAAGTTAACCTATGATTTTGTAGACTTGCTTTTAGAATTTAGTGCCTTTATACAATGCTATATTGATTTCCAAGCCCACAGCACAATTAGCAGTTTAACAAATGAGAGTGCCAAATTAGGTTTTTTGTTTGTTTGTTTGTGTTTTTAATAGCAGACTTTAGGTTTTAGAGCAGTTTTAGGTTTACAAGAAAATTGAACAGAGAGTACAGGGAGTTTCTATATTATCCCTCTTCTCCCAAGTTTCCTCTATTATTAACATCTTGCATTAGTGTGTATGTTATAACTGATGAACAAATATTGATATACTGTTATTATTAACTAAAGTCTACAGTTTACATTAGGGTTCATTCTTTGTGTCACACAATTGTACAGGATTTGCCAAATGTAAATGTCATGTACCTAACATGCCAGTGCCAAACAGAATAGTTTCATTTCCCTAAAAATCCCATGTGTTGTACTTATTCATCTCCCCCAGCTCCTTCCCCCAAACCCCTGGCAACCACTGATCTTTTTATTGTCTTCAAGGTTGCCTTTTCCAGAATGTCATATAGTTGGAATCATATGGTATGTAGCATTTCTTTTCTTCTTTTTAAATTTTATATCTTTGTAGTAGGTCTGTAACTTTATTCCCATCTTGCCCCTAGGTTCTTCATGACCATTTTTTTTTTTTTTTAGATTCCATATACATGTGTCAGCATAAGGTATTTGTTTTTCTCTTTCTGACATAGGTCACTCTGTATAAGAGACTCTAGGTCCATCCACCTCACTGCAAAAAAAACCCTGAATTTTGTTTCTTTTTATGGCAGAGTAATATTCCATTGTATATATGTGCCACATCTTCTTTATCCATTCATCTGTTGATGGACACTTAGGTTGCTTCCATGTCCTGGCTATTGTAAATAGAGATGCAATAAATATTTTGGTACATGACTCATTTTGAATTATGGTTTTCTCAGGGTATATGCCCAGTAGTGGGATTGCTGGGTCATATGGTAGTTCTATTTTTAGTTTTTTAAGGAACCTATATACAGTTCCCCACAGTGACTTTATCAATCTACATTGCCACCAAAAGTGCAAGAGAGTTCCCTCTTCTCCACGCCCTCTCCAGCATTTATTGTTTGTAGATTTTTTAATGATGGCCATTCTGACCAGTGTTTGGTAAATGGGAGTGTTTTAATTTCACTTTCAGATTTTTCTTCATTAGTGTATAGGAATGCCAGAGATTTCTGTGCATTAATTTTTTATCCTGCAACTTTACCAAATTAATTGATTAGCTCTAGTGGTTTTCTGGTAGCATCTTTAGGATTCTGTATGTATAGTATCATGTCATTTGCAAACAATGACATCTTTATGTCTTCTTTTCCATTTTGGATTCCTTTTACTTCTTTTTCTTCTTTGATTGCTGTGGCTAAAACTTCCAGAGCTATGTTGAATAATAGTGGTGGGAGTGGGCAACCCTGTCTTCTGCCTGATCTTAGTGGAAATGGTTTCAGTTTTTCATCATTGAGGACGATGTTGGCTGTGGGTTTCTCATATATGGCCTTTATTATGTTGAGGAAAGTTTCCTCTATGCCAACTTTCTGGAAGGCTTTTATCATAAATGGGTGTTGAATTTTGTCGAAAGCTTTCTCTGCGTCTATTGAGATGACCATATGGTTTTTCTCTATCCAATTTTTTTTTTTTTTTTGTGCGGTATGCAGGCGTCTCACTGTTGTGGCCTCTCCCATTGTGGAGCACAGGCTCTGGATGTGCAGTGTCAGCAGCCGTGACTCATGGGCCTAGCTGCTCTGCAGCACGTGGGATCTTCCTGGACCGGGGCATGAACCCGTGTCTTCTGCATCAGCAGGCAGACTCTCCACCAGTGTGCCACCAGAGAAGCCCCCATCCATTTGTTTATATGGTGTATCATATTGATTGATTTGCATATATTGAAGAATCCTTGCATTGCTGAATAAATCCCTCTTGATCATGGTGTATGAGCCTTTTAATGTGCTGTTGGATTCTGGACAATGAGTTTGGGAATTTTCCTCCCTCTGCTATCTTTTGGAAGAGTTTGAGAAGGGTAAGTGTTAGCTCTTCTCTAAATGTTTGATAGAATTCACCTGTGAAGCCATCTGGTCCTGGCATTTTGTTTGTTGGAAGATTTTAAATCACAGTTTCAATTTCAGTGCTTGTGATTGGTCTGTTCATATTTTCTCTTTCTTCTTGGTTCAGTCTCGGAAGCTTGTGCATTTCTACGAATCTGTCCATTTCTTCCAGGTGGTCCATTTTATTGGCATAAGGTTGCTTGTAGTGATCTCTCATGATCCTTTGTATTTCTGCAGTGTCAGCTGTTACTTTTCCTTTTTCATTTCTAAGTTTATTGGTTTGAGTCTTCTTTTTTTTCTTGATGAGTCTGGCTAATGGTTTATCAATTTTGTTTATCTTCTCAAAGAATCAGCTTTTAGTTTTGTTGATCTTTGCTATCGTTTCCTTGAATTAATTTTCATTTATTTCTGATCTGACTTTGTTCATCACTGTTTGTTTGCTTTTTTGTTCTTCTAGATCCTTGTTAAAGGTTTCTTGTATTTTCTCCATTCTTTTTCCAAGATTTTGGATCACCTTTACTGTCATTATTCTGAATTCTTTTTCAGGTAGACTGCCTATTTCCTCTTCATTTGTTAGGTCTGGTGGGTTTTTGCCTTGTTCCTTCATCTGCCGTGTGTTTCTGTCTTCTCATTTTGCTTAACTTACTGTGTTTGGGGTCTTCTTTTCGTGGGCTGCAGGTTTGTATTTCCCATTGTTTTTGGTGTCTGTCCCCAGTGGCTAAGGTTGGTTCAGTGGGTTGTGTAGGCTTCCTGGTGGAGAGTACTAGTGCCTTTGTTCTGGTGGATGAGGCTGGATCTTGTCTTTCTGGTGGGTAGTTCCACATCTGGTGGTGTGTTTTGGGGTGTGTGTGTCCTTTTTATGATTTTAGGCAGCCCCTCTGCTAATGGATGGTATTGTGTTCCTGTCTTGCTAGTTGTTTGGCATAGTGTGTCCAGCACTGTAGCTTGCTGGTCATTTAGTTGAGCTGGGTCTTGGCTTTGAGATAGAAATCTCTGGGAGATTTTCACCATTTGATATTATGTGGAGCTGGGAGGTCCCTTGTGGACCAGTGTCTTGACCTTGACTCTGCCACCTCATAGGCACAGCCCTGATGCCTGGCTGGAGCACCAAGAGCCTGTCATCCCCACAGCTCAGAATAAAGGTGAGAGAAAAAAGTAAAATAAAATAAATGATTAAAATAAAAAATAAGTTTAAAATTTCTTCTAAGTAATTAAAAAAAAAAGAATGTAAGAAAGAAAGAAGAGAACAAGCAAACCAAAAAAACAAATCCACCAATGATAACAAGTGCTAAAAACTATAGTTAAAAAAAAAAAAAGGACAGAGGGAACCCTAGGACAAATGGTAAAAGCAAAGCTATACAGACAAATTCACACACAGAATCATACACATACACACTCACAAAAAGAGAAAAAAGGGAAATATATATATCTCGTTGCTCCCAAAGTCCACCTCCTCAATTTGCGATGATTTGTTGTCTATTCAGGTATTCCACAGATGCAGCGTACATCAAATTGATTATGGAGATTTAATCCACTGCTTCTGAGGCTGCTGGGAGAGATTTCCCTCTCTTTTTCTGCACAGCTTCTTGGGTTCAGCTTTGAATCTGGACTCGCCTTTGCCTGTAGGTCGTCTGAGTGTATCTGTTCTTCCCGCAGACAGGACGGGGTTGAAGGAGCAGCTGATTTGGGGGCTCTGGCTCACTCAGGCCAGGGGAGGGAGGGGTACGGATGCGGGGCGAGCCTGCGGCGGCAGAGGGTTGCATGACGTTGCAGCAGCCTGAGGCACGCCATGCGTTCTCCCAGGGAAGTTGTCCCTGGATCACGTGGCCCTGGCAGTGGTGGGCTGCACAGGTCCCCTGGAAGGTAGGTGTGGAGAGTGACCTGTGCTCGCACACAGGCCTCTTGGTGGTGGCAGCAGCAGCCTTAGCATCTCATGCCCGTCTCTGGGGTCCACGCTGATAGCTGCCACTAGCGCCAGTCTCTGGAGCTCCTTTAAGCAGCACTCTTAATCCCCTCTCCTTGCGCACCAGGAAACAAAGAGGCAAGAAAAAGTCTCTTGCCTCTTCGGCAGGTCCAGACTTTTTCCTGGACTCCCTCCTGGCTAGCCTAGCCGTGGTGTACTAACCCCTTCAGGCTGTGTTCACACTGCCAACCCCAGTCCTCTCCCTGCACTCCTACTGAAGCCCGAGCCTCAGCTCCCAGCCCCCGCCCACCGCGGCGGGTGAGCAGACAAGCCTCTTGGGCTGGTGAGTACCGGTTGGCACCAATCCTCTGTGCGGGAATCTCTCTGCTTTGCCCTCCGCACCCCTGTTGCTGTGCTCTCCTCCGCAGCTCCGAAGCTTCCCTGCTGCCACCTGCAGTCTCTGCCACAAAGGGGCTTCTAGTGTGTGGAAACCTTTCCTCCTTCACGGCTCCCTCCCACTGGTGCAGGTCCTGTCCCTATTCTTTAGTCTCAGTTTTTTTCCTTTTTCTTTTGCCCTGCCAGGTGCGTGGGGAGTTTCTTGCCTTTTGGGAAGTCTGAGGTCTTCTGCCAGTGTTCAGTAGGTGTTCTGTAGTTGTTCCACATGTAGATGTATTTCTGATGTATTTGTGGGGAGGAAGGTGATCACGTCTTACTCTTCTGCCATCTTGAAGCTCGGTGTGTAGCATTTCCAATTGTCTTCTTTCACTTAGAAATATGCATTAAAACGCATTAAAGGTGCTTCATGTCATTTCATGGCTTGTTAGCTTATATCTTTTAGTACTGTATGATATTCTATTGTATTGATGCACTACAGTTTGTTTATCCATTCACCTATTACTGAAATATATCATGGTTACTTCCATGTTTTGGCAATTATGAGTAAAGCTGCTATCAACATCCATATATAGGTTTTTGTGTGGTCATACTCATGTGAGTAAATACCAAGATGTACAATTGCTAGATTGCATGGAAAGTGTATGTTTAGCTTTGTAAAAAATTACCAAACTGTTTCCAATGTGGCTGTGCCATTTTGCATTTTCACCAGCAGTGAATGAGAGTTCCTGTTGCTCCACATCCTTGTCAGCATTTGGTGTTGTCAGTGTTTTATTTATTTACTTAGGCCATGCTGCACGGCATGTGGGATCTTATACCTCAACCAGGGATCAAACCTGTTGCTGCTGTGGTGGAAGCTCGGAGTCTTAACCACTGGACCTCCAGGGAAGTCCCCAGTGTTGTCAGTGTTTTAGATATTGAGGTCTTTGGATCTTTTGACCACTTTTGAATTGGGTTCTTTGTTTTCTTATTGTTAGATTTGAACAATTTTATATATGATACTTTATCAGAAATGAGTTTTGCTAAGATTTTCTCCCAGTTTGTTGCTTGTGTTTCCATTCTTTGAAGAGCATCTTTTGCAGAGCAGTAAGATTTAATTTTAATGAAGTCAACCTTATCAATTCTTTCTTTCTTACATTGTGCTTTTAGTGTTATATATAAAATGTCATTTCCAAACCCAAGATTTTCTAGAAGTTTTATAGTTTTTGTTTTACATTTAGGTCTATGGTTTTAATATTATATTTTCTTGACCAACTTAGATCATCAAAGTGAATGCCCTTGGTGTAGTTTTTAAAAATAGTGTTTAGTATAGCTGATTCACTTTGTTATAAAGCAGAAAATAACACACCATTGTAAAGCAATTATACCCCAATAAATTTTTTTTTTAAAAAAGTATTTAGAGTCAGTCTTTCTGGGTTCAAATCTTGCAGGTACCCACTTACTTGGTGTGACCTTTTTAGGTTACTTAAACTCTGTGTTTTCATTTACTGTAAAGTAGAACTAATGACAGTGCCTTACAATATAAAGTAGGATTGTATGGGATAATACATTTAAAGTGTGTTAGAATTCTTAAGAGACAAAATAAATGATGATTAATAATAATTGTGTTGTGTTATAGCACAGTAATGCACTGGGATCTTATTGAGATTTGGGAGATTTTTGTCCACGTTCTATTTGCTTCTGTCTCTTTTGCGTTAGGCTCTCTTGTGTCTTACTATTGCCATGGTCCTGACTGTGGCAGCAATAACCAAACCTAACCACCAATTCTGCTCTGAGTTTGGAAAGATCTATTAAAATTGTGTATAAAAGAGAAATAAATTAGAAGTGAATAAGTCTTGAGGTCATTTTATTTTAATATACAATGTAGTGTATAAATATTTTGCCCTCATATGTTTTTTCCTCTGAATTGTTGTATTCACTAGACAGCGAGTGGTAAATCTTTGCTTCTCAAAATTATTTGGTTGGGGAAAGGGGAGAGAAAAATAAAGAGAAAGAGAAAAAAACAACAAAAAATAGTGAATACTAAGTAAAATAGAACTATAAATTCAAATACATATATTAACTCCTTTGCTATAACTAACAGCACATCATGTAATTGCACAGGAATAAACAATATGCTAGACAGTATAAACATCATAGAGTAGTTATTCAACTGAACTGTAATTATATTCTTCTTTTATCATATTCTAGATCTGTATGTGTTAGCTTTTGACAGAGGCCTTTCCAGGTTGCTACTGGGTGCATGTTAGTCTCCCACAACTGCTCCCCTCATTCAGAATGGGGTATCTAGCCATCATTTTTTATGTTAGCATTCCCATGACCCCAACAAAGCACAAATGACTAAACTTGGGAAGACATCTATAATTAGGAAGCATAAAAATTGGTTATTCAGGGGGTATGTGGGAAATCTCTGTACCTTCCCTGCAATTTTGCTGTGAACCTAAAACTGCTCTAAAAAATGAAGTCAATTTTTAAAAATTGGTTCTTCTCTCCAAATAGCTGAATGTATTATATATAAACCCAGGAGCTCTAAGCAACCATGCTTCCTCACACCAGTTGGGTGGCAGATGAAGTTGATCTACAAAAAGAGACAAAAGAACAGAGCAGACACAGGAGGTAGAACTCACCTGAGAATTGGAGTATACTGTTGGCCTACTGATTCCACCAACTTCCAAAGGTTAAACTACATTTTGTTCAGACTTCAGTTAGGCAACCCTATTAACACAACCTTCCCCTTTGATTAATGTAAGTACAGGTGGCTTTTGTCACTTGCAAAAACAAATAAAAAGCCCTGAAGATAAATTGAATAAATAAATAAAGGATGGTGGCATGATTAAAGGGAAGCCATATGGAAAAGGGAAACTGTACCATCAGTGCAAACTTCCTGACTTTCCAATCCTGCATAGTTCAACTTGAGAGAGTCCTTCAAAATGTTTTGTTTGTTTGTTTGTTTTTGCTTGTTTTACCAGTTTTTGTTCCGATTGACTACAATATGTACTGTGTAAGTGGGATTCTTATTCTTACTTTTATTTTTTAATTGCAAGCTTAAAGAAGAAAGTTAGACCAGCAATACCCTACTTGATTATGCATCAGAATTTCTTGTGTCTTCTTTTTAACCATAAAAACGTTCTGTTCCCACCCCTGTAATTCTGACTCACTAGGTCTGTGGCAGGCTCTGGGAACCAATGTTGTTATGGAGCTGGAGAGCTGCTTTGGATGTGAAGTTGAGAAATACTGCTCTAAACCAAGTACTTCTGTTCATAAAGCTTCTTTTTTTTTTTTTTTTTT
>NW_020175387.1:4953890-5009785 GCF_003031525.2 Neophocaena asiaeorientalis asiaeorientalis | reverse complement strand
ACACAAATTTTTTTTTTTAAAACATTTTTTTTTTTTTTTTTTTTTTTTTTTTTTGTGGTACGCAGGTCTCTCACTCTTGTGGCCTCTTCCGTTGCGGAGCACAGGCTCCGGAGGCTCAGGCTCAGCGGCCATGGCTCACAGGCCCAACCGCTCGGTGGCATGTGGGATTTTCCCAGACTGGAGGATGAACCCGTGTCCCCTGTATCGGCAGGTGGACCCTCAACCACTGTGCCACCAGGGAAGCCCCATAAAGCTTCTTTTAATTTTGAAATTTCACTGTGACCAAACCCTGGGTATTTAACTTTCTTATGAATTGAACCTCATCCACTATTTTTTCTTTTTTATCGTGAAGCATATTTCCATAAACACTTTTAATATTCTCAGGCCAATTTCCTAGTTCAAATTTTATTTTTCTCCTTAGCTTTGACACTGTAATTTGTCATTTCAATAATTCCACTACTAAACTAAATATCTACAACTCACAAACTAACTGCAAATTGCCATCCATTCTTTTGGCCTTCCCTCATTTCATATTTTCAATATCTAGAATTGGGAATTTCTGACGGTCCCATGCTTTATACATTGCTTTTGACTTTAGCTTTTATAGAGAGGGCTGTGAAACTCTGTTGATTGCAACTAACACCAAATCATGTTTGATGCCCAGCCCTTAGTGCACCTCATTTCCCTCTTTACTGCATTCTCTACTGTAACCATCTCAAACTTCTTCACTACTTGGATATCCCAAGTGGCACTTGACCTCAACAGATGACTTCAACACCTTCTGTACTGAGACAAAAATCAATCCGATGTGAGAGTCCCCATTCAGGCTTCTCTCTACCTCAAAATCTCACTTTATCCTTACTTTACATTTCCTTTTGAGCTCTTATCTCTTAGGAAGTTCTGTTCCTTTTCTTTACTGAGACTAACCCCTAGATTCGTGCTATTTATCTTATGGTCCCTGCTGTCTCAGATTCTTATTACATCAGTTATTCCCCTTACTAGCATCTTTAACCTTTTCTTCTCTACTGGATTCCTCCTCTCTGCCTTCAGATATGTTTTGGTCTCCCCATCCTTACGCACAAGAGGTAGCTCCATAAATATTTAATGAAGTGATGATGAATTGAATTGAACTTAATTCCTCAAGCTCACAGAGTCACTAGCGACAGAGCCAAAAAATTAAAACCCAAGCGTCCTGATCTTAGTTCAATATTCTTTCCAAAGATAAATATTTCTTGAAGGTATATTTTACAACTAAATATCTCCCCAAATACAAATCCAGTGATTATATTTGTTGAAGTGCAAATGTTTAACCCACTAAAATATAATACTGTTTGTCTACTCATCAGTAAATACTATTCATCCTAATACAATATGATATTTGGTCCTTAAAATCTCATGTTATACATTATACATGTAAATAATTAGTTACGGAATTGGAAACATATTAGTCATGTATGATAGATAAACTAATTTGAAGGGCTTATTTTATTATATCATTTAAATGCTGTTATAGGTTAATTTAATACCAAAGACTTTTTATTTATTACCAAATTGATTATAACTTGATAGCTTACCATGTTTATCTCTTGGAGATCCTTGAGAAACAGTCACTATTAATTTAAAATCAATTATAGTAGTTGAATAAAGAACCACTGTCCTTTTTTCCTGTCTAGAAAATAAAGTCTTAAGACCAAAACAATGCATCACTTTTTAGAATTAAAATCTATTCTGAGAAAAATGATGCCAGTCACACACATGCAGAACAAACCTCTGACTAGACATAATTCCATTATATTAATGTATTGGTTAACTCTTCTTGGGCTGCTGTAAACATAGCAGGAGCCAGACAATGAACTGCAAAATATATTTACATGACATAAGCAGATACCCAGCATTTCAATGTTATGTATACTTAAAGTCATGATGCTTTCTTTTCTGAAATAATTTAATATAATTACATTATAACAACTTTTAAGTGAAAGCACTTAGAGTAGATATATCACCATATCTTCTCAAGCTGAAGCTATGGATTATAATTTTTGTATAGCTGTTTAAATGGTCAGATGTCTAGAGAGAATAAGCACTATTTAGAATTTCTCAAAACATATTATTAATTTGACTGCCTTTTGGTTTTGCATATTTCAAAATTGTATAAGGAAACAGTTTTAGGTCATATTTTCTAGAAACTGGTGTATATGATTTCCCCAACACCTGAAAACTTTCTATCTAGATCAACTATAAAGTCATAGTTTTCACATTAATGTAAACAAGCTTTACATCCTTTCTAATCCTAAGCTTTTATCACACAGAATTTATATTAACTTTATAAGAATCTTAAAAAATAAAATATAAAACGGATAAGAACTAAACATGTGTGTATCTTAATATTGCTTATGATATCTGCCCATCTACACATAATACTAATATTGATACTTGATATTTGACCACTGAACCAGAATAGAGATGGGGTGATTGTGCTTGTGCATGTTGTTTATGACTTTGATATTAGAAGTGGATTATGAACCAATAACTTGTACAAGACCACAATGGGTCTTAAGTAGACTTAGCTAGGATCTTTATATGCTCCAGCAAGTCAATTCTAATATTTCTACCTTGTCATGAGGACAAGAAACGTTTATATAGAAAACCCATTAATGACAGTATTTCAATCTTTGCAAAATGTGTTTTTGGAATATGTATTAATTTTATTCTACTTCTGTCATTAAAATAATGATCCTAGATAATGTACTCAAGCACATAATAAAACAGGATTCATGCTTTGGTTTTATGGGAACATTCATTTCCTCCATCATCAGTGTCATGCTGCTGCTGTTTACATCCCGTTTAGAAGGGAGGAAAAGGACAAGAATGCTATTTTACCCTGTGTTTGGCATTGTCGAACCTATTGTTTGTTTACAACACTAATATCTTTCGATATCTCCTAATCAGCACCTCTTAATCTGATATATAGAGAGAATGGGAGTTACTGGGAGGAAGCAATAGATACTCAGAATCTGGGAGATTTTCCTGTACTTTATATTAGTTATATTACTGTTTTAGTTCTTAAACTTCAAAAATTATTTGAAATATATTAGGAATGCTCATTTCCTCCTCTTTAGCTTGTCATAGTCTCTTTATACTATAAAAGGTTTTAAGATCTTTATCATTTTAATATAATTTTTAAATTACACATTTTATTTTTAGGAAAAAATGTTTTACATTTTAAAAGAAGTCATAGATATTTTTAATATTTTAGCATAACATTATATGTGCAGTCCTTGGTTGTTCAGTTCCTTGATTTGCACTATCTTAGGCATTACAAATAAAATAGATGAGAAAACATCTCTTACCACCCTGGTCCTTGTTTCCCACGCTTTACTAGTCTCATTTTTTCCCTTGATTTGTCAAGCCAGTTTCTATCTCTTTTTACTTATAGTTTCCTTTACAGAGACACTTATTTTCCATTGACCCTTCCTCATCAACTGGTTTTTGTTCAGATTTCTCCTCCTCAGTAAGGGATTGTCTGATTATTTTCTCTAATGTTTCCTTCCCCACCCACTCTATCTTTGTGACACTTCTCAATATCTGGCATTATTTTAATTTATTTGTTTATTATGCTTCTTTTCCACTAGAATGTGAGATCTTTGGGATAAAGATGTGCTTCTTGTTTACTGCTCTACTTGTATAGAGTATCTGTGGCTGGTACATTTTTGATATTCAAAACATATTTGACTTAATAAGTAAATGGATGAATGAATGCATCAATCAATGAATTAATACATGGTATCTTGCCTCAAGTAACTCACTGTCTAATGAGCCTGTCAATTACTATTATCTAAATATATTGTGATTATCACATTTATTTATTAAAGCTACCATCTCAATCTCCTGATAATGATTACTAGCTCCAATTGTTCCAATGAAATTGAGATAAAGGCAAAAACATTATCTGCTTTAAATGAACATCAGAGTTTTCCATCTTATAAACAGCAATACATACTTAAAAGAAAAAAAAATGTAGACAGGAAAGGAAGTTTATTGAATTTTTATTTGTTGATATTCTTTAATTCTTTTCTCTTCAGCTTTTGTATATGAATATGGTTCAATTCAGATTGTAACCAACAATTCAGATGGTTACATGGGGAAGGTAGGCAATTGACAAAGAATGAAGCTAATTTGGAGTTGATAAAGTCATTTACAAATTTCTATTTAACATTGTTGACCACGAATATCAAAGCAGTTAAAGAAACTAGAGTGTTTCTATTGGTGAAATTGACTTATGCATCCAAAATTTGTATTTGTACACTAATTTTGAGTGTATAGTTCAGTCCCTTTCACATAGTATAAATTTAATATATGCTTTTGAAGAAAACGCAATAGTTTCTTAAAACTAATGGACTCACTTATAGATGTCTAAGGGAATTATCACTGGCCTTGTTAATTAACTATAGCAACATCACCCAGTAGAATTTTCTGTGATGATGGAAATGTTCAATAATCTGTGCTGTCCAGTATGGTAGCCACTAGCTCTAGGTAGCTCTTGAGTACTTGAAATGTGGCTAATGTGACTGAGGAACTGATTTTTAAATTTTATTTAATATTTACTAATTTTAATTTAAATATAAATGGTGGTAAGTGGCCAGTGGTTACCACTTTGGATATTGCCATACTGATTGTGATGGATAATGACTTTTAACAGATTAAGCAGTTAAAAAAGCTTTCAGTTGTCAGAATGTTCTGGGTATGAACAACCTTGATTTTCATCTAAATCTTTTAGTTTTTTATGCTGCTGAGGTCCACAGTATACTTGGGTTCTATATAACATTCCACTGTTGCATATTTCTCATAAAGGTTAGACTTGGTATCCAATAAATTACTTTTTAAAAAATAATGTGAAACCTCAGCCATTTATTGGATAATTCTTACTATTTCTTTTGTGTTGATTTGGGAGAATATGTTAGATTGTAGGAAGAAATCTAGTTTATAAATGTAAAAGGACTATAATTGTCATATAGTAGCCTAAGTAAATCTTTCCTGGTTTCATCAGTGGTTTTCTCTGATAAGAACTATTATCCAAGTCTCTGAAAAATTTTGAATAGTGAAGGATAATTGTAATACAATAAAGGCATTTTATGAGAAAAATAATATGTCATTCAACCATGCTATCAAATATGTGTATGAAAGTAATGCTCCATCTCATATATAAAAATTGTAATAATACAGCATCAACAGGGCTGAGGTAAACATTATATTCTTATTTTCTTTCATTTGAGCTTAAGCTATGAAGTTAGACACTGTCTATCAGCACTTTTTACAAGTTATTTATTTAATTCCCCATATATTGATAACAATTATAACCACCTTGTAGAGCTGTCTTGAGGGTCACATTTGAAAATATACACAAAACATATAGCATGGTGCATGGCACAAAGCAGGCATGCAATAAATGTTGTTTTTCATTTTTCTTATTTTCCCAGAAGCCATTATAGCCACCAATAAGAGATCAAGGCATGAAAGAGTGTTAAACATTTTTCCCCTATGAGTTGAGGTAACTTTCTCGGAAAATCAGTGTGCACAGATGTATACTTGACATAGACAAGAGAGAAAAGAATCTGCCATTTTATAATAACAAGAATACAACTTACTAACTCTGCTGTGATGTCAGTTCTTTTAATAGGCACATATGCCAAGTAAACTACGATTTTGAAGGGAAAAGTCACCTTTTAAATGCAAACTATGATTAACATTACACAATACACAAAATGACTTATTTTTATTTCCAAATATCCACATATAGAAGATTACAGAAAGTGCTGTAAGCTCCGGAAGTATTTTTTTCCTCGTAAAATGTTATGGGGAAAATGGTGGAGCAGTAGAAAGAGCAAGAAACTAAAGGAAGCTTGAATTTTTTGGTTTGTGTCACTTTTACCTTAACATATTTTTCTGCATGTTCACTTTCCTTTGTGTGCTTTTCTTTCTTAAAGAATAAAAGAAAAATCTGCCTCATGAAAATGCAGGAGAGTCATCCCACATAAAGACCATCTTTAAAATGCGCATTATTTATTTGACAGACTGCAATGGCTGTTTCAAGGATATTATGGGCTGTCACGTGAATATGTATTTTAGAATGAATACTACAGTACAAATACTGCACTTGCACAATGCACATCAAAAATATAACCTAATGAAATCTCTTCTGAAGATTAGGTAATATATAAGGATATCCTGGAAATGGAAAAACCCAGTTGAGTTAAAATAGGAAAAACCTTACAACCCTAAATAATGCATAGGTCAACTTCTTTGGGAAGTGAGGGAGTAGAAAAGGAAAACAATGTAACAAATCATAGCTTAACCCTGAATGGTAATTACATTTCCAGCTCTTGATTCTTGTATCAAGTGAACTAGAGCTTTTGGGAATTTTATATTTGGTTGATATTTATATATCATCAGTGATTTAGAATTATATTGTATTTGTAAGATTTCAGGCCCAGTTATCACATTCAGGATTATTAATAAATTTGAAGATTTAATGAGATAGAGATTATTTTAGGTTAGAACAAAATAATTCATGTATTCATATAATACATTTTTTTTGAATACCTCTAATTCCTATGGTTCGGTATTAAGTTCAGTAGCAGCTACAAGATGCAATGAATACCTATCCTTACCTGAGAGCTTAGAGTCAAGAGGGAAGCTATAACATGATATAGCTTACTAAAACACCAGGCTAAAAACAGTAAGGGATATAAAAGGCATATGGATAAACTGTTTCAGCAATCTTATAGAAAATAGTAAATAAAAAGAACAATGTGGCATATCTACAATACAGACAGATAAACATCTTTTAGGTTTGATTTGTATTCCATAAATAATTATGCCTTCAATTTAGAATGTTCTTATCTAACATTACACACCTTTTTTTTTAATGTTCAAGAAGTTTTTTGGTTTTGTTTATTTCAGAACATGCAAGAATATATTCATAAGTGTTGCTTACTTCAAATATTTAAGTGATTATCAGGGCTTTCTAATTGATTAGTGTAATAAGTCTACAAGATAAATATGGCACAAAATCTTCAAATAAGTCATTGATTTTAACTTTTAGTAGATACCCTTATGTCTTAATTTTATCTTTTTTAATTTTCTCCCCTTATTCTCTAAAAGTATCAAAATAGACTCATTTTGCTGAGATGCACATGGCTCTGCCAATCAAAGCTCCTTTATTTCTAAACTTTTTCAACAGAACAAAATTTCTCCATAGTACATCTTCATTGGTCTTCAGAAGAATTCCCAGAACTTAGAATAAGGACATGAAATTAAAGAAAACATGGAATTAATGAAAATCTGGTGCAACCACTAAAATTACTGATATTAATTAAACTATTTCTAAGCACTTAATATATACCAGGCATCCATTTCGATTGGTGCTGTCCTTTAGAACTGTAAGGTAATCCATGTAGATACTTTAAAATTTTCTGTTAGTTCCATTTTAAAAAGTGAAAATGAAAAAGGCAAAATTAATTTTAATAATATATTTCTAACATATTATCATTTCAAAGTTTATTTATTAGTGACATAGTTTACAGTTTTTCATACTAAGTTTTTGAAATCTGATGTATATTTCACACTTACAGCACAGCTCAATTCTGACTACATACATTTCTAATGTTCAATAGTCTCATGTGGCTAGTTGTTGGTTACCCTACCAAACAGTGCTGGCCCAGTATTTTCAGTCATTTTATGTATTTTAACTTTCACAGTCATCCTGTAAGGTCACTATCCCTTTTGTGGATGAGCAGAAAATGTAAGTGACTTCACACAGCCAATAAGTGATGGGAATGAAACTTGAATCCCATTGTATTACAATCCTTTCCATAGATTTATTATAGAGATTTCGTAAAAGAAGCTAGGTATTTTGGGATTTGGACTTCCAGTAAATAGTTCTTAAGCTACGGTTTTCCTAGAATTTTTGTAAAATATAAAGGACTTTTTAAAGTTGCACTCACAAAATACCTTTCTAAGGTAGACAAAGCTGAAAATATCTCCCTATTTCATAGCCTTTATTGACTTATGATTTGTTCCATTTCAAAGCACAAATAGCATATCATTGAAATTACTCCTTTGACTTTGTAATCTTTCCCTGGGTTTTATTAAAGATACAAGCTTATTTACTGTCACAGTCTTTTTTTCTAATATTTGTGATTTTTTTCAAATTACAATGTGAAACTTCTTTTTTCACTAAGGCTCTGACTGATTTAGTTGTTTCCAATATTTTGGTGGTTGTTTGAAATTTCTTGTATATGAGGCTCATCTCTTTAAGTGAAGAGACTCAAAAGCTTATGAAATATGGTGAAAATTTGTTTTCACTCCATATTGACACTCTAGTAAAAGAAAATGGGCTAGCATTAAGCATGGGAGATTTGGGCAGGTATATTAAGAGGATTTCATTGTGAACATGAGTGTCTAACCCCAAGCAGTCTTTGTGACATTGCAGACTCTCCTATGAAATTCCAGTGAAACAAAAAGTTTGAACTTTTCTAGAAGGTTTATCCTGTACTAGACTTGTACCAGACACAAGAATATGTTCAGAGGAAAAGAATACATTTTCTGTTTTCTAAGAGATTAGTACAGAATGTAGATGACAAATACAACTGATTCATTAGGGAAAATAAATCCCTATAGAAGACAAAAGTTGTAAAATTTAAATCAAGTGTCTTAAGAATATAAATAAGACACAATTCTGATGAGATGTATTTGGGAACCAGGGAGAACATTAGAGATGGCGCAGAGCAGACCTGGCAGAGAAAATAGGAGATATCCTGCACAGATAACAAGTTGAGCCACATTTATTTAAATATATAACATTTGCCAAATATTTAAATGACCAAGTCTTCCTAATTCAGTTGTCCTCAGGTAGGGGAGGTCAAATCTTTAAAGTGTTAGATGTATGTTTTATTATTTGTTGATTGAAATCCAGAGGCATGTCTTCCTATATTTCAGCTCTATTACACCATCTTTTTCATAACCTCTTTTTGGTTATTATTGTTATTGTTTCTCCGCACGATTCATTCAATAAATATTTAAAACAAACAACAAAAATAATGGTGGAGATTCTAATATATTTGTTTTATTTTGAATGAAATTCTTTCTGCAGTTAGGAAGTCACTTACAGCCAGCACTCACAATGGCTGGATTGCACAAAGTAGAGCCATCTTCCTGCACACAAGTTTGATCTCATAGACTATAGGTATTTATTATCTTTGCCTTTGTGTTGCTTTGGTTAGTGTTTTCCTTTTTCTTTTTGGCTGCCCATCCTTTATTTTCATTCCTTTGTCAATCTAATTTCCTATTACTAGAACTACCTTTTCTCATTTCAGTATCTTGTAGTCAGTCTGTAATTAGGGACATCAGCAAGGAGAAGACATGAAAGACAAGGTAGGTAAATTGGAGGCTCCCTTCTCGGAACTTAAAATTTGATCAGAGAGAATGAGAGGCTGAAGATGTTTGGAGTTTGACTCTTTCCAAGCAGTAGCAATAATTTCCGTTTTATCCATGAGACCACTGTGTAAGTTCTTGCTTCTAAGTCTTTTTACCCCTATGTTTCAAGTTTTAGTCAATTATGTGAGAACTCGATTTCCTTTTAAAAATCACCATTTGCTTAATTTAGGCAGAGACAATATCTAGTGCTTTCAATCCAAAGAACTCTAATTGATATGCTATTTAAGTATAACAGAAATGGGTTGAAATTCTTGCTTTGAGTCCTGGGGAAGTTATTCAGTTTCTTGGTAATCAGCCTCATCTTCTGTAAAATGGGGATATTAACACCTATTTGAATATTATTTGGAGATATCAAATGAAAAAAATGATATAAAGTGCTTGATTCAGAGCAGGTGCTCAGAAATACAGCTAAGTATACATATACAAATTATTACTCAATGATAAGTTTCTCTGTGTGTATTCATCATTAAATACACGAACACACAAACACCTATACTCTCAAACCTATAATCACACACAATTCTTTCTCTCCATTGCTGAAGGAAGAGTGTTCCAAGCTTAGGAAAAACGTACAACTTCTATCAATGCTAGAAACATATGCTTGTGTTTAGAAATTACCTAGTGGTAAATGTGCACACGAACACACACACACAAAATCATTCAGCCAGAGCTAACCTTTGATGGTAAAATCAGTATTGAAGGCCCTATGGTAGATTTAAAAATTAAGAATTATATATTTAATGTGAATTAAATATTTAATTAAATATTTATTTAAATAATCGTATTTAATTAAATAAAAATTTTAAAATAAAACTTACTAGACACTTAATATATATATTTTGTAGTATTTTTCCTATATTCAAACCTATCACAGGTCCTTAAATATATATTTATATTTGGACTTACCACACACGTACACACATATATGCATAACATACCATATATGTGTACAAATCTACCATATATATTATATGCATATATAACCTAATATATGTATGTGTGTATAATAAACATTGCGATTTTTCCATAGCTCTGTCCAATTCAGAATTTTCTGGAGCTGGGTGTTGCAACAATGGCACATGTTTCAGGCTGTAAAAGTTCTTAGGAGATTTCTTGGTTATATCCCTTACCTGGTTTAGTATAGTCACTGGGAGCTGTTTTCTTGAGATAGGAGATGAATGGTAGTCTTCTCCTGAGGTTCCAGTTAAATTATTTGGATCTGATGGCTATAACCCTGGTACTAATTAGTATATGATGATTTTTATAAAAATTAATGCTTTAATGGTCTACCTGTCTTGGCTGATTTGTAGACTGTCTCTTAGCTACATATTTCAGAAAAGATTTTATAGAAGATGTTACATTTATAAGAGAGCAATGTGTAAGAAGGAAATTTTTTGAGGACTTTGATTATATGGATGCACCCTGTCTAATTAGAGGTATTTTTAGAATACCTTTATTGTGGTCTAATGTAACTTCCTATCTACTGAGCTGTTGCCTTGAGCATGACTGTGTAGAATTGTTTATTAAGAGGAAAATAATCTGTAGGCCATCAACAGCTAGGCTTTGTTGTTTAGAGAATCTGTTAGCCACAGGTTGGGCTTGTTAAATTTTAGGATTTATACATGTCTGAAAAGATTTATTTTCCAGGTTGGTAAACACCGTACTGGGGAATATCACATAGACTTTTTCCATCCCCTGCTGAAGGATGTAATGTTTTCTGGGATTATGTTAGTCATATCCAAATAGTGGGAAAAATTATCTGTCTTTCATTATATTTCTAAAAACTGATTATCCACCTTGATTATGAAATCTAACTGAACCCAGCAGTAGAAAAGTATTGAAATTCTAATATAAAATAAATGTTCAGTTTTATTTGAATAACAGAAAAATAGTAATAATCCATCCATCAATCAATCAATGGTATTAGATTGCTTCTGAAGCATTTGTTTGCAAATGCAGGTTATATATATATATTTTTCAACATCTTTATTGGAGTATAATTGCTTTACAGTGTTGCAGGTTATATTTAAAGGAAACTAAGCATATACCAACAAAACATGAGCTTGTAAAGTACACAAACTTGGAAGGAAAGAATGGCATTTACAACTCATTAGCTTTTGTCATCTATGCTATATACGGTGTTGATTGCTAGTTTCTACCAAAACTTAGGCTCCATGGAAGCCATATTTCTTTTGTCAATTCATCCAGCCTATCTTAGAGTATGACTCTTAGCACTAGCTGTTGTCATAGACTGAAAATTTTATTTTTTCTGGTATTTAATAGAAAATAATATAAAGCTTTCAAACAGCAGATTTCTAAGTAATAATAATTTTAATGAAACACTAAAAAGGGTGGCTTAACCAAATTTCAATTAAGGAATAGTCTTTGGAGAAAACCTGGAAATACTAAATCACACAGGAATATTACATATAGGAATCTGTAGGCAAAGATCACTATTGTCTTGACTTCCTAAGGCTATTGGAGAAGGAAATAAAACAAAAATGGCTTTGATATACTGTTTATGATTTACCTTAGGTCACATATGCATGCACAGACACACAGAGCAATTTGAATACTTAGTTATATTTGATCTATGTCATTAAAAAAATTTTGTACAAACTGTGTTTTGCTCAAAAAATTTGTGTGATTAATGCATTGATTTAACTTCCCAATGTAGACTGCTGCTAGGGAGATTCTGATATTATTTATTTTTATTAGTTTATAATATGTCAATTTTTCTTGCTTATCTGTCAACTCCCAGAAAAATACATAAATCAAAAATGTAGCAATGTGGACACTAACAAGGCATAATTATTGTAGGGTCTGTCCTCTTTTAAAGAAAAAATACAATTACCTACCAGAATGCTGCTGGGATTAGGTCAGAATTTGCATAATACTGACTCATATTTTCTTAACAATTTTAACATCAGACAATAGCTTTTACAAATCTATAATCCCTTATTATTTTCCAGCTTTATTTTTTGGATTCTAATAAGAAGTTCAGTCAAAACAAGATAATTATTAGAATCTAACCCATAGAAAACTTTAATTACTCAGTGGCATGTTTTTAAGATTAGGTCAGGTTTTTATAAATTTTACATAAAGTAACACAAGGCAATTAAGCTTGCCTAAATGTAATTTTTACAGTTGAATTTATTCATTTTTCCACAGATAAATATTTAATAGAAAATACTTCAATCATTGTACGAGCTTAAGGAAAAAAAAATTCTACTTCAGCATAATCTCTAAACAGCAGTTCTGAGACTGGAGTTATTAAGCAGTTAGAGGGCTAACAGTCAAGAGATGATGAAAATTTGGAAAATGTTAACTGCTATAAAATAATAGCTGCTAATGTAGAGGATTATGAAACACCCAGTAGCAGAATAAGTAACAAATAGATCCTTTCTGAAGTCCTGAAGGCTGGGGGTGGGATCTGGGGTTAAGTAACCGTGATATATTTATAGAGGGCAAGGGATCACCATAAAATAAAGCAGCAAATAGTAAAGAAGTCAATGTAAAAGAGAGGCCAGGGATTTAGGGTATAGAGATCATAAATTTTCATCGATATAAACAGCCTGTGTACCTCAGGAGTTGAAGTTTAGCTATAATTTCAGGTCTGACCTGTAGGCCTTTTGTGTTCACAGTGCAAGCACGATCAAGATGCCATCTAAGGAGGTGTTAAAAAAAAAAAAGGGAAGAAAGAAAGGAGAAAAAATTTTTCAGATCTGTGTGATTTACTCATTTAATCATCCCCAAATCCATCCCTAACACAACAGCACAGTAGTTGAGAAGATTTTATTGTCTTACTAAATTACATTTAATTCTTAACGTAGCACATCCTATAAACAAACAAAAAAGTGAATAATGTATCCTCCACCACGTTCTTCGAAAGGAAAATTGTTAAATTTTTATGCACGGCTTCTCAGAAGGTCATTTTCCCTTTCTCTGTATAGCTGTGTCTTCCACATTTACATGTTTTAATTTTAAATATGTATTTGAAAACCCACTTAAAAGTTAGTGGATTAAAAAGAAACTTAGTGATAAAATGACCTTGTTTAATGGTTTAACAGAAGCAATAACGCAAGCAAATCAACACAAAAGCAAAACTATTAAGTATTTAGCTTTTAGGAATTATCCTGAAATGGAATACTGAGTGGTTTAAAAAAATACGTAAGCTACATGAAGACCTCATCTTTTTATTCAGGGACATTGATTTTAATTTATGTAGGCACTAAAATAAGCTTTCTGTTCTAAATTGCCACTTAATGAACAAATTATATTATTATGTTTGTGGGTATGTGTAATATATATGCCTACATGTATGTCATGTCTATTTCTCTCTCTCTCTCTCTCTATATATATATATATGGTCTCATGCTGTATTTTGGTACATAGATTATATTGCACACACATACACGCCCACACCCACACACACTCACACAGTTACTACTAGACTAGAACAGGAAGGCAGGGGTTAATATAAAGGTAGTTAAGTAAATGATACAGCAATTGTGCTTATTTTTTATTGTGAATAGTATATTCAGTATTTTAAAATTAAGATCTTAGAAAAGACACCACATCTCCAAAACATCACTTTAGCATTCAGTTAAACTTAATAGATTTTTTTTTCTAAATAGATCATGGGATCAGCTGTATTTCCATCTTAACCCCCCAACTATGGGATTTATATCTTTTTACCACTATAAAAAGTGAAATGCATCAGGGGAGTTTGGAAGGGACTTTCAGATAACAAAATCTATTGAAGAGCTCTCAGTGCCCATCTTAGCTGGTCCTGAAGGACAGGGCTCTTTTCTTCATCCACTAGGTTGCACTGTTGCACAGAAAAACAAAATGTTTGTGTGCCCTGCTGCAGAAGAGCAGCATGCTGTGAGGAAACTCGTAAATACTGTTATATTGTTTTCATTAACTACAGCAAGAGAGAAGATCAGGACAGAAAGACCGATATTTGAACATGTTTTCTTTTTCCTCAAAGCCAAGGCCACTGTCCTGGATTTTGTGTGGAGTTTCCTTGAAGGTAGACAAAAGATACCACATTTTAATTTTTGGTAGTGAGGGAAAGATGTAGGTGGCGGTTTGGGTGGATGAGAATGAATGTTGGTCAACACTTTTCAAATTGAGACATAAAGACCTATTAGATAATTCAGTAGTTGTAGACCCTTCTAGGAAGTGGCAAAACTATTTCTCATAACTTTTTCTGTGCAAGCAGGCATTGTTTAAATGTAAAATTCTGAAGGTAAACTCTAGGCTTTCCTATTGGTGTCACAATGTGGCGGTTAATGATTATGTCTGAGTAATTACGGCTGTATCACTTACTCGATTGCCCCTCATGGCACCATCCAAAATATTGATCTCTTACATGAATGAACAAACAAACACACAAACGAAAGCAGAGTTCCTTTACCCTAGTTGGTACTATCCAAATGATACTAAGAGAACATTTGTAAGATTGCCCTTGTATCTACTAGCATATTTCCCTGTCTACATACGGGCTATACTTTACCAAGGAAACTACTTACGGAGAATCTAGTGGGGTAGGGAGAATCTATTCCTTTAGTTCTGGTATAAATCACTGGGAATTTTTGCTTCATGGATTAGCACCTCTTGTATCCCTCATCTCTTCAGGGCAGTAAGCTGAGACAATCATAATGAAGAACAGAGCTATTGGCTACTACCACCACAAAACTTTTAGGGGGAATAGGTCATCAAAAAGACCTGAGTCTGGAACTGGTTATTTCAGCTAGGTTGATATAAGTGTCACATTTGGAAATAGCCGGTTTTGAATATTTCACTAACAACTTTTAGCTTACCTAATTAATTTCTTACTATATTATGAATGTGACATTGAAGATCTGATAAACATTTGATCCAAAGAGGAAAAAAACAAATCTCATGAATTATTCAAGTATATATTGAATGTTTTTTAAATCATAGATGGCCTAAATTTTATAGAAGGAATTAAGTTTATGAAAAATCACGCCTCTCATTTGTTGGAATAAAGGCCTTTCGGTATTTGCATGTTTGAAATGCTGTCTAAGAGGCTACTTTCCCTAGGCTACTACCTTCAGATAAGGCTTCACCTTTATCTGTTGCAGACACATAGATTGTGTTCAGTACTTAACAATTTCCGGAAAATGAAACTTTGCAGTTTCATTTCACTGTCAGCATATCTCTTCAATAGACAAACTATGGTCTACATTGTATAGTTGGTCTGCTCCCTTTCCAACTGTGATTCAGAGAAATGGGAGTTAATATTCTCCATGCATCTAAAATTTGTTTATATTTCTTTTAAATTTTTTTCTTTTTGATATGCCAGTTTCTGTAGCCTCTCTTTGAAGGTGCTGGTGTTCCACAAAATATGTTTGAAAAATACCAGCATGGTATCTGAAATATGGTTGGCAATCAATAAATATTTAATGGAAAAATACACATATTTACTAGGTAACTACTATTTATTGAGCACTTTCTATGTGTTAGTTGCTCTGGTGAGGATTTTATGTTCATTATATCATACGATTCATATCATCAATGGAAGGAAGCGGGTATTATCCCCACTGTTACATAAAAAGTGAGGCATACAGTGGTTAAGACATTTTCCAAGTTAATGAAAAATAAAATTAGAATTTGAACTCAAATCTATTGTGTCTGCTTTTACCATTTTGGCAAAATAATATTTTCATTTAAACGTTTCCAGGAATACGATCTTAATAAACCAATAAACATATATTTATAGAGCACTAACTTTATATCCAGCTCTAATGAGATTACAAAAACTGTTGATAGAAAGCAAATTTGCTAACCTTGAGACATATTTTATGGAGTTGGGGAGAAAGACAAAACAGAGGATCTGAAAGCAATAAGAAATTAGATATTATATCATATGGTACATGCTCAAGTTCTGTTGGCATTCAGAGAAAAGACAATCACTGTTGGACAACAATTTATTAACAATGATTTCAGGATACAAACCATTCATTCAGCAAGTATCTAGAATCCATCTGCCAAGTACTAGTAAGGTATTAAAGTAAAAGGCTTTAAGTTTGGATACAAAGCATAAAGGATTCTGGAGTGGGGTCAAAGAGAATGAAAAAGGGAAGCATTAAACTGAGACACAGATCCTAAGGAAGTGGTGATTCTAACCTGAGACATTTTAAAAAATAGTTAAGTTTTGTCTGTTGAGGTTTTTGATGAAATGC
This sequence comes from Neophocaena asiaeorientalis asiaeorientalis, assembly GCF_003031525.2. Taxonomy (NCBI): domain Eukaryota; kingdom Metazoa; phylum Chordata; class Mammalia; order Artiodactyla; family Phocoenidae; genus Neophocaena; species Neophocaena asiaeorientalis. The sequence goes on along the minus strand of NW_020175387.1, from coordinate 4,993,076 downwards.
TAGGATGAAAAGTTGAAATTTATCCAATCAGTAATTATGTTATATGGGAGATTCCTAGGAAGGAAAGTTTAAGGGGTGCTTTTAGAAATATTCACTGCTGTATAAAATGGATTCCTGAGTTTCAAGATGGGGAGTAAGGCCAACTAGTTCTATAGTTTTTTTAGAAGCATAGAATGCTTCCTGGGTCATCATGGTTTGTTACTAATACATTTTAGGACCATATCTGATTATATGGCCTCTCCCGTTGCGGAGCACAGGCTCCAGACGCGCAGGATCAGCGGCCATGGCTCGCGGGCCCAGCCGCTCCGTGGCATGTGGGATCTTCCCGACTGGGGCACGAACCCGTGTCCCCTGCATCGTCAGGCGGACTCTCAACCACTGCGCCACCAGGGAAGCCCCAGGGTCATCCTTTTGTAAGACAGAATGCTATTAATCACCATTCTGTCATTAGTACTTATTACAGTGCCTGGAACATAATTTATGCTCACTAAACACTTGTGTGATTGAAATTAATTTGGATTTCTCACAGACCTACCCATACCTTAAAATTGTCAAATGACTCCAAATATGGCAACAGGAAATAAATATTTCCTGACCATTATATCTATTTCCCCCTATATCTCAGGTACTGATTGTTTTGTGTTACTAATTTGATCCATGATCTCTCAACTGAGTAAAATTTTCATTAAAAACATATTTGCAGAAATATGTGTATGATATCCAGAACTGATACCTGTGTGCACAAATTTTTGAATTTTATTTTATTTTAAAATAGAAGAACTGCTAATTTTTCTGGAATCTAAAATAGAGATTTAATTTAAACATCTACTAAACGCACAGATGGATATAAATACTAGCTGTATAAAAGAGGGTAGATATATTATATCTGGCCATTTAGATAGAAAGAAGAAGGCAAAATCTGAACATGCCGGTATGATTTCTGCATCAGTCTCATAAGCTGCTGTATGACCAGAATGCCAATTACATTTATAAATGCACATGTAGGTATATGGCAAATACAAAATATAAATCTGTTAGAGTCAGTACGGATTTCTGAAATTTGTTCATTTTTTTAGCATGACAAAATCGTATCTATTTTTTTCCAATATAAAATGGGAAAAGAACTCATAGTAAGGACCATACTCCATTCAAGGGAGAGGGGAGTCAACTGTTCTAGTTGATCCAAAAGGAGAGTGGGCATACCCAAGATACATAATTTATAGAAATGTGAAATTCTTACTGTTTTCCTCTTGTTTTAAAGTTGGTTAATGATTCCACCTGGTGCATTGCGCTACTGTTATTGATTTGATTGCCTTTGCAATTGCACAATGAAAAATTCATAAAAAGATTGTTTTTTAAATAAATACGAAAGTTCGGTTAAATCTTGATGCTTCCCCATGCTTGGGGCAGTTTTAGAGCTCTAGAAATTTAAAAAGATGACAAAGGAGAAAGAAATGGTCAGGGAAGTTGACCTAGGTTTTAAATAAGTCTATATTTTTCAGTTTTTTTTCTTTGTGTAGGGACCTTTCCCCCCACATTTTATCTTTGTGTAGAGACAGGTGTTCTTTCTGAATTTCTACAATATTCCATCTTCCCCAGTCAACATCGCTAAGCCCCAACCTATCCAACAAACATTTTGTTTGATTTTTGATTTGCTAACTTAATGGCAGATTCTGCCAGGGTATTCTTGTTGCTGAGACCTTAAACATTTGATGAACAAGATAAGTACATCAACAGAAGAGTCCTTGTGCTTCTGTTCAAAGATGTTTACATGCTCTATAGACAATCAATATAGAGTAAAAAAACAATGACTCTGGCAAATTACAATCCACTTGTACGTACTTGCCCGATAGACACGACATGGAATTGTGGCAGATAAAGATACATAGTAAATTAGTCTAGTAATACTGACTCTCTGTTATTCCACATCAATTTAGTACACATCCAAAGAAAATGTTTTTTAAAAAAGAAAAGTTGCCTCATAAAGCACATAGCTACTGTTAATCTATTGATACTAAATCTGGGCATATACACAAACAAGCACACACACAAACTTAAAATACGTATGTACTTGGAATGTGAAATCAAAAATAAAATAGAGATCAAATTTTTCTTTAGAAACCTGCCTATTTTAACGTACCATGTAACACATTGATAGCAGTTATTGACATGGGTGATGCTCCTTCTTCCTGCAAAATCCTGACCCTGCATCTTTCTTCTCACACTCTCTCCTTCATCATTCCTCTCTCTGATTCTCCCCCTTGACCTTCCAAGTGTAATTTCCTGTAGCTAAAGCTACTTTATATTTATTATAATAACTCTCAATCTCTCTCTTTCAATCTCCTTTAGTAGGAACAATAGGCTGACTGATGGCTAGAAAATTAGCTCAGGGAACCTGTTTTTTTTTCTTTCTCTCTCTTCACACACGCTGTTCTTCCCTCACTTTCCTTGTTAGACTGGGGAACCAATTTAACCTGTGACTCTACCACATATCATTAGGCCAGCCCATTTCAGGCCCACTTCTACACTAACATGTCTATAGGACGTGACCGAGGTTTCTCATTAGAATTCCAGGGGTGAGAATTTGTGTATAAAGTCTTGTGCTTATGATGAACACAAAGTTACTAGTCAAAAAATTTCCGTTATCTTTTTCTCTGTAACACCTTCCCACTATCAACATGGAAATATATAAGGTTACCTTTCTTGGGATTCTGAGAAAATTAAATCATTTTAAGCTCTCTGCTCTGTGTTTCTCGACGGGGGAAATAGCTGTGGCATCAACTAAATATGGTCCTTTTTATTAAGGAAATAACAACTATAAAAAATGATAAATGTTAGTAATGATACAAGTAATGGCGACAAAAAATAAAATTTTTAAGTATGAGACGCTGTATTGGTCATACATCATAGCCAGGAATAAATCATGGCTAAAATGTTAAATAGCATTTAAAAAGTATCATGCTAATTGTTTATAAGTTCAAATGCTACAGTCTTCCAGATAATAAGCAATATGGGTAATACCACGATTTTACTTAGTGCAATTTTGAAATTTAAAGCATAATTTGGTGACACATTTTCCATCAAATGTTTTAACTGAGGTCCTCTACATTTCTTGAAAATGTTGGACTTATTTGTTAAATGACAAGTTAGTAAATTCATATAGTTATTGAACATCCTAAATTAATGTAAAAATCAAATATCTTTTAAAGAAGAAAGAATTAAATCTGTCTATATCAAGGATATTTGTATATAATATAGTTTATTATATACCATTACTTACAGCAGAAACAATGTTAGCATGAAAGCATAATGTGCCCCTAATGATGGACAGGAAACCAGGTACCAGGAAGGGCCCTGTAGCCACCCTACAGTCTGCATGGGAAAGCACTACCATATTGGATAATCCCTCCAACAGCCTTCTGTCATGGTTTGCTCCTCATTTCTTCCTTTTCCAAGAGAAAGCTCGGGCAGATTTTGCACAGGACACTTCCACTAACAACACCGGCCCTACTTTCAGTGAAATTCAACATTTCTCTAGAATTAAAATTTGGGTAGGTTCCAGAAGAGGATCTTAATATTTAAATTACTTTTTTTGTTGTTTTATTTTCAGTTCCAATGCGGAAGGGGCTGCCTTCATAAGGAATAAACTCAAGCTCTAGACACAAGCTTGAGAATTGAAAGGTTGAGGCCTCAGTCTTGCCAAGAAGCACATTTTTGTTGGTCTTCACATTGTTGTCTCCGGCAGGTTATTTAAAATACTGAAATAGTCGCCCACATATAAAATTAGAAGATTTACATAGAAAATCAGATTTTCAGCTTCTTTAAATAGATGCTCTCACAACACAGAACCCACTTCCCTACAAAGCAACAATCAGCTAGAAGTAAAAGATGATGCTCTTTACAAAGAGCATGCTCCCTGCAGGTTGTCACAGCTCGCAGGCCCAGTGCCCCCAACATTATACTCTAGTGTCAGTTGCTGCTTATTTTCATCGTATCTGCACTTCTGCTTTCTGGTTTCACTTCATTCTTTTGTCATCTTCTTGACTTGTGTATGTATTTGGGTTATGACAGCTAACTTAGAACCGATGGGATCAATTCAAGAGGAAAAAGATAGATTTTCTAGGCTTGTAATATACAAGAAATAAAAGATAACAGGCAATAAATAGCCAAACTTACATTGAAATTCAGTCCTTTCTAGTTCCAATGCCCAAACTCTACCTACCACAGCACCACCTTTTCTAAATTCTCATCCAGTCACTCATTCATTCACCATATTCCCACATCATATAGAAGTTTTGAGTAGACAAATGAATTGGATTTTCAAATCGTGATTTCAAGGTTTCAACATCCTGTTTCCATGTACCTTATACACATCTTGATGAAGTAGGCTAAACATTGTGGAGATCATTCTCACCTCTCTTAATGTCTGGCATTACCAAAAGGTTCTATAAGATAGCTAAGACCCATTCTCCAAACTGAAAATGATAAGATGGTAAATTACATTAGGATAAAGGCATTCTCACATTCAGCACTGTCCAGACAATTTTAGTCAGAGGCCGTGCAGTGAAATGTTTGGTAACTGCATCATCTCTCCTAACACTTTGCACACATCTTTAAGACAGTGTTTATCAGAGTGCACATTTATTAATTACTTTCCTCCTTTAGATCAGAGCTGTCCAATAAAACTTTTTACAATGCTGAAAAAGCCCTATAATCTGCACTAGCACGGTAACAACAAGCCACTTGTGACCACTGAGCACTTGAAATGTGACTAGTATGATTAAGGAACTGAATTTTTAATGTTGTTTAATTTTAAGTAATTTAAATTGAAATAACTCCATGAGGCTAGTGGCTACTGTTGCACAGCCCTAGACTGAGATCTCCTGGGCTGGGACTATGGTTTATAAGTTTTGAGATCTTTGGCACCTTGTGCAGCAAACAATAAACATATGTTGAATGAATAAATAAAAGCTACATGTAAAGAAGTTGGACATGTGGCAGTATAGGAGGATCAATAAATTCCTCCACACGAGAATATTGAAATATGGGAATTTGGGATGGCTTCCAGTAGAAGAATGTTGACTAGGGGACAGTTAATGATGAATAGTGGTAGCTAAATCTTTGTGTTTAACAGGGCTTAACAGAATTCACTTTTTAGCCAGGGGAAAACACTGAGACTTGGGTAAAATTGGTCAGAGAAGAGAGAGCTGCATTTATGATTTCTTTGGTTTCTGATACGCCTAATGTTAGAATCATGAAAATAGAGGGATCTTTGCTCATATCTCAAACTACTTTTAAACATAGGTTATTCTTATGAAATCTTTGGATTATAATAAATAATCACACATTGAATTACTTTGGGGCAGACACCACTGATAGTCACTAAAATATAAAATATCCCTTCTTTGTTGGCCTTTGTGCAGTTGAACTGGAAATGCAGGATTCCAAGGTGTCAAAAATCCATTCTAACCTTAGAATTTAATTATTTCAATCAGTGTAATATTCTAAGCTTTTTTTTTAGGATATAAAAATGAGCCTTTCCTAAACAGGACGACTGTTCAGGATATTTTCATATATAGAAAGTTTAATAATTCAACTCCATGGAAACTCCAGTTCCTTATCTATGGACCTGAGCTTCACAATGAAAACTGCATGGGAATACTTTGGTTACCAGAGGGCAGAGTTGCACTGTGGATTTACTTGTCACAGAACATGAAAAAGGATAACTGCTCAATAGGGGTACTCTATAATTAGTCTTAGAAATGATTCCTTATTTTCCATTTGTACTAAGGTTGGGGCCTATTTTTCAGAGCCCTTTGAAGAGAGTCCTATAGTTTTTATCTTCCATGAACATTTGAAAATTTTCTGACTTCTTGGCCTTGTATAATATTGGATTTCTCCTATAGCAGACACATTTGTGTTTGAATAGGACAGATAATTAATTAGAATACTTCAAAATAAGTGTACCTTATTAGTAAATGGGCAAAAGGGCTCGCTTCCAACTAGTCTCACACTTTTTTAATAAATAAAAAAATAAGTTGATTCAGACAAAGAAGTATGAAGACTAAAGGCTTATTAGATTTTAATGTAATGCAGATATAGCCTGCAGGGGCTAACTATTTTAGAGGACACATAAAATTTCAATACTTATCTTCGAGGTGCCATTTTGAATTCCTTTCCACTTACTTTAAAGCATTTCAAGTCTGTTTCTGCTTTAAAAATTTAGGTCAAAATAATTTCACATGAAATTAATTTTCCTTACCCACAGGAGACCCACAGTAGCTCAAACACAGTTAGAAATTAACAGGAATCTGTTTTTCTAGTATTCTATTCATTACAGATACAGATAGTTTTCATAAACTTGATGTGAAAGTCTACAGATTAAAGTTTTATGTCTGTTCAAGATTTTTCTTGTTAGTTAGCTAGCTCAAATGTAACTGCAGTGAAAGTTTTAGTAGACAGTGACTATAGTTTCGGAAATCAAAGCTGTTTCCTGCCCAATTATAATGTTCAAGTAACTATTGTTCCCTCCAATGGACCATATCTGTTCTTTTGTAAGAACTCAGTGATTACGTTAATGATCAGTGTGTTTCAATTCTTCTAATCTGACAGTAGAAATTACCCAGGCTGTGATTCAAACTGTGGCAAACATATTTAGTTCCAAAATGAATCTTGAATTATGTTATCCTTGTGGAATGTTTCTTTATCTTTGTTTACAGGAGGTATGTGCCACCCATACATCACTAACAGGAGACTTTCTGTACTTGAATGCATTTGAAAGTTAATTTTAATTTGCTTATACTGCAGAAACAAGAAAGAATACATTTTTACACAATACAAGGAATCAGAAGCTGATGACTGATGGTAACTTTCTCCACTGTAAACTTATATAACCTCCATTTGCATTCCTATATATGACGCTTTAATTGGAAAGACTTTATACCCTGTACAGTTAAAATACTGCATATAAGCTATTCTATAAATAACCTAAAATGTTACCAACAAACTGTCAGCGCTATGAGTTTCTTCTGATTCTTTCTTTCCTCCTTTATCTTTCTTTAAGATCTATAACCTGAAGTTAAGCAGGGGGAAAGGAGAGGGGAGTACTGGTCAATGCTGTGTCATATTCAGTAAATTAGAATTTTATTATGGACATTATTTAAAATTGAGTGTTTCTGTAAAGAGTCTTTCAAACTTATTTTTTTATATATTAAGAAGTTATAATATCAATGTTTTGATACCAAAAATGATCATGATTTTATGATTATGATTACAATCACTGTTTCTTTGGAATGGTATTCATTTGATGGAAAAGTATGAGTTTACAAGAAGTAATTTTGTGTATATCCATATATATTTCGTTGAAGCCATTTTCTTGAATGTTTTGAGAGTGCCAAATTATTCAACAAACTTCACAAATCTCAAAATGCTTACACTATCTTTTGTCTTCCTTTTATTCTATGTTTTGAGGGCTATTGACAATAAAATAGAAAATACTGATACATGCTACAATGGCTTGGCTCAGGAACCAAACATTTAAATTCACATATAATATCCACAATTGACACCTTTGCTCCCCACTGCAGTGTGTTTCTGAAATAGTCTCAGAAAAAATGGTGTCCTTTGGAAATGTTTTTCATTATTGTTTCTTCAACTTTGTTTTAATAGATTCTCTTATATTCAGTTTGAAATATATATATATATATATATATATATATATATATATACCCACATACACACACATATACATATATATAAATGTGTGTGTGGGTATATATATATACACACACTCTAATTTTGCAACTACTTGTTCCGCAGGTTTAATCACTTACCGTAGTTAATAAATTCTGTTTTTCAAAAGAAAGGGCTGGATATCTAAAGAATTTTAGGACCTTAAGTGACATTTTCAGTTTTACCAATGCTCCAAATAATGACTGATATTTCTTTATTATTCCTTTAACAAGTAATTATCTGGTCTTTTTTTTTTTTTTCAATACCCATTTGACAAATCTGATTACACTTCTAAATGTGTGAGAAACCTCGTAGGTTCTGGCTGGGTACACAGCAGTGAACACACAGATCAGCTCTCTACCGTCCTAGAGTTTATCTCTCATCTCTCTCCTTCTCTCTCTCTTCTTTAAATTCTAGCTTGCAACATTTGAATTTCTAGTTTTAGTTCTTTGGATATTTGTGTTGCCTATTTTAAAGTTTTTATTTGATAAATATCAAACATGACACAGCCATAGCTGTTGAATAATCTTACTTACATTAACAATTTTTTACGAGGAGCAGATGTTTTTCCTTTTCTCTTTGCTATAGAAAAGCATTTCACTCTCCCATCACAGGTTCTCCATGCCTTTCAATTTGAAATTCTAACAGATAAAACAACCAAATGAATATTCCCTTTTAAGATAATCTTATCAAGTAGGTGAAAATTCCTGGTGTATCACTGAAAGTTACTTTTCTCTCTCTAATTTACTTGGAGGGTTTTAGCTATAGCAACTAGTCATTTGTCCTAATTCTAGAGTCATACAGAGAAAATACATTATTTTATCCATATATAAATTATTCACACATTTTAAGAGTCTTTTCTTCCAACTAAACTTCCCTAAATCCTTCCAACATTCCTTAAACTCTGTAATCAAGCATTTCCTCACCAGTCACAGATAACATGCATCTGATGGGACTTTAGTTTGTCCATGTCAATGTGGTGTCGATCACTTGAATAAAATATTCTAGAAGTGATCTGACTTGTACAATGTGAAACAAAGTTATCACTTATCATACTCTGACCATTGGATGTCTATGAGGGTCACCTTAGAATAGTCACTTTTTAAATAAGCTAAATAAGTCGTTGACACCTTTTGAACTTATGGTCAACTAATGATCCTAAGTTCTTTTTTATGTAAGTTTCTCTGAAGACTGTTCTTTCCCACCCTTTACATGTACAATTAGTTAGTAAAATAAAGACTGTTTTACACATACTCTATTTCAGTTCTTTATTAATCAACTCAATATGTATATATTTATTGAACATCTACTATGGGTCAGCTAACATATTCCAGGTAATTCTCTAGATATAGAAGTTGCAAAGAAAATTAAGACAGAGTCATGCCCAGTGGAACTCACATGCATATCCATGTAAAGAGCTAAAGTCAGATGTTCACTTTATGTCTCAAAGGCTGCAACAAAGCCTGACCTGCCTTTGAGTGTTTGAGAAGGCTTGGACTGAGCCCAGAGTAAAATGTATAAGGTGGTCAGCCAAAAAGCATGGTGAGTGAAGGAGCAGCTAGTCAGAGGATGGAGTGTGAACAAAGGTAGAAAGGGAAGTTTAAAAGGAGTGGGGCTTAGGGTCCATAGCTCCTGATCTAAAGGGAATGAGGTTGCAGGATAGATGAGTCCAGAGGGGGAAAGGGCTTCAGTGACTAAATAAATAAGTAAAGAAATAGTTTATATTTACCTGTAGAAGATAGTAAGCTAAAAAGAATTTTAGGTTATGAAGACATTACTTAGGCTTTCAGGATGTTTTATACAGCTTGGAGTACAGAATGAAGTGTGTGTTTGGGGGGGAAGTAATGATTGAGAAACCATTTTATAATTTGGATAAGAGATGATGAAAGCCTGACATATGTTATTGGTTGTATTTAATTACACCTTTTCTTCATGTTAAACATATGAAACTGATGAAGATATTTCAATTATTTACTCGCCTCTAACACCTCGCAGCTGGAAGCAGAAATATCATTCTAGGCTGACTATTTGTCGGTATCTTTTTTTTTTATATAGCTAAAAATCCACCCAAATTATCATTTTGCTCATATTTCTCCATTTTATTTATAAAGCGGTAATACAGTTGTACAATTGTTCCTAGTTCAAGTATTTATTTCTTTATAATTTCATAAAAGGTAACTTTAATTTCCATTGGAAAAAGTAGGTTTGAATGATTATACCAACAAGTAACCCTTAAACATAAATTGAAAAATTGTTTACAATATGTCTGTATGTGTGTATACATACACATACATATACATTATATATACACATGTATTATATATCTTCCATAAATATTGAAATGATTCAACTTTTACTTTAAAAGGAATATTATTTCCTACAGTATACTTTTGGTTTGTTTAATCTTTGGAGAGTCTTGTCAAAACCAAATTATGAGACTTGCTCACATTGATATTTCATTAAAATTCATAGTTCTGAATTTATTTTAGCCCGTGAAAGGACCAATTCCTTATAGACAATAGTATCAAATAAAACCACAACCCAAATATCACCTACATTCACTCCAAGTTATGTTTCAAAAATTGTTTCATGGCATTTGGCAATTTTAAACGGCAATACAAAGCTTTTTGTTTCAAAAAGAATGAATCTTTTCAATTGAACTATATAAAGCCAATGTAGTAAAACCTTAGAAGGTTTATACTTTTATATTCCAAATCTGAACTCAGAACAGACTTCCAAAGAGTTTTACAGAAATCAGACTTTTGCTGTTATGTCACAAAAAAATAGCATGAACAGGCAAATGAGTTCTTTCCTATAACAAGATTATATAAATAGAGTTGATGGATTTTGTTTTCTTCTTAACCTTTGTTTTATTTCTGCCTCTTATTTATTCTTAACCATCTCTCTGTCTTCCTCTGTCTTTTCTTTGTTTCTCTCTCCATATTTTCTCCCTATTATTATAGTTTCTTCTTTCTTTTTATCTCAGGGCATCCTCTGGGCCCATGCCACTATGGACTCTTCCAAGTCTCTTTGTTTCCCTAGCAGTCTGTAAATATGCCTATTTTCTTTTGTTTTTAATATTTGCTTCTCAGTTCTTATCTTTCTTCACTCGGGTCTTTCTTACTTGAATTTAAAGTTTTATGTGTCTTCTTATTCCTCTGTTGCTTCTCTGTCTCCTTTTCTATGGATTCTTCTTATGTGTGTTTTCCCTTATGGATATATTTTTTTCCCTGACTTCCTTTTTGGTTCTTTCTCAGCTTTCCCCTATTTTAACTTTTTAATTCCCTCTCTGATTCCACTGATGTGTTCCACACTTACCACTCTGATTCTTCAATTGTTTTTCTCATTTTTCTCCTTTATATCTTATCATCCAGTTAGTAAGTCAGAGAAACAATGCAATAATAAAATAATTTCAAGTATCATTTCACTGAGAATAGCATGAGAGTATTCATTTTTCATTGTACTGTTTTTATCTCACGAACTTCAATAGATGCATTCGAAGTATTCTTTCTCGCCTTTTTTAAAAATGCACAATTTATTCAATTGTTTTAAAATTATAATATGTGTTGTATATCCTGTTCATCTTTCCCTAACTACCTTGAGAAACTTAACTCTTTACTTAGAAGACAGAAATGATATAAGTGACAAAGTTCAGAAACTGAATTCAGACTGCTCTTTGATGGAATTGATTTATAGTTTTTTCTTCTCTTTTCTTTCTTTTTTTTTTTTTCTTTTGTCTGTGTGATTCAGGGAAATCTTAACCCAAACCACATGTTTTGTGCATGCACCAAGCCACTCACGCCTTATTGGTAGGTGCTCTGAATTTCTCAGACCTGGTGAGGGGAAAGATGATACTATCCCCGTCATGATAGAACATTTATTAAGCTTATTCCAGCATGTAATGCTACTTTACACCTGTCAGAGAAATATTACCTAGGAAACTATTACTTATGAAAAAGAAGCAACATTATTGTCTTTTTGCTCCTGTAAATTAGAGCACTCTATTAATCCTGCCTTCATTAACAAGTCAGGCATTTGATATTGTACAATGTTCCAGATACATAGCAGTATGTTTAATACAGCTTCTCTGATGAACTATCGTGTGTTCGTGCCCACCAAGATTGAAAATACTATATGGCTGACATGCCATACAATGGTTTGGGAAGTGTGGGTATTGCTTTTGCAGTCTTGTGATAGAAGTACTGACTTCTAGTCTTGCAGATGGTTGTTAGTGCTTGAGAGAGGCAGATTTTCCATTTTCTTATGCTGTGCTGCATCACAAAGCACTATCCTTGAATATTGCTGTAATGATCACTGGTCTTGCTTTACCTTGCTTTTATGTTAAAATAAGTTATGAAAATAAATGAATAGATAGATAAGTAGATAGATAGATAGATAGATAGATAGATAAATAGGTAAATGCTGGCATACAAAAATAGAAAGGATTTCTTCCTGCCTCAAAAAATGGAAAAATGTGTAGGTGAAGAGGGGTAAATAAAAAATTCATATTAGTTTCATTTTCTGTAGAACTTTTTTTTGTTTTTCCTCTTCTTGCCTCAAAAAATGGAAAAATGTGTAGGTGAAAAAGGGTAAATAAAAAATATATATTAGTTTCATTTTCTATAAAACATTTTTTGTTTTTAATTGTGAAAAATTGAAATCAACTATTAGGACATTTTTAGTGAGAATTTAAAATACATAGATGTTTATAAAAGCTTATACCTATCTGCGTCTATAAATATATCTATCTATTTACCTGTCTATATATTTTGTGAAACAGAGAGCAGTATGTTTTGACATTAGGAAATACACACACAAACACACACACACACACACACACACAGAGCAGACTATGGATTGAGGGACATTGAGTAATGCTTAAAGGAAAGCATACATCCTGAATAACATAGAGTTTTAAAAATTAAAAACTACTCCTTGTTCTACCAAATCAAATAGACTAGATAAATGAATATTACTTTCAGAGACTGCATGTTGATGTTAAAACTTTATAACTTCTGAAAATAAAAAAAAATGAGAACTTTTAGTTTTAGAAGTGAAATCTGTAGTTATACACAGTGCTTGCCCATCACACAGAAGAAAAGGTAATAATACAACTCTCTTCACAGATGATACAAAAACAAAATGAAAGAAGTTTCTTTGTTGTAAAAACAAAGAGTAAGACATTTACTTAAAATTTTTCATCTCTCTAAATATACCAAAATTTCTTAATATTATTTGTTAAACACTTGCTTTACATTTGGCTAGCTAAATAACATTTGACGGTTATTGAGTAGAGTAATTGCTTATTGAAGAGCGATTATTTTATAACCATAATTTTGGAAGAAAAAGCAATGAAAAGTCGTCAAAATACAACATTGAAAATAGGAATGTTTTATTTGGGATGCTATGATAATTTACCCCTTCATGTGTGTACTGCAAAAACCCACAAAATTGCTACTAACTGTTATGTTTTCCAGAACCAAAAGAAACTGCAAGTTAAGCTCAAACTGAATTGAGATGGAGATATACAACGTTATAGAGATGTACGGGCAACAATTCATTGCAGGATCAAATCCCTCACTGTGTGCTAACACTAAAGATACAGTAAGATATATCTATTTCATTTTGTTTTTTAAAATTTTGACTTAGATATTCTATCCTGGTCTGTTGGCATCTTAATTAAAGTTATTGCATTCAACCTAGTTTCACACTTCAATATCATGGTTCAATTTCTAAGATCATTGTTTTGTGAAAACGAACTAACTTTGAACAATTAAATACTCTTTCACTGGTCATGTTATTATTGAAGCTAGAAAATCTTTCAGCTATAAATAGTGTTAATCATGTGACTAAAAATGTAGAGCCTCCTTTTTCTGAAATGTTGTACAATAAAAATTTTAATTCTTAAATATGACTTTAGGAAATATGGCTTCTTCTGCACATGGAATACCTATTAGTAAGAGAAATACTGAGTATGAGGTTTAATGATTAGGAAATGAATCCTTTGTGCCTCTATTTCTTCTTTGTAAATTAATTATCACCTATCTCTTACCTTAGATATTTGATTTCTTAAATAACAGCCCTATGGTTAGATTTTCTATTTTTAAATAGAAAGATTTCATTTGTATTACATATGAATTCAATGAGTGTTTCTCTGTATTCAAAGAAAAAATTAGAAAAATTTACAGAAACTAAAATATTGTATTCCAAAACATAGCCACATGATGATAATGGAAGTACCAATGAGAATATATTCCTAAGCATGAAACATTTATGAATTTTTATAGAAATATTTCATTTTTAAGAAAAAGCACCTATTTATAACAAACCTATATTGGAAAATGGGTGTGATACATATGAAACAATTTTTTATCACTTAGCTTTATCTTTATTTAAAAGGTATTCTCTTAAAGCATGTTTTATCTTTAAAAAGCTGTAATTTAAAGCATTGCTATTTTACCCTCTCTCCATCCCCAACCTACTAGAACTCCAAAAATGCTTTTGAGAAGAGAGGAAAAAAAGGCAATATAATTGAACATCTGGAATGTTCAATGATTTGAAATATTGTCTTACATGTTGAAGAATACTGAGGAAGCAGAAATGGGGTGGGTCGAAGATGGTTAAAATAGGAGTCACTCATGGCTCTCAGGTTTGATACAAGGTATGCTATATTTAGTAATACATTCTGCACTGGGGTGCTACTTAAGTCCTACACTACACTAACTTTAACAAAGCATTGTTCCTTCCACAGATTTGTGAGGGGAAATGACACTGACTCACTTTCTTGGCTTTGATGTCTCCAGTAGCAACTTATCCTGGTGTGTTAAACGTGAAGGTAAACCATTAAAAGAGGGCACACCAGAGGTTTAGTTTCACAAACTCGTTATTTTTCCTTTTCTTTTCCAGCTCCTTCCCTCTTTCTTTATTTTTAAGAGGAAAACTAGTTTTTAGTAGCTAGACATGAAAGAAGCACAAAATGAGAATTTAAAATGATAAAGCCTGAATGGAATTTGCATCATTTCCTTTTCTAGCTGTAGCCTTTGTCATTACAATACAAATGTCATGGAAGTAAGAATAAAACATCTCACGCATTACGACTGAATGATAGCTCATTCATATGACAATGACTGGGCTGAGGACAGAACATTTCTCAGAATGTAGCCATTCTTGTGGCAAAGATTATGACAAGGAGAGATGGTGCAAAATTAACAAATTCTTGGATCTTTATAAAGAAATCTTATGATTCTCTCTAATGTTAGCCTTTGTATTCTATTAGCTAAAAAGCAAAAAAGGCGGGGGAGGGGGGCAGGGTCCAGGATGGGTTGGGATGAGGGGGAATCCTTCCTTAAGTCCACATCAAATTTGTTCTGTTTGAGTCTTGCCAAAGAAGCCTGCTTGGGAAGGTCTCTGTTTCTACCAGTAGATGTCACTGCAAGCAACAGAAATACCCCAGGGGCAAGGAGAGCTATTATTGGGATGATAGAGCCCTAAAGGACACAATGAAAGGAAAAAGGAGAGCATATCAGTGGTAAATTCTGTCTGAAACAACAAAAGCTCCAGATGATTTGGGTTTTAATTTGATCTGATTTGTCCTTGCCATTATGACAGGAATGTCTAATGAGGTTCTGTATAGTGTGGCTTTAGAGCAGAAGCTATTAGGACCTGCGGCCCCCGTCTTTCTGTCCCCTCCTGGATTCCTTGGGCCCAGTGCTCCTTTGGCGAGTAGCTGGGATTGCTGTTTAACCCTTGCTTGGGCTTTGCCTCACTCTGTAATCTGGGTTTAAACTGCAGATGAAATGGATATCACGGGAGGAGTTGTGTATGGTTCTCATTGCTACTGTTTCAGAGCTGTGAGTTGCATTGGATGGGGGATGCCCGTTGCAGGACAGTCTCTCTTCTCCCTCTTGTTCTCTTCCACAGGGGTGAAAGCAAGCGGTGGTTTTTAAAATTTTCTTTTGCCCATCTCAAATGCACGTCTGAGCATTATGATGAGAGTGTGTGTGTGTGTGTGTGTGTGTGTGTGTGTGTGTGTGTGTGCGCGCGCGCGCACATGCCCATGTTCTGACATTTTGTTCCATCTGGCGATTTTTGCAGACTCTGTACAATAAGTCAGCCTCTGGTGAGCAGCTTCAGCTTGAAATTTAAGTGCCACAAAAAAAAGCACATTTTTTTCTCAGCCAAGAACCTCGAACAGGTTCACATGTGCACTCATGGTTCTATATCAGTTCACCCGGGGTTAAATTGCATCGTTTCAGAGAAGATCTCAGATTAGAAGAGTTTATTGTGGTTATTTTGCCTTCCTCTGGACAACAGCATACCCTTTTCTTCCATGCATTCTTCAGGTCCCCTCAAATGTCTTCCTTTTGACGAAATAAAGTGGGATCAAGGCAGCAGTAACTTCAAACCTGTTTGAATATCCATTTCCACATCTTTTCTCTAACTGATCCGTAATGGATGTGCCTATCTCGATGACTGTGGCCTAATTAATGAGAGCCAGGTGTACACTGCCCTGATCGCTAAGGTCTCTGGATCCTGCTTAGGATGGCAATACTGTCGTCCATTCTAACTTAAAAGACTGACTTTTAGCATTGACTGAAATTCAGATAACCTGGGGTGATATGTTTAGCTTGTCCTGAAGCTTGTCCTAAGAGTGTTCTGGCTTTTTCTGTGTCCCTTGAAGTGCTGGTAAAGGTGACAGCCTCACAGATCTCTTTTGTTCCAGCCTAAAAAAAATCAGTCAGATTTCCATTAGTCCTCATGGCTCTTTTGAACACCAGGCTTTTATTTTACACTTAAAAGAAAATCTGTCAAGTATTTTGGTCACCAAGTATATCCTACCTACAAATGTCAGATGGTGATGATTAGATCCTATATACTAGACATCATTTGAAAAAAAAAATCCAGTTTTCTGTCACTAGTAATTTCCATGCCTTTAAAATAATGATCATTATTTGCAATACTTAAAATATTTTATAGGCTGCTTGGACTGAGCTATGAAAAAAGATTTGTTGGTAGGGCTATGTAATGCTGAGATCCTCTATGGGAAGAATAAGAACAAATGAAAGGTAAACAAAGCTATTGTGTTTTCTCTTAAAAAATGTAGGTGAAAAATATAGAATGGTAGATTAAGCTATTTTCTTCCAGCTGCAAAAGGATAGAGCAGATTGAGATCATTTTCATCTGAATACAAAGTTTACTATAAATTATAAGGAAAAAATGCATATTATTAAGCTAAATGTGATGTTGTCCCTTTAAATGTTCTATCCTTTGCATTTTGCTTGTCTCCCTGGCTCTTAAGATCGTCTGATCCTCTTTTCTGGAATTCTTTCAATTAGTTTTGGATCTGTCACCCTAAATTCTCTGAAATTGCTTATTCTAAGAGATTTCAATATTTACTCTGATGACGTTTTGTGATTCTCAACACATAGGAATTCTTAGTAGTTTTGAATTTACTTTGTATCCTTTAGTCCATATAAATCTGGCAATCAGGATTTGTCTCAGTTTAATTTGCTTTCTGTTGAGGATTTAAATGATATTATCCTGAAGCTTTAGCCAACCACTTCCAGTCCCTAATCCTTGGCCTTCCTCACTGGTGAAAGGCTGTTCTCAGTTTTCTTGGTTCAGTTTAACCCTCCTAGTTAATCTCTGACTTCTGGTAAATTGCCATCATGTTTAAAATCTGCAATTGTAACTCTTTTCTTAAAAAAAAAAAAAATCCTCCTCACAAAGGACAATATGACAAACTTATATCACCTTATTATTTTTTTTTTAATTTAACTAAGAGCAGTGGAAGAAAGTCGCTGCCGATCAGCTCTAGGAATATCTTAACTGTCATCAGATCTAGAATGAATTTCAGTCAGGATTTTTGTCCTTTCATAGCACATAAATTGCACTTCTTAACGTTAGAACTGGTCTGACCGTCTCGCTGACACTCTCAGGCTCTTTATAGAGCTGCTGCGCTTAGGCCTTTTGTCTGGGTGGCTCTTGCCTTCCAAGAGGAAATTTATTAAAATGCATTTCAGTCCTACAAAGGTCTATCTGGCATTGTTTGTTGCTTTTGTTTCTCATTTAATTCCAGGTTTCTTCAGTCAGGACTCATCAAACAGATTATTGGCCCTTGCATAATAAGGTGCCTTCAGGGTTAGATCCAAATGCTGTAGAGATTTATACATTAACATGCACACAGCTCTGGAAGACAGACACACTCTGCTCAGCTCTATCCACATAGATGATGTGCAGATCATTCGCTCCACTTCAAGAAATATTCTACAAGTTCTTTTCAGTGGATCTGTTTATTTGGCTGGCTGACTTACTGTGGGGAAATCGCCAAAAGTTTTCTAAAATTGAATCCAGATAAGGCAGAATTCCTTTTGATTGGATCTTGTCCCTAGGTCGATCAACACTCTTCCATCACACTGAAAGTTGGCAATTCACTCATAGCAATGGTCCCAAAGGGGAAAACCTTGGTTTTATGCTTGATTCTACTCTGTCATTTATGAATCGTGTAAACATAAATATTAAACTGTCATATTTTCCTTTGAAAAATATAGCAGGGATAAAGTAAATAATATCTATTTAATATTTGGAAGTGTTACTTTCTGATTACCTATTTTCACGTGGCTTGCTGAAATTCCTTATTAGTTGGATGGATTGGGCAATAACTTTCTAAATGTATACATTTCAATGCTTATTTCAGGGAAGTTAAGCAATATTTTATCTCCTGAAAAATGTCATATTGAACTTGACTCTGTCTCTCAATGTGTCTGAGAGAGGAATGGATTTAGAGATTCCTGAGTGACAAAGTTTTTACTCTGCCCTGGTCTAGTTACCTAAATAACTACAAAATAAAATACAGAGTAGCACTTTTGAAAAAAATAAATTTATTGAGTAGCAGGGGCTACTCTTTGTTGTGGTGTGCAGGCTTCTCATTGCGGTGGCTTCTCTTGTTGCGGAGCACAGGCTCTAGGTGCATGGGCTTCAGTAGTTGTGGCACAGGGGCTTTGTTGTTCTGCGACATGTGGGATCTTCCTGGACCAGGGATTGAGCTGTGTCCCCTGCACAGGTAGGCGGATTCTTAACCACTGCGCCACCAGGGAAGTCCCCCTTTGTTCTAGACTTTTGACTTTCACTAGTATAGAAAAATAATCTCCTGTGAGGTTTAATTTAATCTATCCAAAGAATGCTTTAGGATCTGATGTGCAATGGGTCAGATGGCAATGAAGTGTCATTTTACCTTTTTCAACTGCCTGTGCATTTAGTCCTAAGGATGGAGATCCAGTTTCAGGGCAGAATCTGTATGGTTCTGTGCCCTGACCAAATACCAATATTAAATACAACTGTAACAAACTTTTTCATTGTTTGTTTTTTTTTTTGTTTTTGTTTTTGTTTTTTTCTTAACAGAAAAGTGAACTTCTGCTTGGAAATAGACACAATTGTTAGTCATAGGTATTCTTTTTGACTGTCAACACTTTCATTGGCATTCATGAATTATTCTAGTTGCATAGATATATAAGGAAGTATGGTTGGAACATAAGAAACTATCTTCTGATCCACTTACAGTTGGATAATTCTGGAAAGTCTCAGAATTCTCCTCATAATTCAACCAAAAAAGTCTAAAACAAAGGTAAACTGAAAAATTTCTTTCATAGATCATACTTACTTTTATATTCATTTAATATGTATTGATCTTTAGTGATTTACACATTAATGAATCAGTTTGTTAATTTATGATCCTATTTTCTTGTATGCAGGGTAGCATGATTTACACATAAGCATGATTTGTAATTGGAAAAGATTGGAAAAAAAAAAAAAGTCCATCAGTGAAGGTGGTTGAGTAGATTATAATTTACTCATTCAATGGACTACTGTGCTACAATAGAAAAAAATTAAAGGATGGAAACACTTCTTATGTACTGATATGAAAAATTCTCCATAAAATATTATGTAAAAAAGAGAAGTCATAGAAAAGTGGGACTTGGTGTCAAATGTAGAGAATATTTGTATGTATTTGCATTGGAAGAACACACTAGAAGTCTAACAAAAATGATAATTTTGGAGGAGATGGGGACAGAAAAGGAGGATGGAGTGAGAGTAAAATTTACACTGTGGACCTTTTTTACATTCCATGGTTTTTTATAAATGCAATACTATTCAAAAATTAAGTAAAGTGAATTTTGTTTGTATCTAGTACTTATTGTACTTCCTAATATTTACTTTTTAAGTTTCTTTCACAACATTCATAAAGTGTCTGTGACTCTCAATATAAACAAAGGAAGAAATTTGCAAGGTAGTATGGTTTCTGTGAAAGGGAAGACGTGGAATTAAACCCATGGTCTATCTAGTTGTATCACCTTATAAAAATAATGTATTTTCCTAAACCTCAGTTTGATAAAATGGAGTTAGGAGTGCTTCACAGGATTGTTTTGAAGCTCAAATTACATAATATACCTTAAAGTGAATGCAGTTTACTTTTGCTGTTACCACGGTTACTAGAAAAATCAATCTAAGAAAATTTATCTGGAGTTTTCCTGTAAAGAAAAAAAATCCTATCTTGAATTATTTTCATTATTTTGTATATCTTTGTCATCAGAACTCATGGGCTTCTTCTTGCCACTTACCAAAGACACATGTGCTTATCTACTCAATCATACTGGTGTAAGAGAAATGTGAAAACAAACCACAAATGATAGCCCTAGATAAGTACAGAGACAGATATGTGTACAGCTTCTTTATTTTCTTTTTTCTATTTCCTTCATCTTTAAGGTAACGTAGTACATTATAGGAACAGGTCAGATCCACAGTTTAAAACTCTTAGCAACTCCTGCGCTTGTAGTCTAGAGTCTGGTTTTGCCTGACTTAAAGTGGACTAGGACAGATAAATCCAGGGTCAGAGTTGCGATGAGTAAAAGTGGGCTCTAATGCATTGTCTAAGGTGGATCCCCACTGCACAAAAGAAAAGGAGCTTTCATGTCTCCTGAGATCAGAGGCAGTTTCGATGAAGACTTACTTCTTAGAGTGGGCAAGAGAAGAAGGAGAAGAAGAATGAGAAGCTATTATTTCTATTATTACTACTCCTGGTGGGAACAAGATGGCAAAAGAATAGATGGTGCAGTAGGTGATAGTGTTTCTGTAGCCCCGGCTGCAGAATGCTGTGTGGGAACCTGCAGAACTAAGGAGCTGGGCTACTGAGACAGAGTTCTCTCTCACCTTAGCTTTCCTCCATTTTGATCCTTCTTTTACCACCTTTTAAAATCTCCTTCACTGGAATTTACCATCAGTCCTCAGAGAGTGTGTAGAAGGTCCCGTAGGGCTTTGCCCAGATACCCTCTTCAGAGAGTGACAGCATTTCACCAGATGCTGGGTAAGTTGATTGCTGATGTCATGGCTGCATTCTTCACTGGGCACTGCCCTTGGAAGCAGAGAACTGCATTGTCCAAGGCTAGGCCCTTTGTGTGGCTGATGATGGAACACAGAGCCCCATTGCCTTAAGTTGGGATAATTCTGAAGAGCCATCCAGTTCTCCATATGATTGGCAGGGTCCTCCATTGTACCATACTGAGGGTCAACTTCTGCCTCCCTTCCTCATTTCCTAACAGTGTAGCTGCCAATAGCACTTCCCAAAAAACCTTCCGAATACACCTCTCTGTGTGAGTCTGTTTCCGAGAACCCAATCTAAGATAGGCATGCTAGTATCTTCAGTGATGGCAAAGGTGCCTGTGTTTGACTTTAGCTGTTTCTCAAATCATGAACAATTAAGTATATTCCTCCAAACTCAAGGGTCCTGACATACAGGATCAATTTGGTTTATTTTCTGCCCTCAGATATTCAGTCATTCCAAGGGGTCTCTTCTAGATTTGGACTGCAATCTTCAAACTCAGAGGACTTTGCTAGAAACCCTCAGAGAGTAATTTTTACCAAAGAACATTGTTCTTCAGATAGCTTTTCAGAGTTTCTAGGGGGGATCTAACTAATAAAAAATTCTTCTTCAAGTGTTATCATAAAAATTTTGTTTTCTGTTTGTTCCAGAATAACAACAACCTCAAGATTGATCTTGGAGTTTCTAATATCTTCCATAAATTATAGCTCAATATCTGATTAGGTCACTTATGGAAAATCTGCCTGATTTACTTCATTAGAGAGATAGAAGTTATATTCTTATGACTACTGCTATGAACCTGAAAATGATATTGATATTTATTTCCTTTTCTGAGTCGTAACAGACTCATAACCATTATTAAATGCTAGCTTAAGTTGCACAGTTATACCAGAGACCTCATCTTACTAGATCATTTTCTTCATGATTGCCTTCAGTTTTGAGATTCTGGTAGTCAATTAAATCATGATGACTTACCAACTGCTAATACATGGGCTTGATTTCCCTTACTGATTCTGTACCACCCAAAGTTGACTGAAGACTTTTAAAGACATTTTTATGTTACTCTTGCATTCACTAGAGTATCTAGAGCAGCAGTTATAACTTATGCCAGTTTTAACAGTGACACGCAGTTCATCTGTAAAAAACGAAGGCTGATGTCTAAGTGGTATTAATTATGTTTCTACTCTATAGAGAGAAACTGTAGGGTTGTGGTTAGGGAGTGGCATCTAACAACAAATTTGTGTTCAAATCCCAGGACCACAAGATTCCAGCTGTTGACTTTGGCATATCACTTAATATCCTTGAACTTTAATATCCTCTTCTTTAAATTTAGCATGGGGCTTCCCTGGTGGCGCAGTGGGTGAGAGTCCGCCTGCCGATGCAGGGGACACGGCTTCATGTCCCGGTCTGGGAAAATCCCACATGCCGCGGAGCGGCTGGGCCCGTGAGCCATGGCCGCTGAGCCTGCGCGTCCAGAGCCTGTGCTCTGCAACGGGAGAGGCCGCAACAGTGAGAGGTCCGCGTACCGAAAAAAAAAAAAATTTAGCGTGGTAAGAATTCTTATCTCCCAGAATTACTGGACATACTAACGGCTCACTTAATAACTAAAAGGTATTTATCACGTGATTAATGAATGCTAATTATTATTGTATTAAAATATTATTACAACATAATTTTGGATTCACTGTTACAAAGAAAAGAGCATAGTATTTATGTAACTGGTATTAAAAATCAAACACTTTTCTATTTAACATCTTTCTGATTATTACTTTTTCTCATTTAAAGCACTTTGGTTTATAAATAGAATGAAATATTTTTAGGGACAGAATGATGTCATAACATAGTCATGGGACCCTTCCTTCCAGAGCAGCGTAATATAGGACTTTGTGTCTGAAGAAGGAGTAAAATGTGTTTCTGTCCCCATTTGTTCATGCTAGGTTTTTACCATCTGACCTTGTCCATCTGATTTCATTGTGCCTTTATTTACACGTGCTATGAACTCCCCTGAAAACATTATGTTTCATCTTCAGTGTGTTTTACAATAACCCCGAACCAAGATGTTTCATTTCTCCATCCTCCAGCCTTTAATTTTTACTCGCCAAGTGAGGCTGGAGAAGGACCTAAAGGAGACCTAATGTGTCAGTTACCAATTGCTGTGCTACAAACTACCACAAATTTAGCAGCTTGAAACAGCAAATATTCTTTATCTCACAGTTTCTCCAGGTCAGGTATCTGGCATGACTTAGCTGGGCGCCTCTGGCTAAAGGTCTCTTAGGAGGTTGTAAGCAGATTGTCAGTCAAAGCTGAAGTTTCATCAAAAGGCTTTCCTGAGGGAAGTCCGCTTCCAAACTGTCTAGCATAGCTGTCTGGATTCAGTTCCTCCAGGGTTCTTACACTGAGGGTCTCAGAGGCTTTCTGAACGTTGCCTGAAGGCCTCCCTCTTGTCACAAGGGTGCCTCCATAGAGCAGCAAACAAGATGGCAGAAATGACATTCCATCACCTCTGCCGCCTCCTGTTCTCTAGTAGCAAGTCATAAAGTCCAACTTTCACTCAAGGTGAGGCGATAACAGAAGGGCATGAATACGAGGAGGCAAGGCTCACAGGGGTCATCTAAGAGGCTGCCTAACAAACCAGTTGTGATTGAGACGCGCTTTGTTTACCAGGCTGCATCTATAGAAACATGTTACATACAATGCTGCTGCTTTATAAATGATAAAAATTTTAAAGAAATATTTTCTATGATGTCTATTATAATAATTTCCTGAACCTCTGTCATTTGTATACATTTACTCAAAATTGTAGTATTTTAACGATTGTCTAGAGCATTGTGATTCATAATGTGGACTGGAAATGAGAGAACTTGTTTATTTTTATCCCACATGCCTCATGTACTTACTGTTGACTCTCACTTGGAAAGTTGCTAAATAGCTGTCTCTTTCTCACGCAAAAAAACAGGGCAACAATTTTAGATTACAAATAGTTAGACTATGAGTAACATTTTTATAAAGAGCACTTTACAGAGTGCTTTGGAATCATCTAAGTGGTCTTAATACCAGTAATTTTTAAACAACAAAAGCCACTCTCTCACTTGAAGTTCCCAGATATATGTTACGTTCTGTAATAAAAATTTACTGGCAGCAAGTTCTTGATTCCCCTTACTTGACTTTCATGTAATTTTAAGGTGACTTTGGGGATTCCTATTAATACCTGTGTTTCATTTATAAACATGAAGAGTGCAAATAGAACAAATGATCAGCTCAATAATGTTTGCCCGAACAGAGAACTGACATTTTAAGCCAGTTACTTCATACCCTGCCATTCCATTTTCTTCTCTTAAATATGAGTTTTGTGGACATTTAATGACAGCTATCTCAACTTATAAATGCAAAGCCAATACATTTTGAAATAAAAACAGACTCTTCAAGTCATATTTTGGCATTACAAAGTTAAAATTAGATCCCACTTCAAACAGGCTTCTTTAATTAGGAAATATCCCAAACAAAAGACCTCACTTCTCCAGGAACATTGAACTATTATGCTAATTGGAATGGCCACTGTATAAGTCTTGGGTGGATCTGAAGAAAGTAGTTGTTATTCTGGCCTGAGTTTCCAACCACACTCATTTTGTTAAATTGCATTTCTTTAGGAGAGCAGTCTGATAGGCTACAAGTGTTACTAATTCTATTAAATATCCCCCGTTTTCATTATTCTTTCATACTTAATGATCAAAACCTTAACCACTGTCTATTTTTAAATGATACAGTTACATAAACAGATTGAAATACTTGAATAACCACTTCATGATAATTAGGTTTTCCTGAGTGACCACGCTGTTCCTTTTAATTTTCACAAGCTGCAATTCTACGTTATGCAAATCATAAAATGATGTTTTGAAAAATATGTAATTTTATAGTTGACTTAGATATTTTAATCTGAAAATTGACAGGGATGATATATATGCTTACAGGACAATAGATTCAGATCTAAACAGCCCTATAACAACAGGTTAAGCAGTATATGTCTCTTTTCCCACACTTTCTTCCTCCCCTACTTTTACAGTGTCTGTGATCCAGAAGGACCTGTCCCTATTCCCCTGAGGGAATATTTCAAAGAAAGCAAAGGGTGGCAGATAATCAGAGACATAAATTATTTTGAAAAGCTTAATGAACCTAATTTTTATCTACTGATGGAGCCATTTCCAATATGTGTTTGTGTGTGCTTATGTGTATGTGTGAAATATTTGCCAATATTATAAACAATCCAGAAGGGAAATTTTAACGGGGTTCATTTTGCATTACCAATTAGAAATTTCCAGTGTTTTCTTCCCTTCCATAATTAAGCTTCTTTTGCACTGCTTCCACATCTTTTCCCAAATTTCTTCTCTTTCTTTTACTTGATTTAATTTCTGATCTGCATGTTAACACATTTTCTTTTGTTCAGGTTTTTTATTCAAAGATTCTCCATCTCTTCAACATGTCACATCAGAGTTTATAATCTCTGTATCTGTAATTTTAATAAAATGTACAGCATGTCAAATTTAAATGTCTTCATTTAACATTTTTCTAAACTTACCTTTTTTCCTGTTCTTCCATGTCATATTTTTTCTATGTAACATCATTTTATGTTCTTGTTATCTTCCACTTTATCATCTTTTCTCATTTGAATTCTTCTTATTTGAATCCATATCTGGCCACAAGTAATTAGAAGTCTTGAAACAATTTCTTCTTTCAATGAGTTTTTGTTTTGTTCTGTTTTAATTTTTTCTTGAATTATTTTCTTTATTCCTGTTCCTATTTAAAGGAAAAAATTCATTAAAAAGAGGACCTTAGATAAAAGGTGCTCTTTCATCTTTTTAAAATTCTTTTTATATTCTCCAGAGCATCAAAATACAAAACGCTGTATATGCAAGGTTTGTAATTAAATATCTCTTTGTACTGCCCTGAATCAAAAAAGCAATAGTTAATGACTTATGAGCATATATGTATATATACTGTGAATATATATATATATTACTCTCTCCAGAGATGACACCACTAAGAACTTGGCTTGCATCATTTAAATAATTAAATCATTTAAATATTTTAATGAAGATATTACTTTCTAATTGTATATGCATATATTTTAATGTGTGCTTTCAGTATTATAATAAAAATGTTGGCCTGTTCCCTACAAAATATTTTGCATCTTGTTTTCATTTAAGTGAAAATAGACATTTTTATGCTTGTGCTGATAATAAAATATGTTTAAACCTCATTTTTTCTAATGCTGAACTATGTAGATGTGCCATAATTTATCTACTCAGTCCTCTGCTAATAGGCATTTATATTATCCAATGTATTTTTATTACAAACAATGTTGTAGCAGTAACACATCTGAAAAATCCCTCTCTTTACATCATGGAGGTATTCCTGCATGATATTTATATCTCTATCAATATAATGTGTGAGATCACCATCATTCTAATTTCACCTAAATCAAGTAATCTTTAGGCTTTAGTTTCTGATTTTCTTTTTTTGATCCCTAGCAAAACTGAACCAGGTTCACACATTTATTATCATTTTTATGCATTTTCTTTAAATACCTATCTCTTGAGTCCAATTTACTGTATTTTTGGTCCTTTCTTATTGCTTTCTATTACATGATTATTTAAAGTTTACTTTTGGTTTGTGTTGCAAGTTCTTTTTCACGTTCTTGTTGTCTTTTTAATTGGTTTAGGATTCTTTTTGTGGAATATTGTCATTTATAAAGGAAGTTATTGACAATCCCTTTCAAACTGATATTTTGGAATCTAATAGTTGAATTACTCCAGAAATGTGTCCCTCACACTTACATGCCTCATGAGAGAGAGAGAAAGAGAAAAAGGAAGAAAGAAAAAGAGAATCAGAAATATCGAAACAGTTAATTAATACATGATGGACTTCAAAGCCAAATCACTCATAGAACATTGACCAAAACTTGTTAAATTGATGCAACTATTTTAGAATGGTGTGCTGCACATTGTGGAGATGAAGAATAGCTTTGAAGTCTCTACAAGGAACAGCCCAAATGACAAATGAATAACATCAACCTGCTCACTTATAAACATACAACACGCCAAAGGAAATCTATTAAAAGTAAAGTAAGTCAGTAATCACTAAGCATTATGTAAAAGCAAACATTTATCATAAAACTCTCAGGTCCAACAATGAGTATTTTCTAATGACATTTTCAAATTAGGGATTTTTCACTGAATTCAAATTACTCCATCAAACCCAAGTAGATTGCCTTCTGCAGGTAAGAATGTGCTCTGCCTGAAAAGGGTGTTTGTGATTAGGGCGCTTTGTTCCTTAATTTGTTCAGTATGCTCTGAAAATTACAGTGACAAGGTGCATCCTTGTGTCTTCCTTGGTCATGCGATTTGGGACATCCGTACGTTCACTGCGGCTGCCACGCTTTCCTCTTTTCCTCCACCTCCTCATTCTTGAGCTACTTCCATGCTGACAGCTGTGCCAGGGTAATATACAGGTTATGAAGGTATGGTTGTAGTAAAACGTCAGCATGTTTATTGTTCCTTGTCACGCCTTGTTATTTTGTCCATTTGGAAACTTTTAGAGAAACTGGGATGAAGTTGGGTGTGTGTTCTTAGGTATAATAAAATACTCTGCTAATCCCAGCTCTTTTCTGGTCATTTTACTGCTTATCCAAACAGAGTAAGCATCTTACAAGAGGGCTATGGAATTTTGGCCCCTCTAACAAAATCTTCCTTTTCTTTTTCTTTGTCCTTCTAAAAAGCTCAGAAAATGGGAAAGTTGAGGCTTCATGCATGGCAATTGCCTTCTCTATAATTCGATAGTAAGGCGTGTGTGTGTTCATACGAGTAAATACTTCTCTCCTGGGCAGTAATACATTTATGATGGAGTCGGTTGTTAGAAAGAGTCATCATACTAGGTGATTGAGATGTGGGCATACAGGAAGCTAGCCTGGGATTCTTCTGGTTACCAGTTTAAAGTTGGGAATCCCTTTTCTGTCTTTACTTACTCATCCCTTATCTATCACAGAATACACAAGTGCACAAGAAATACCTCCACTTGTCTCCAAGTTTACTAGTACTAAATACTATGGGGACTTTGTAAAACTACTGCTGGGTAAAAATTAATCACTTCTTGGAACTCTCATTACTTAATGTCCAGGTAAATGTTCTCCTTAAATAGGAATTCATCAAGCCTTTCTGAAAATTCGACTAAGTATGAGTCATCATCATCCTGATGCCTAGATCCTTTTATTAAGCAAGTTAATATTACCTAAAATATAAGATATATATTAACAAAACATATTCATCACGTAGAAAGTGCCATGCCCTTTAATGCTATGAAGATACTATGAGATGTTTGTAGTTTATTACCCTAGAAAGGAAAACATTTCACCACAAACCACAGCAAACATAGTTGAGAATACTTTTTAAAGGGCACATCTGAGGAAGAGCAATGCATGACAATAGTAATCATCCTGACACCTTAAGATCAGTGTGCTATAAGAAAGGTGTGTGTGTGTGCATCCGCACACACACCATGTCTCTCTTAACCCTCTTAACCTGGAATATAGTACTTGATCAGTTAAGTTCTGTTTTCAGCGTAAGAGTAGAATATACTGAATGGGTGGTTTTATTCATCTCACTGTCAATATGCTTGTCAGTAGTATTTTTGGTCTATATCTTTCTCTGAACCCCTTATTTGTTGTCTCTAAATTTCAGGTAATCCTTAGGTAAGTCTCTCAGTCTCTTTCTCCCTTTTCATCTTTGAAAAGGAAAGAAGGACACTTGGTTTGATATGTCTAACATCCTCAGGAAGCCAGGGTGAGAGTTTGACAGAGACTACATGACTCTAAGAGGAGTTCTCAATTTTGTGGAGACAATGTATGGGCACCAAAGAAAACCAGGCTATGTGTTTCATATTCCAGTAAAACTCCATTTATAATAAAGATTGAAAAACTGAGGGTAGAATTCAGATTTTAACCTTGTGCTATTTTTCAGAGTTAACACTACATGAATATGGTATTATTTACCAAATTATACTAATTTGAGCATTCTCATTGATTTCTGTCATAATATTTTGTTACCTTTAAAAGAAAATTGCTTTAAATTCAACTATCAGCTTTCCATGGCTTTAGCCACATTTATTCAAATGTTGTTTCAGCATGGATGTCTGAAATATTTACATGATTCCCTGAAAATTTGGATTCGATTCCCGTAACACCTAGTATTATTGTGAAAGATTGATGATATCATTGCTTAGAGTCCCCTGGATTTATTGTCACATCAGATTCTGGAGCAGATATTTTTCAACTATATTTTAAATGCATAATTGTAGTCAATTTCTTGGCAATATCTTTTACATTTATTTTATAATATGCCTTCCCTTATTTTATTAAAATTCACAACTTCTCAGTGTTATACTTCAACATTAAATAAGGATGCTTCCACACCCCACCATATGGGAATGCATTATTGTGTTAGTAAAATGTTAACTCAGATAGGTGTTCATGCATTTGAGAGTTCTAAGTATCTCTTTGAATATCCTGGTGCAGTCACCACTTACCACCACCAAATGTTTTTTTCTATTTCTATAATATGTGGCAATTTCACATGAGGCTTTTGTGGACTGTCTGTGGCTTCTTCATCTGTGGCTAAAATGTTTGTTGCTTTTGCAATTTGCACTGATTGCTTAAGAAAAGAATGGTTTGTTTTGCAAGGGCTGCTTTTAGTTTAGTGGGTTCTGTGCATAGTTAGCTACAATGCTTTTATTTTGTGGTGATGGTCCAGATTGTGTTTTTTGGAGGCATTTATTGCATTCTTACAAATTACACATGTTGCAGAAGGGCTGTTTTTATCCATACATGGAGAAAAGACACACACAGTACTTGATTGAGTAAAAACCCCAATGAAATAGGATGATGTCTCCCTGTCAAATAAAGAAAAATGATGGAATTAAGAAGGAACAAAGAAATACTTTTCTAGAGTGCTCATTCCAAGTATTAAAATATTTCTATATTTTAAATGAGCTTAAGTACATTTAATGTTGTTTTGATATCCTTAGTAGCTTCAGGGAGAATATCAGCCTGGATGACCTGTTCTGTGATAAATAAGAATAATGTTCATGTTATATTGTTATTTTATGTCATCTACTAGATGATCTGTAGTGCATGTTAAGTGGTATTTATAAACATGGTCTTATTTAGGTCTCAAATAGCATGTTGAAAAATTACTATTTTCTTCTCTTTTACTGAGAAGGAAACTGAGCCACTGGAAGTTTAGTAATTTGACAAAATTTGTGTGCCTAGTAGCAGGGTCAGAATTTTAATTTAGCTCTGATTCCAAATCCTCTGCTTACTTTGCTCTATAATCTCCCTAACAGCAATTACTCCAATATATTTATGTTTTCCATTTGGGAACTCCGTGTTGCTCCTTATCTTTACAAGTAGCTTAATGAATTTTTTCACTTAGATAATTCCAAAAAATAAAATAATAAATGGAGCCTGCAAAAAATAAAATAAAATTAGTTATGCCATCACCACCCAAAATGTCAAATGTAAACACAGAATTGACCAGCTTGATGGTTGATTAGTTGATGATTGTCTCTTTCAAAGAGAGGAAGAAAAACAAAGAAAGAAAGAAAGGAAGGAAGGAAGCAAGAAAGGAGGGAAGGAAGGAAGATGCCAGCACCTACACACTTGGACAACATTTGCCTATTAACTTAAATATATCAAAGGGCTACATCTTCCCTCTTGTGAAAGAAGACATTATTCCACAGATAAATATTGATAAGGGCTAATGACCCAGAATAACCTTTATTCATCCTCTTGACAGTAATGACCGTGATCCTCTATACTTTCCTAGCAACATTTTTGTATCTGTATGTTTTCTCAATTGCATGTTAATTACTTTTCATAGCTCTTCCCCCAACTAGATTGTATCTTTTTTTTTTAACATCTTTATTGGAGTATAATTGCTTTACAATGGTGTGTTAGTTTCTACTTTATAACAAAGTGAATCAGTTATACGTATACATATGTTCCCATATCTCTTCCCTCTTGCGTCTCCCTCCCTCACACCCTCCCTATCCCACCCCTCTAGGTGGTCACAAAGCATGGAGCTGATCTCCCTGTGCTATGCGGCTGCTTCCCACTAGCTATCTATTTTACGTTTGGTAGTGTATATATGTCCATGCCACTCTCTCACTTTGTCACAGCTTACCCTTCCCCCTCCCCCTATCCTCAAGTCCATTCTCTAGCAGGTCTGTTTCTTTATTCCCATCTTTCCCCTAGGTTCTTCATGCCCTTTTTTTTTTTCTTATATTCCATATATATGTGTTAACATACAGTATTTGTCTTTCTCTTTCTGACTTACTTCACTCTGTATGACAGACTCTAGGTCCATCCACCTCACTACAAATAACTCAATTTCATTTCTTTTTATGGCTGAGTAATATTCCATTGTATATATGTGCCACATCTTCTTTATCCATTCATCCGATGATGGACACTTAGGTTGTATCTTGAGGCTTTTTCAGATTCCTATTTGTCCTCTCTGATAGGCACATAACACTTCTCCTAGCACAGAGAATTTGTAATGCTTAGAATTTGCACAAAACTGTTGCTTGAATGAATGTCTTTAAACTCAACAATGTAATGATAATATTTGAATCTGCATTAGTTTCTCATTGTCTACCTACATTTAATATTTCTGTTACTGGGAATATCAATACCTATTTTAACAGGGGTATTAGAACCTCAAAATTGCTGGCTATTTAAAACAGGCTTTTTGATAATTTTTTTGATAATGATGGTGATTATGATGACATTGATGAAAATGATGATCATTATCAACAATTTCATCATCACCACCACCATCTAATAAGGTGAGTACTACTGATTCAAACTGAGGGGTAAAAAAGCACTGCAAGAAGAAAAGAGTGGCTCATAATTACAAGGGCTAATAAAAGAGAATCATGCATATATTATATACTGAGGTGAAAGCACATGAGATTTACCTTCTGAAGATCAGGATGCCTATTTCTGCTACTTAATGGATAAGTGATCTTGGCTCTATAATTTAGTCTCTTTAAGTTTGTTTCATTATCTTTAAAATGGGGAAAATAATAATTTCCACCTCTAACTATTCTAAGGATAAAACCGGACACTCTTTTTGAAAGAGTTTTGTAATTTGCATTCAATATACAAATGTCAGCTAATTCTATTCCTGAAATTCCTGTCTAAATGCATCAGTAAATTTAATTTAATTGCTAGTTCTCTGGAAGCCCCGTCTCTTTCACTAATCGAGGTCAATTTTCGTTTAATATCTCATTAAACAGATTGAGAGTTAATTCTTAGTATGATGCGGGCCATTTAGTACCACATATTCTCCAAGAGATTATATTTATTCTTGGCATGTCTCACTCTGATTTCCTGCTTCTGAGGAATTCACAGTCTTTGACGTTGGCTAGTTTCCTATATCTCTAGGCATCGTGTAAACATCTTTACCCTCCAGGACCCCTCACCTTGCTTCATCTCATAAGCAACAGTAGCACAAAGCTCTTCTGTTAAACAGATTTCTGATGATGATTTGGAGTGGAAGTTTAGAATACACATTAGGTAGAAACTTTAAAATTGAATATCGATCATTACTATTCTTAAAAAAAAGAACAGTCGTTAACCCTTCTTTACCATGATGGATTTTTTTGCTGTTCCCGTCTTCTTTAGCGCCCGCTGCTGTCTTCTCCCATCCTTCTCTCCACAGAGATTCTTTTCCTTCAGCTCTGACTCCTCTGCCAGTCCTCTTCTCCTGACCCTCCTGGGGAAGAAGCGCTGTACTTGTTAAACTGCTCTGCAAAGTGAACGAACGTTTTTGTCAGAACCTATTTAGCTAGACTCTACACAGAAGACATTTGCTTTTCAAAACCATGTGAGCCAATTAATGTTTTTGCTTTCAACTTTTTCCTAAAAGGTAAAATAGTTCTGTCTCGAAATGGATTGTGGCTTTTCTCTTATGTGAACTTGTACAACCTGAAGACAGCTTTTAAACTAATATTTTCATACTTCTTTGCCTGTTTATGTGTTAAATATTTAAGACAAAAAGTACAAATGAGTCTTTCCTTCCTATTCCATAGAACTTAATTTTGCCTTGCTTTTGAAAACGTAATACGAATCAAAATTTATAATAATAATGTTTTAATTTATTTACTCCTTATTAAGCACTTACTCTGTTCTCTGCTGGCACTGTCGAATAGAATTCTAATGAGGAAGAGCTATGTAATTTTTCAGTGTGTAGTATCCATGTTAAAAAAATCATAAAAGTAATTTTAATAACATTTTAATTCAATATATCCAAAATTTTATCATTTAAACATGTAATCACTATAAAACAATAATGAAACATTTGACATCCTGTTTTTTGTATTACATCTTTAAAATCTCTTGTGTATTTATCACCAGATGTCTCAGTTACTTTTATAGCCAGCAATAGCTGTGTGTTGCTGGTGTCTACACTGTAGCCCAACACTATTTCTAGCGCAGGTGACTGCTGCATGTCGTATCTCGTACGATTCTCACAACGGTCTGATTATTGATGCCATTGACAGATAAGGGAAAGGAAACCCAGAGAAGTTAATTAAGATGTTTAAAGTCACACATCCATCTGAAGGCCAGAAACTGAATTTAGCCCATTGTGACTGCAGAGTTTTTGATCTCAATGTTATGTTCCTACTTCTACACTTACTTAAGTATTATTAACATTTGGCTAAGTCTTTGATAAACTCAGACTTAGGTACCCTTCTTTCTTGTTTTACTGCTTGTGTGAATTTGGTAAAGAATGCTGAATTGACATGTCTGTGGACTAAAATGTTTTTGTGGTCAGAATGTTATTATAAGAATGGATTTAGGTTGCACAAGTACATGCTGTACTTTTGAAATGATGTACCTTAACACTGTCCCAAAGGGATTTTATCTATGCAATTCTTGGCCCTTCTACTGAGTCAATCAAAAAGGGAACTGATTTGTGGGTGGGAAGTGGGGTTGAACTCAGTGGAGAGCCTACCACATTTTAGTAATTACTGGTTTCATGTTAATTTGAGGAATCAAAGTTGCATCTTGTATCATTATTCCTTCCAAGTTACTTACGTTCCTTTCTTTAAAAAGAAAATAAAAGGTAATATTTGTGAAGCAGTTAACTCTGCTGGCAACAGTATTCTTTTCAAAATTTATCTTAATTTTGTTTTTAATGGGTAATATTTTCAGGGATATTTGTTTATTCTTTCACTAAGAATTCTAAGTAGAATTATTTAACCAGATCACGTAACTTTATTTGCAGTCACTTTTTGCATATAAGGTGCCAAGAATATTTCATACAGAAACCTCACACATTTTTACTAGCATTCTATTGAAGTGACTATCATGGAGAACCTTCTCCCCAGGCTACAAATGAGAAATGGAGGCTGTGTGATGTTCCCCATGTTGGAGGCTCTTGATGATGGAACTGATGGAGAGCTTCAACTGGGTTCAATCAGTGGTCATTGCCTAAGCAGCCCTTTTCTAGTAAACTGTTCTCTCTGGATTTCCTGGAGTTCATTTAATTGCATCATGCCCATGGATATGTTGTGCGCCTTTGTCAGTTTTCAGCGTAATACTGGGAGAGATGCTGAAAGTCAGGGTGGCAGTCATACATCTCTTGCACTGACTGCCCACATGAGGGATGTAGCAGAAAGTCCTGTGTAGTTTACAGAAGATGGAATAAGTTCCATATGTTCCTTACGCAGGCAGTCTTTGTGTACACAGTCAGGGCTTTCCCAGTGCCTATATTTAATTTCCACACAAAGTATGGGCTTTTCTAAAACCCTCACCACATTTTACTGTGTGCATAATTCAGAATATTTTCCTTTATGAATCACACATTGAGAAAAATAGTGTTCTACCCACATGAACTATTAATTTATTTATTTACTGAGGACCAATTGTTTTTTCTTTTTTCATTCTTCTTTTTCTTTACTTTCTTTTCTTTTTCTTTCTTTTTCTTTTTTTTTTTTTTTAACAAATCCACATTCAAGTTCCAGCTTAAACCAATCAATAAAAGGAGTAGATTGATTCTGCCACTGCCTTCCCTCTGTCACTAGCCTCCCAACCTAAACATTCTTCTTTTGTCTGGGACTGCCACTCAACTAGTGGTAGGAGGATCCAATGTTATCTGTAGGTAACAAATAATCTCTCAGGTCTCCAAGGCCCAATTCTAGAAACCCAAGAAAGTAAGATTGCCCAGATCTGCTTCTTTGGCCAGGCTTATCAGTCTAGAAATTGGTTGTATACAAATCGAGTACCCAGTACACAT
The DNA here is from genome assembly GCF_003031525.2 of Neophocaena asiaeorientalis asiaeorientalis. Taxonomy (NCBI): domain Eukaryota; kingdom Metazoa; phylum Chordata; class Mammalia; order Artiodactyla; family Phocoenidae; genus Neophocaena; species Neophocaena asiaeorientalis. The sequence continues at coordinate 4,957,619 of NW_020175387.1, read as the reverse complement.
CCCGATCTGATGAGCTTTGGCTAAGGGGCAATTTTGTACAAGGAGTCGGGGTGAAGATGCAGACAGTTGACCTCAGACAGTGGCAGCTGGTGGACAGATACGGTTCCTGGTCTCTCTCTTTCAAACCTATAATTTGATTTATCTTCTCTCTCTGTCTCTTCCCACACAGTGAACATAACTTGTAATTTGTTCAGCAATGGCATTGCTTTAGACCTTTACCACTGTTTGTTTTGCAACCCCTCTAAATCCCTGTGTTAACTTTAAGTAATAATAACAGTTATAAATAAAAGTCTGAGCATGCCCACTGTCCTGGTGACCTTCACATTGTAGATGTGTGAAAGTAAGATAATTAAGTAATAATGAATTAGTTCTTTTACAGAGAAAGGAATTACACTTATTCTGAATAATATCTATCCCAAGTATTTGCATGTAATCTCCCTTAATCCTCACCTGAAGCCACTAAGGAAGGTATTATTCATCTTTGTCTTGCATTTGATTAAACAGGCTCGGAAACAAGTTACTCTGATTACAATCAAGCAGCTAGTAACGGGCAACAGTATAATTTGAGGTCAGGTCTTTCTGTTACTGCAACTCCTGCTTTTTCTGCTACGTTCCTCTGTGCTGTAAGCAGAAACTCAATCTACTTGAGAAACTAAGCAGACTCTCCTTTTTTTCTCAATTTAATTTTATTTGCAAATATTATTCATAACCAGAGAGTCACTGGGGAGAATATACCTCTCCTTGCACCTCAATTCCCTAAAGAGAGAGAGAAAAAAATCTGGATTAAAGTGGAGGGGGGGGTGGTTTAACAAAATAATTGCACAGTTCTTCTCTACTAACAATTTCCTAAAGAGTTCATTAATATGCTATTAAGAAAAGAGAGTGACCTTCTCTAAAAATGATCTTCCATAATAATGATAACACTCTTTTATTTTTATCATGATGTGTCTATAATGGAAGTGGTGGAACTATTTTTTCCCTTAAAAATATGGTAAATAACAGAGTCACAAGAAAGGCAATAAATTCATTATTGGTGTTAGTAACCCTTTCGAACTTTCAAATATTTCTCTAATAGAGACCTTTTGCTTATAATTCTTTTCTTTTTGAATTTTATTTATTTACTTTTTATACAGCAGGCTCTTATTAGTTATCTACTTTATACATATTAGTGTATGTACGTCAATCCCAATCTCCCAATTTATCCCACCCCCACCCCCACCCCGGCTTTCCCCCCTTGGTGTCCATTCATTTGTTCTCTACATCTGTGTCTCTATTTCTGCCCTGCAAACTGGTTCAATGTAAAAATTCTTTATGGAAGATTTTCTTGCCCACACAATGGATATTTTTGCCTTTTGATATTATTTTCCTTATCTATAATGCATACAAATATAAATCAGTTATCAATATTAACATAACTTTATTTCCTGAAATACGAATGTGGTTATGTCAAATTGTCCATTTGTATCCCAGTGTGATTTCTCCTTTTTCTTTGGTTATCACTATTGGGAAAAAAAAAAAAAAGCATTATCAAGGTCCTCTTATCAGTCTCATTGATATCACTGTTTATCATTATCCTATGACTTTAAGTTTACAAAGATATTTTAACCTTTTTTTTTTTGCATTTAGCATTATATTATACAAAGCCTGTTTTGCTTTCACTTTCCATATCTTCCCCTATAAACATTTCTCCTATTTCTGTAACCACCTTAAGGGAATTTGGCAAGAAAAAGTATAAAAGATATATGAATCACTTCCTACCCTCCAATTAACACATGAAGAGAGAACTTAGTGAAAACAGTAATTCCTCAGGCATATGTGGTTTTTGTTTTTAAGCCAACATAGTTTCCTTCTGAGTTCATCAGCTGCCATTTTGTAAATGAACCTTTTGCCTGCAAGAATCTACTTTAAGTGTTTTAGCAAATTAAAAGTCATGCTATTCTTATCATTTAATTTAAGGGTACACTCTGCACCTGATACGCAGGATTTTTAAAGAACCACCCTCACTGGCAAAAGTCCCAGGAAATCACTATGAAACCAGTCCTCTGGGAAAAGCAATCTTTTAATGCTTGCTCTATGCATATATAAATATATATATATATATACATACATATATATGTATATATATATATAGCGAGAGAGAGAGAGAGAGAGTTATCAGTATTTTATAACCATACCAAAAATGAGTTCTAAATTCCACTAAGTCTGCGATTTTCACAATTATAGGTAGGCCACTATTTAATGGGTTAGGATATCAGTTTATTAATAGTTGGTAGTGGTGACCATTGAGAAAACATTAGTGTGCATTGTATATAATATAGGTAAGCATTGTAAGTTGGTCACAGTAAGCATCAAATTGAAAAATATTAGCATTCATTGCTCAAAGTAAAATTAAGCTCCCTATTGTGAAACTTTTTTTCAATTGTATATACATATGTCAGTTTATATGTGGATGTGTGTGTGTATTAGATCATTATGTAAAATATATTTCACTGTAAAAACATTTGAAGGTCACAGAAATATATCAGCATACATTTTAAGTGTAAGTAGCTTTTTCATTTTTTCTCTGTTGCTTCAGAGATTGGGGTACTAAATGAAGACTCTACTTTCTGTCTGGCCAAATGTAATCAAAGGTTAGAGACTGGCAATCTTAGATGTCATATACTTGCTTAGATCTTTGATAACTGTGTTTTTAAACCATTAGTGAAAAAAAAGTTTTCTTCCTGATTTTGTTACTGAAAAATTCCTCCTGCAACACTTTTAATATTCTTTTGAAAAAATAAGTACAACAGTTTATAGAAAACCAAAGGATACAAATAAATCAAAATTGTACCACAGTGACTCTGGTATGTATGGTAGATATATATAAATGTGTGCGTGTGCATATACATATATGTATAAGTGTGTGAACACATACATGCACACACATGCACACATGCTGTCAAAGAAAAATTGCACTGATGGAGTTAAGTAGATGAGGAAGACTTTATTTAAAACTTTTGTAATAGACGTCAAGATGATTGCAATACAAGAGAAAGAGAAAACTCAACTCCTCTGAACCATAAGTTGGGAGAATTTTTAAACACTGAGATGAGTTAATGAGCTACTGGAAAAGTAGCAGAGAACCTTAGAGGAGAGATTGCTCAACGTGATTAGGGTTTGCTCATGTCTCCCATCTAAGTTAGGTTTCTACCCTCCCACCGAAAGTAGGAGACAGGGGCTCTCTCTTTCCTGATGAGTCCCTGTTGCCCAGGTCCTTGAGAAATATAGTCCTGGAATAAAACCGACCAGTATTCACTTTGTTATAAAGCAGAAAGGAACACACCATTGTAAAGCAATTTACATGTGAAAGGGACAAAGAATTAACAATTGCAAATTTTCTAAAGGAAGTGTTCTAAGAAAAGGGAGGTTAGGGGGTATACAGTCAGGAAGAAACTTGTCTAAATTTAATCAAGCTGAGGGGAATATTGAGGTCTTTTTGGTCAATACACACCCACACACAAACACACACACATACAGGATATGGGATTAAATCTTTCAACAGGCAAGAATTTATTTAAATAATACTGAATTATCATTGTAAGGTATGTATATGATCATATAAGGTATATATATGATAATATAATAATACATATATTGATATATATTGATACATATAATAATGCAATGATAATATAAGGTAAATGTAATATTGATATATTGATACATATAATGATACAATGATAATATCAG
>NW_020175387.1:4769166-4953755 GCF_003031525.2 Neophocaena asiaeorientalis asiaeorientalis | reverse complement strand
TATCTGGCATTTTATCTTGATGTAAGTTAAGTATATCTATATATTATTCCCACATTTGGGAACAGAAATGTTGAAGTTATATCAAGATAAGTTATTTATTAACAGCAATGCTTTTTCAAGAATCTATTAGGCAGCATTTGGAGGAAGAATAACCTTACACTGTTACAGTCTCCACAAATATTGCACACAATTATTTAAATATTAAAGTTCTCATATAAGAAGAGTGGTATTCATATTTCCATTTACAGCTTGCAAACAATCTAAAAGTTGCTTTTTCTGAAAAAATGTGTGGGCCATCCAAATTCTATTTTCCCAGAAGAGCTCAGGGATGATCATAGTGAAAATATAAGCACCTGGAAAGAATATTAATAAACAGTGGTTAGCAAGATTTCAATGAGAGGTAGAAAAAGGTTAAGTTAAAAAAAAAAGAAAGGGGGCTTCCCTGGTGGTGCAGTGGTTGAGAGTCCACCTGCCAATGCAGGGGACACGGGTTCGTCCCCCGGACCGGGAAAATCCCACGTGCCACGGAGCGGCTGGGCCCGTGAGCCATGGCCGCTGAGCCTGCGCGTCCGGAGCCTGTGCTCCCCAGCGGGAGAGGCCACAACAGTGAGAGGCCCGCGTACCGCAAAAAACAAACAAACAAGCACAAAAAACTATGTAAATTTCTTATTAACATTGAATAATATTCCACAGTCTGGATGTACCACAGTTTATTTATCCACTCACCTACCAAAGGGCATCTTGATTGTTTCCAAGTTTTGCTAATTATCGATAAAGTTGTTGTAAACAGTGTGCAGGTTTTTGTGTGGACATATGTTCTCAATTCATTTGGGTAAACACCAAAGACATGATTGCTGGATCATTTGGAAATAGCACGTTTAGTTTTGTAAGAAACTGTCAAACTGTCTTACAAAGTGGCTGTACCATTCTGTATTGCCACTAGCAAGGAATAAGAATTCCCTTATATGTGGAATCTAAAAAATACAACACACTAGAGAATATAACAAAAAAGAAGCAGACTCACAGATACAGAGAACAAACTAGTGATTGTCAGTGAGGAGAGGCAAAAGTTGAGGCAGTATAGTAGGGGATTAAGAGATACAAAGTATTATGTATAAAATAAGCTACAGTGATATATTGTACTGCACAGGGAATAGAGAAAATATTTTATAACTATAAATGGAGTATAACCTTTAAAAATTATGAATCACTATATTGTACATCAATTATACTTCAGTAAAATGAAAGAGTTCCTGTTGCTTCACATTCTCATCAGCATCTGGTGTTGTAAGTGTTCTAGATTCTGGTCATTCTGATAGATGTGTAGTGGTATCTCATTGTTATTTTAAAATAAAATTGTTTTATTTTAAAATAAAATTATTTTATTTTATTTTTAAAATAAAATTATTTTAAAATAAATATTATTTTATATGTTATTTTATTTTAAAATAAAATTGTTATTTTAATTAATATGTCCTTAATGACATATAATGTTGAATATCTTTTCATATGCTAACTTGTCATCTGTAGATCTTCTATGGTGAGAAAAAAGGTAAAATTTGATGAAAACTATTTAACAATAGATAAATGCCAATGAATCTCATGAAACACCACTACCATCATAATTAAATTGTTGAAAACAGCCATAAGGATGATATCTTAGGAGAATAAAATGACACGTTACGTATGTGAAAATACAGGTGTGAGTTATGCAGACTTGTCAGAAGATTTGTAAGCCAAAATAATATAAAATGGCATTTTTAAAGTACCAGAAAGAAACTCCCAACCTTGGATGCCACAATCTGATCCTGTCCATTAAGGATAAGAGACTTCTGCCCTTCTTTAGCAACTAGAAAACTGAAAAATATATTCATCATATGTTTGTAGAAATTAACAACAGGCATCTAAGGACTGTGATCCCTAAGAGAAGGGAAGCAGAGTTTGCACACATCTTTGCAACGTATCAAGCCCGACAGCAAAGACATCATTCTAGGTGCTGTCTAATCCTGTGTAGATTGCCACCTGCCTTGTTCTGGTCGACATGCTCCTATTCATAAGTTCATCACTGTATTTTATACTATTTTCTTTTTCTTTTTCTAAAATCATTGTTATTCTCCAGTGGTTTAGATCCCACATCTCATACATAACTTTGTCTTTTTGCTTCTCTCTTAGTTGCTCACTCTCAGATTTAACAGATAATTTACACTTTTACTTTGTGGTATACCTTCTATAGCCACTGTAGTTTGTTTTTCATTGAACTTTATTCTTCATTTCACTAATATTTTTATATTGATTATGTATTGAAATAATACTATTATATATATATATAAGGTTATATAAATTCTATGGTAAAATTATTTTTATGTCTTTATTCTTACAGTTTCAATGTGGCTACTATGAGATTAAAAAAATTATATGTGCTTCATATTATATTTCTGTTGGATAGCACTGCTTTTGAGGAATAACAGAACAATTGGATATCTATACAGACAAAAATAACCATGACCTTTATATGAAATAATCATTAAATAACTCTAATTAAATCATAGATCTAAGCATAATACCCAAATGATAACACATCTAGAAGAAAGCAAAGGGAAACACATGGTCTAAAGACAAGAAAACAATTTTTAGATAATACAAAAAATTATGAAATATAAAATAAAATATTGACAATTTAGTATGTATCAAAATTTAAAAATTTTTCTGCTGTATAAAAATCAAAATTAAGAAAATCAACAGGAAAGATCAAACCTGGAAAATGTTTGCAATATCAATAGCTGGCAAAGAACTTACATACAGATTAAAGAATTTTTACACTTCAAAAATAAAAAGACAATCCAATGGGAGAAAATGGCAAAAATATATTTATGGATATGTTATAAATGTAAAGTATATGTATCTATGAATATATGCTTATTGGCTATTTGCATATCTTCCTTTTATTTTTAAGTGCCTAATTATGTTATTTATATATATACACACTATTACATATAAAATAGATAACTAATAAGAACCTACTGTATAGCACAGGGAACTCTATTCAGTACTCTGTAATGAACTGTATGGGAATAGAATCTATAAAAGAGTGGATATATGTATATGTATAACAGACTCACTTTGCTGTACAGCAGAAACTAACACAACTTTGTAAATCAACTATACTCCAATAAAAAAATAATTAAAATATTTACATATATTGTATATAACATATATATTAAGTATATATAATTTATATATATTTAGAGATTGCTCCATCAAAGATGTACAAATTACAGTTATAATGAGATACCACTACATACCACTATAATGTTTAAAATTTTAAAAAACTGTTAATATCAAGTTTTGGTGTGGACCTAGAGAAACATGAATACATTGTTAATGGGCCTGTAGCATGAAAGCTTTAAAGTTAAATATACATTTACATATGACCAAGCAATTACCTAATAGTTCATACTTATCCAAGAGATATGAAGTCTTATGTCATACAAATTTGTTCACAAAAATTTGTAACAGCATTATTCATAACAGGTAAAACTGGATATGACCCAAATATCCAACAAGATTTTTTTTTAACATCTTTATTGGAGTATAATTGCTTTACAGTGGTGTGTTAGTTTCTGCTTTACAACAAAGTGAATCAGTTATACATATACATATGTTCCCATATCTCTTCCCTCTTGTGTCTCCCTCCCTCACACTCTCCCTATCCCACCCCTTTAGGTGGTCACAAAGCATGGAGCTGATCTCCCTGTGCTATACGGCTGCTTCCCACTAGCTATCTATTTTACGTTTGGTAGTGTATATATGTCCATGTCACTTTCTCACTTTGTCACAGCTTACCCTTCCCCCTCCCCATATCCTCAAGTCCATGCTCTAGTAGGTCTGTGTCTTTATTCCTATCTTACCCCTAGGTTCTTCACGACATTTTTTTTTCTTAGATTCCATAAATATGTGTTAGCATACAGTATTTGACTTTCTTTTTCTAACTAACTTCACTCTGTATGACAGACTCTAGGTCCATCTGCCTCACAACAAATAACTGAATTTCGTTTATTTTTATGGCTGAGTAATATTCCATTGTATATATGTGCCACATCTTCTTTATCCATTCATCCGATGATGGACACTTAGGTTGCTTCCATGTCCTGGCTATTGTAAATAGAGCTGCAATGAACATTTTGGTGCATGACTCTTTTTGAATTACAGTTTTCTCAAGGTATATGCCCAGTAGTGGGATTGCTGGGTCATATTGTAGCTCTATTTTTAGTTTTTTATGGAACCTCCATACTGTTCTCCATAGTGGCTGTATCAATTTACATTCCCACCAACAGTGCAAGAGGGTTCCCTTCTCTCCACACCTTCTCCAGCATTTATTGTATGGTACTGGCACAAAAACAGAAAGATAGATCAATGGAACAGGATAGAAAGCCCAGAGATAAACCCACGCACATATGGTCACCTTATCTTTGATAAAGGAGGCAAGAATATGCAGTGGAGAAAAGACAGCCTCTTCAATAAGTGGTGCTGGGAAAACTGGACAGGTACATGTAAAATTATGAAATTAGAACACTCATTAACACCATACACAAAAATAAACTCAAAATGGATTAAAGACCTAAATGTAAAGCCAGCCACTATCAAACTCTTAGAGGAAAACATAGAACACTCTATGACATAAATCACAGCAAGATCCTTTTTGACCCACCTCCTAGAGAAATGGAAATAAAAACAAAAATAAACAAATGGGACCTAATGAAACTTAAAAGCTTTTGCACTGCAAAGGAAACCATAAGCAAGACAAAAGGACAACCCTCAGAATGGGAGAAAATATTTGCAAATGAAGCAACTGACAAAGGATTAATCTCCCAAATTTAGAAGCAGCTCATGCACCTCAATATCAAAGAAATGAACAACCCAATCCAAAAATGGGCAGAAGACCTAAATAGACATTTCTCCAAAGAAGATATACAGATTGCCAACAAACTCATGAAAGAATGCTCAACATCACTAATCATTAGAGAAATGCAAATCAAAGCCTCATTGAGGTATCACCTCACACCGGTCAGAATGACCATCATCAGAAAATCTCCAACAAGATTTATATGGGTGAACCAGTTGTGGTATATCCATATAATGTCATATCATACAGCAGTAGAAGGATAGAATTATGAGGAATGCAACAAGCATGAATCTCAGAAACATTATGCTGAGAAAAAAGCTAGACACACAAGAGTATGTACTTTATGTTTCTGTTTATATGACTTTCTAGAAAAGGAAAAATGAATCTATGGTGACAGAAAACGTATCAGCAGTTTCCTGTATCAAATATGGAGTAGAGAGTGACTGCAAAGAGGAAAGGGAAAACTGCAAAGGGAGGTAATAGGAAAATTGTCTACCTTGATAGAAACAGAAGTTACAAAACATTTACATTTGTTAAAATTCATTAAAGTGTACATTCAAGTTAGTATATTTTTATATTATACCACAATATATTTTTTTAAAAAAAAAAATTATGAAGAGTAGGTAAGGGGACAAAGGACCTGAAAGCCAACTTTAGCTATGTAAAAGCTATAAAATCAAAAAAAAGGTCGGGCTTCCCTGGTGGCGCAGTTGTTGAAAGTCCGCCTGCCGATGCAGGGGACGCGGGTTTGTGCCCCGATCCGGGAAGATCCCACATGCACGGAGCAGCTGGGCCCATGAGCCATGGCCACTGAGCCTGCGTGTCCGGAGCCTGTGTTCCGCAACGGGAGAGGCCCCAGCAGTGAGAGGCCCGCATACAGCTAAAAAAAAAAAAAAAACAGATCAAGTTGCCCCTAATTTAAAAACCAAGAAAATGCATACAAGTTTAAGAATAGAGATTTTAACTTATTTTAAGTGTTTTGTAACAATTAGAGCTTCCTAAAAATGAAATAAACTTATTTTGAGTTGGCAATTTCTTTCTCAGTGAGGACATTCAAGTACAAGATGACGATCATTTTTCAGGTATGTTGTAGAAGTGCCTTAGAGATTGAAATTTGCATTAACCAACATTTAAGATGATTCAATAACATCAGAAAATATGCTATATTTATATATGCTCTTTTATGGTAGAGTTCTGTCTATAATGTTTTCTAAAATATCATTTTAATTAATATTTCCATAGTAGTCTCCAGTGCTGGAAATGCAGGCCACAAAGTTAGATCTGTGCACAGTCTATTTTTTAAGAAGCTTGTAATCTGGAAGAGAAGATAGACAAAAATGTTGTAGCAAAATGCAGCAAGTTTCATAATAGAGATATCCTCATGCTCTTATATGACATGGAAGCAGTGTCACATTCTTAATATGTCATCTTTTTCTGAAATACTTCAGTATTAATTTCTAACGATTGTAATAATTAATTAAGGCATGAATTATTTACGGAGAGATTCTAGTTATTCCTAAAATATTTGGAGATTGTTTTAACATGAAGGTATTTCTTAGAATACCTCCAGTAAAGTTCCAAAACATGTCTTTCAAAGCCTAAATGTGTTTGTACAATCCTGGAAGACCTCAAGGAAAATGTGAATGTTGCTGATTATCCACCATTTAAAGTTTTCTAGGCTTTGGCATTTTTCTGTAAGTATAAATAATTGACTATGAACTATGCAAAGAGTTGTTTTACCTGAATTTCTTTGAGATCCATCAGATGTGGCCATTAAAATGAGCCAATCTCCTCCATTACAACTACTCACTGTGCAGGCTTCTAGTCAAGCATTGGTGGAGACAGCACAGCTCAATTTAAATGTAAAATTCAAGGGAATGTAACTAAACAAGTTAGTCCTATCCTTTTCCCCTTACTTTCCCTTAGAGAGTTTTTGAAGTTAGGGATTTGTAAAATGAAAATATTAAACCAAATTTAATAGCAAAATGTCATTGATATCATTAGTGACACCAAGCCCAGTTTTCATTTACCCCAAAGTATAAATTGCCTATCTGAGAAGCAGTTCAAATTTAAGTCATGTCAGATTGGTGGTCTTTCTGAGTTTCAGTTTGGAACTCTTATTTGAAGTCATTGTTTCATTCAAGAGCATCTCAATATCAATAGCAGGTTTTCTACTTCAGCAAAAGCCTTGATGTACATCATTGCCATTGGGTCCAGAGGATAACCTCTTTGTATGTTTTTTCTCCCAGTCTCACTGCAATGTTAAAGTCACTGATATCACAGAGCACATTTCTAATCCTAACTATATGCCCTAATTTTGGCAGAAATCGACTCCTCCACTTTTATGCAATGTATTAACAACCAGAAATTTAATTGTATTTGTTGAGACTGTAATATCAATGTGAAGCATTCCTTTTTTGAAGCTCAAATTCTTAATATTTGCTTTCCCCTTTGCAAGAAATACTTACTCCTTTACTACCTTGTCCCCTTAGGCTACCTACCTCATACATCATTTAAGAAGACATTTCACAAGGGATGCCTTTCCTCATCCTTCCAGATGAGAAAGGCTCCCTGTTCCATGGCTCATAGTACCCTGTCTGTATTTACTACAATTAGTAATTATTCTTTAAACTGCAGGCTCTAAGAAATATGAACAATGCTTGCTTTTCCCCACCTTGTATAACCAGCACCTAATGTAGTACCTGGGACATAGTAGAAGTTTTATAAATATGTAATGATTGATGAACGAATGAATGAATTAATGTGTTACTAACAAGATAAATGCATAAATCATATTTGTAAAGCACAAAACAAAGTAATTTCATTAATATTCACCCACTTATTTGTACCTTTATACCCTTCTCTTCATTTATATATCTTAGAATTACTTTTAATTTTATCAGCAGGGATACAGTATTTAATGACTAAATTTTGATGAAATGTATTAGAAATATTTGTGAGTAAGCACTATGCCATGGTGAGAGAGAGAAAAAAATAAAAGCTATTGCTATATTCTTGACTCAAGTCATACTCAATATATTATTTGTTACATATTATATTACATAGACAAATGCATTCTCACTAGCATGGTATCACCTACATTATTATAATTTCCATTTCCTTCCCAATCCCTTTAAAGCCCATATCTGACCCTTAGACTTATTAAATTGCATTGTTTTAAACCACTTCTCCAATTTGTCAAGGTCATATTATGGTCATGTTGAATTTTGATCTTGACAAAGTATTAATCAGTCTTATCAACTAAAGAGAACTGTAAATTACTAAATCCACATGCTTTTCTATCATCCTAGTCTTGATGAAAATATTAAATAGCCTCTGGCCCAGGATTGACCTCTACATATAAAACTTCTGTCCACTTTGGTTGAGAAGGAACTATAAATGAGTTTAATTGTTCTACCTACTTTGTTTACAATAAATAGGTCTCTGGTGCTGATCTATTTTTATAAATTTGTGAATGAATTCAATTAGTAATATTTTTATAATATTAATATTTAATGTCTGATTTCAAGTCATGGATGAAAAAATGCTAACATCAATGAAAACTACTACTTGCCCAAGTAGATTAATAATAGTAAGAACAATTAAAGTAGATTTTAAATCTACTGTCATGTTTATTTACTTTCCTGAATTGTTCCCACTGTGCCACTTCCTTACTTTCTGAATATGACAGGTTCATGTATGACATCCTTCTCTAGATGCTGTGCCATTAAGAAATCTCTCTGATTATAACAGGTGATCATCTATGATGGATAATAAGATAAATATGCTTGTGCATTTTCAATCACAAATCCATGTCTTGCACAATGAAATGATTTTACTTGTTGCTTGATCGTGGGGACTTCTTCCTCTGAATAAATAAGACTTGACTTTGCCTCTTTATGTAGTCATCTGTTCACAGTTCTGCCTCTTTCCAATAGACTGTGTCTCCTTAAAGACAAATGAATATTCATTCATCTTTGATCCCCATTGCTTAGCATGCATAGTAATTGTTCAACAAATATTTGTTTAATAAGTTAAACACCCATATGCCATGAAGTAGGAAAATCTGGAGATGTGAGTGGTTAAGATGGGGGGTGTGATTAAAGGACCCCTCTGAATTCTAAGAACAACATACTTAGGATGGAATGCATGAGTAATCAAAGGGGCTGACTACTTGACAACTAGTATGTATTCAATTTTCAAATTCTATATTATAAGCATCCCTGAGTGTAATTTGAAATGGATAGACAGGAATTTTTAGTTTATTTTTTCTAATGAGGCAGCAGTGTAGGTCTCTATTCTCATGGCCTCTGTTGCTTCCTATGAATATTTCTCCAATATCTTGACATAATCATTTTCAGGAAGCCAAGAGAGTCCAAAAGAAAATGATAAACAAGAGAAATTGCTTTCATTTTCTAGTGTTTGGAAAAACATAAAAAGTATGGTTTTTCAACCATACTTAGATTTCATGAGATTTTACTTGGTTTATAATCAATATGATAAGATGCATATATATGTATATAGAATCATCATTAATTTTAAATTGGAAATAATGTGTATTCCCATGGCTGACTTGCAAACTGTCAATAATAAGAACCAAGCTTATGTCCTCCTAAGTCTTTTGTAGCCCCATTTTAACACATTTTCTGAAAGTTATTTCACTTCAACCACTCTAGATACTTTCTAAAAAAACAATAGATGACTTTTTAAAATTTTCATTTCAAAATGAAAATATTAAAATATGCTAAAAATTGGTGCAATAATGGAAGCTACAACTTACCATATAAGTTTGTTTGTAATTGAGCAAAATATGTTCCAATAATATTTGCATTGAATTTGCCTTTCTCTCTGTAGTTACTAACCCTTTTTCTTTCACTATGGAATTTGAATTTTGATTTCTCATCTTCAAATTTGCCTTTAAATACATTTCTACCCTTATTTTTCTTCCGTCTGGAAGCTAAGTTTTCAAGAGAAAATTTGTTTCCACAAATATTGAATGTCTTCATATTAGGAATAATTCTAATGCAACTACTTTGTATTTGGAAATGTGCCACTGTGTTTAGGAAGGCTAAACACATACTTTTGGGTAAGTTCAAAAAAGATTACTCCAATGATTCAACCAAATATATTTTAAGCATATTGATAAGAATTTTCAAATTAATTGTGTGTGATAGCCATCAATTAAAGATGTAAAATGAATGCCTGCTATTTTAAAACATAATTAAGCCAAGGAAAAGCTGTGCATAACTAGCATGTTCTGTAAAGATAATTGGCTCATTAACTAAATTCTAACAGCCCATTCACATTTCTAGATTTTAATTGAAGAATGGATGGAAATAGTAAGGTGAGCTCATTGCCCAATACACATAAGCATGTGACAATTTTAATTTCTTCAGAGATGCCCATATTGTATGAAATCTTATTAATATTGTGATGGAATACAGTGAATCATGCTGTAATATAAGCACATATTTGACTGTTGTACATGTGTTCACACACACACACACAAACACACAAACACGCAGATACACACACACTTCTTTTTTCTCCTCTCTATTCTCATTTCAGTCCCATTTTTCCTTTTCTTAGATAACTGGTATCATGAATTTAATATAAATACTTTGAATCCATGCTTGAATTTTTTACTATATTCAGATGAATCCATGAAAAATACATGATTGTTTTGAGTTTTAAGAATTTGTATACATGTCATCATGCCAAATATGTAATCTTGAAAATCATTTATCACGTATATAATTAATTATTTTGAGTGAAGTATGGCACTGCATCTTAAAAATAGTTTATATATGTCTTTTGTAAGCAGCATAAACTGGAATTTTAAAATTTATTTTTGTTTTCTCTGTGATCAAATGCATTTTGATTATTGATCTATTTATCCTTTATTTTTCCATGTTTTATCCCTTCCTGTACTAACCTCATTTAAACATATTTTTCATTCTCTTTTTATGGTCTACCTTTTTATGAATCATATATGAAGTATTCATTTTTAGTGGTTTCTGAAAAATTCGACATATATTTCTAACTTTAAAAAGTCTAAAACTAATTATCTCATCTTCCTCGTAACTGGTTCATACACCCCTCAAATTTTAAATCTGATCTCCAGTATTTCAGTATATTATCTAGTGTTTTAGTTTTACTTTGTACATACCCCCATTGGCTATTATTTTGTACACTCAACCGTTATTCAAATTCATTCCAACATTGCAGATTTCTTTGCTGATCACTGTTCAGTGCACCCTCCTACTTCTTTTTATGCTTATTTTCTTTCTTACTGAAGAACATTCTTTGTACAATGGTCTCCAATCTTGCCTAAAACACATGAGAATTATGTGAGAAGTTTTTAAAGCTCCCATTATTGAAACACTGTCTAGATCACTTTGGTTAAAAAAAAAAAAAAAAAAGCTCCAAGTATTGGCTTCAGCCATCAGAATATTTTTTAATGCCTTCAGACAATTCCAATAGCTGCTGCTACTGCTTTAGTCATTTTTTGTTGTTGTTGTTAGTTTGTGTGTGGTAATTCCTCTTTGTCTATGAATGAAAATTTCTTTACTTCTTGTTCTTGAGTAGTTTTTTTAAAATGAAGTATAGAATTTTAATTTGGATAGGTATATGTCCTCAGTACTTTGAAGATATTATTCTATTGTTTTCCAGCATCTACCTGTTTTCTGATAAGACAACAGATATTTAAAGCCAGCCCTCAAAAACAAGGCTTATTATTTCCAGGGCCCCCTTGAATTTCTTGGTTTCAACTCCTCCTCACTGCTGTAATGTTGAATTTGTTTTTTCCCCTTAAATTCTGAGACTGGGGATCTCCTCTCGTTTTTGTAAGCTTGTTCATTTATTGCTTGTTCATTTGCTTTTTATGTGTTGCTACATGTAAAAGCAACATATAAAAGAAAACACAAGTATAACAAACTGGAAGATTGGAAGAAAGGATTCTCAATATCAGTTCAGCCTATCTTATTGACTGAAAGCATTTACCTTGTTTCTTTTACAACTAACTTGAATATTATGAGCCTTACATCTAATATACAGTACACTTTACCCTTCTTGGAATGTCTATGCTCAATAAGGACATTATTTGATTGGTCACTAATATTGCTTTTCCTACATGTGACCTCATTCAGAGTTCTATCCTGTCCCATATACATAGCATAATCTTATATTTTGAATCTAACTGGCATCAGTTTTCCTTTTTTTTTCAATTTGCTTTTAAGCTTTACTTTTAGCAGGACTGTACTGAAACACTCTTACACCTTAATAGATCTAATTGTCTGGACTTAAAATAATAGATTTCTGTATCACAGGGCCATTTGTCTTTACAGATACTGATTTCTATTCTCTGCACATGTTTTCATGTTATATGCCCAGTGTAATATGAAGCGAGTTAATTTATTGTGTTACATATAGTAAAGAATCCAGCAGAATAATGTTATTTAGGATTTTTTTTCATTATTTCTATGAATAACAACAACATCAACAATAATAGTAGTAGAGAAGATAATTTCTACCTATAGCGAGTCTCAGTTTTTTTCTTAAATGCAGTAGAAGGCCCTTCACACTCTATTTGTCAGCTTGGCTTCAGGTTTTCATTTTGTTGGCTAGAAGACAGATAAAGCGGATTATGGACAGAACTGAACCTGGTTTCTGCTAATCTCCAACTTGAATTCTTTCAAGGGTTGCAAAATATGATTCAAGTATTTCACAGGCCTTTATAACCTTTGTCATCTGTCTGGTATATGTGCCATCATGGGTGGATTTGGAACTGACATTTTATATCTCTGATCTCAACTGTATAAATATTTGTTTAGACTGACTATCAACATAGAACACAGACATTCTCTTCTGATGTATGGATGATAGAACAGTTCTTAACTGGGCCCCTATGGATGGGGCAGGCACAAACTAACAGAGGACAATGAGGCAAATTTTCAATGAACTCAGATTTTATATTTTCCTTTAGGTAAAAGAGTGGTTGCTTCTATACAAAAAAATTATTTCTTATAATTTGGGTTACATAAAAAATATCTCATATATACAGCCATTTATCTGAATCTATGATAGTGACTTGGTTTTCTCAAATACATTATATATGAGTCCTTTAGACTGGAATTGAATTAATCATGGTTGTATGTTTTTTTTTTCTTTTCTATTGACTTCCCAGCTATTTTCCCCTAGGAAAACTCTCTTAAATAATCAAGAGAAATATTTTAGGCAACATTATGTAAATCATTACCCTTATTAGATGAATTAATATTCTTGAAGTTATGGATCATTTCATGGAAATCAGATTAACCTGATTTGGGCATTGTCATTTATCAGTAAGTTATTTGTTAATATGCTCAGTATGTGACATAAAATATGTAACTTTAATAAGAGAATGGATCACCTCAAATAATTTAGTAAATCTTGAAAATGATAAGGATTAAAATTATGGATGTATAAAGGACACAGGAGCTTGGAGAACTTTAAGACCATTTATTTCTATCCTGTTTCCCTCAGACAAGGAAGTGAAGGCTGACACTTTAGCATGGTTTGGAAATCCTTCTAAAAATTATCTGACTTTCTCTTAGAATTGACAAGTAATTTAAAGTTTTAAGAACTGCAGAACTGATCACATGAATTACCATAATTTAGTCAAGAACTTTTTTGAATATCCACCTTTTGACAAACATTGTACATATATGTACCAGGCTGTAGAGATGAATAAAATCATCCTTAGTCTCAAATAACTGAAAGAAAAATCCCCCAATATTAGTGAATACGGAGGAATTAAGGATGATGTTATGAGAAAATTTTTATAATGTGAAATTTATTAAGTTAAATAAAATATTTTGCTTTTGAGATTAGAATGCCTTGTTTTTGTTCTAATGATACTGATGATAGATAGTGGTTGTATTTTGCAGATATTTTATGGGAGCAAAATAAAAATTTGGTAATGTGATATAAATATGGTCCCCCAAGGCTATTTTTATTGTTATTTCTATTGGTGTTGTTAATGAGAGAAATTTCTGTGAGCTATTAGAAAAAAAATGTGGATATCAATATCTACTCAAAAAGTAGGACAAAATAATGGATAATTAGAGAATATATATAACCAGTAAATTAAAAATATACTCACATGCTAAGGAAGCACAGTGGTGGAACTTTTGCTCTTCATAAAGCTTTAGCAGTGAGTAGAAGTTATGTTGGTGTCTTGGGTGTGGGAAGATATGCTAACAACCAGTGATAGATCCATTGTAAAATTTGGAACTGTTTCTTTGGTATTAAATTTCACTTAAGACCTGTGCTTCTGGACAGGATGGAGTAATAGGAACTGGATTTACTCTCCTGGCTTAAACTGCTAAAAGTAAAAAAAATATATATATATATATATTAAACAATAATTTTAGACATTGAACAACAGCACAAGACAACAGTTGTATAAAGCTGTTAATTATAATGATAGCCCATAAAAACCAGTGGCATAATGTTTTGGGGAATACAGTTAAATATTGGTGTTTGAACAAGTCCTTGGTCACCTGTAAAAAATAAAGGTGGATTCTCTTTTCATATTTATTAACAAAATGAATTTCATAGGGATGCAGTATTTAAATATGTTAAAATACTACAATTACTAGAAGAAAACATTTTTGTTTTATTTAATAAAAGTTAATTTTAAAATTATTTTATATTTTTATGTGATGCATTTTTTGCTTTAAGATTATACAAATATGTTTTGATATAATTTAATACATGCAGCATCAACTACAGTATTCAATACACAGAGTATTCAATGGGTATAGCCTTAGTAGTGGGACCAAATTAGCTCTAGACTAAATTGTTTCAGTTGCAGCCTAATAAGGCTTACAAGGAAGCCTCAAAATGATCAAACTATTTCTTAACTACCTCTTTGAGCAAAGTTACAAATATTTAAAAAAATACAAAAACGCCCTGCAACCACTAAAGTAAAATTCACAATATCTGACATGCAATCTAGAATTACCAGGGATGCAAAAATGAAGGAAAATATAACCCATAACAAGGAGAAAAATTAATTAATGAAAACAGACTGAAAAATGGTACAATCAGTAAACAAAGACATTCAAACTGTTATTATAACTAATTTTCATAGGTTCAAAAAGGTTAAAAGAAAGCATCAACATCTTAAATAGACATATAGAGGATGTAAAAATAACCCAAATTGAGTTCCTAGAGATGAAAAATATAGTTTCTGAGATGAAAAATAAACTGGATGGGATTAAGAGATGAGGCAATGCAGAAGCAAAGATTAACCTCCCTGAAAAAGCAAAATTTTGTTATTATAATATACTCTGTCCCATTGAGCAGTCCAAATATAAAGTCTGAAATGAAAAATGCCAGCTTGGTCATCTTTTATCATTTCAAACTTGCTTTAACCTTTCTGGTTTGTGCTTCCAAAAATAAAGTATAAAATTATGAAAATTGTATTCAATGGTATTAAAATTAAGCATCTATCCATTTTATGGATTGTCCTGCATAATGCAAATATCTAAAATCTAAATATTATGTGTATATATACATATATATGTATATCTCACTAGCAGAATGAAAAGAAAATATAAAAGTACAACACAAGTTGTGGAGGGATATAGTAAAGGAAAGTAAAATTATAGTATTTTTGTTTTTAGATATAGTTGCTCTACACAGTGGAAAAATGATATATGGATTAGCATATTTTATTTTCTGAGAAGCATGAATCAATTTAAAAGGCGAATGGGCAGATGAATTTAAAGAATGATTAATTTAAATACATTATCAGTCTTCAATTTTTTTGTTACTGACAACATACCCTTTAAGATTTTCAAAATGCTGAAAGGTGGGATTCCAAGATTTTTAGTTGCTATAGAAGCAATTATTAGCAAATCCTTTCTTCTAATCTCATTACAGAAAATAATGCCCTTTGTGCCGAGAGAACTCCCATTAGAACAGATAGCTAGTGGGAAGCAGCCGCATAGCACAGGGAGATCAGCTCGGTGCTTTGTGACCACCTAGAGGGGTGGGATAGGGAGGGTGGGAGGGAGGGAGATGCAAGAAGGAAGTGATGGGAACATGTGTATATGTATAACTGATTCACTTTGTTATAAAACAGAAACTAACACACCATTGTAAAGCAATTATACTCCAATAAAGATGTTAAAAAAAAAAAAAAAGGAACTGCATTTCGGAGCAGCTCAGAACATAGGGTGTACCACTCTGGAGCTATCGCACTTCTCCTGTGTCTTATTAAATATTGCGTTATATGCTATGTATTTATATCTCCATCTAAATATACATCTATATCTCCTAAAATACGGTCTTACATATAATGAAGTCACAGTTTCCAGATAGTTGTTCTGGTAGTCATTAGACAAAATATAGTCTCATTTATTTAAAAAATGTGAAATGAGAGAAATGTACGAAAAACTTGATCCATCTTCTGACTGAATTTGTGGTATGAGTACCTTCAGAAGAGGAAATAATTAATTATTGTAAATTATTTTATTCCTCATTTATTAGAGAGGAAATTTATAAACTGAATCTGTTAGGGCTTAAAGGGTTTTTTTTCCAGAGGATAATATCTGTGGTTCTCACCTTACACTGAGAAGTATATCACTAGTGAACAATCAGACAAATATGTACATTATTAAAATAAGTTATTATTTAGGGTTTTATAAAAAAAGTTATAGAAATAGTTTATGATTACTTGCATATTCATTTCAAAATGTCATTGAAATATAAAATTTTAAGTAAGTATTATTGCTATTTTTCCCCCAAAGGAAGAAAATGGCATTTCCACCATCACTTCCTATATTCTTGCAAAGAAAATATGAAGGTGTATTCCATCTGGTATAGTTCTCTAACTGGGCTGTTGAAGTGATAAGTCTTTTGGTCTTTTAAAGAAGATTCAGGCAAGAATTGTACTGGTTTTCATTAAACTCTTGAAGAGGGTGTAAGTTGTGCATGTTCTGTCTAACACTGTGATCACCTGGAAACCAATATCAAATTAAGCTTTTAAAAATTAAGACAACTGGGGACATTGAACAGGTATGCATGAGTCCAGACATTGTTCATCCTTTGATTACATTGTCACCACTGTCTTACTGCAAAGAAATTCCATCCTAAAAAACAGTGCTGAGATCCAGATATTCCAACTGATGTGAATGCTCTCAACTGTAATGTTACTGAGCACAAGGTTTCCCCTTCCTATATAATCCTTTTTTTTCACCCATATAAGGCTGCCACTTGGTAAAGTTTTACAATAGGAAAGTAATCTGCTATAATAGCCTGCTTGAATAGCAGTTTCTAATAAGGACCAAAGATAGTATCACAATCATCACTTTCCAGCCGACCTGACTGCCTTTCTGTGTTTCTCAGCTCTTCCACAGATTTTTTATTTTAATATTTCAGATGGTTCCTTCAGATCATTCAGGTTCTGCTAAAAAAGAAACTTTTAATAAGATACTCTGTTACCACTTACTACATCCAAATTAGAACGTCCTTACTCCATTCATCTTCATTATGTCACTGAGTAGTTTTTTGTTTGTTTGTTTGTTTTTTTGGATAGTGCCTACTTTTGCTTAAAATTATCTTGCTCTTCCATTTGTATATTTTTTTTGCTTTCTGACTCCCAAAGGAAGAATAGATATTCTGTAAAATTAGTCACCTCGTCTGTCTCTAGGGTCTAGAACATTGCCACACATAAAAAAACTCAGGCATAAATTATTTGTTCTTGAATAAATTAATGTACTGTTGAAACATGATTGATCTATTGGTTTGTAAATCATCTGACTCTTTGTCACATATATTATTTGTGACATATATTATTTAACTAGAAATATGTAGAAAGGCAATGAAATAAGTATAGAAAAACATATTTTTAGTATGCCTTTTGGATTGAAAATATTTAGAAGGGAGAAAATTTATATGAATACATAAAATTTTTACAGCTGTATTTTCCTAGACTGATGAGTCTCAAATTCCATTTAATCTTTCCCAATGGGGTCTTCAATTTTTCTCAAAATAATTTTCAAAAAATAAAAATTAATAGTATACACTATTAGAGTTGTCCTTCTGCTTAGTTAGGAAATAGAAAGTTTCAAAAATGTTGTCTCAGAATGATAATGAGAAAAAGTCAGATAAAATACAAAATAACAACTCTTCTTTAACCCTTCAGAGAGTTGAAACTTCACGGCAACCAAGTAGTATACATATCAAGGAGGGACAAGAACCTGCAAGGAAAAATGAGACATAGGGCTGGTTTACTTTTGAGAAAGCATGGGGGGAAGAGGATCCTGCCAGTTGCAACTGAAGTGGTTAAGACAAAAGCAAGAGGTGCTGAAGATTGAATGTAAGTTAGTTTCAGTCTGGAATAGCTAGAGGAGTGGGAGAAAAAGAGAAGGGAAGGGAAGGGAAGGGAAGGGAAAGGAAGGGAAGGGAAGGGAAGGGAAGGGAAGGGAAGGGAAGGGAAGGGAGAGAACATAAATTTAAGTTACTGATATCGGGAATAAAAAAGAGAACATCAATACAGATGTTATGAATATCAAAACATAACAAGAAGTTATTATGAACAGTTTTTGAGGCATTAATTTTGACATCTTGAATGAAATGGACAAAATTGTCAAAAAAAGACACAACTTAAGAAAGCTGACTCAAGACGAAATAGAAAATCGGATAAGCAGAAATTTACTAAAGTCATTTAACTCATTAGTAAAACTGTTCTCACAATCAATATCCCAAGCCTGGGTGGCTTTAATTGTGAATTATTCTAAATATTTACAAATATTTTACAAAGAGTTCCAAGGAATGGAGAAATTAGGAACAGTTCCAAAGTCTTTATAAGAGGCAAGAAAATTATTGATTCCAAAGCCTGACAAGAATAAAAGAAAGGGAAATTACAGACTCATCAATAATATAAAACCTTTAAAGAAAGAATAGCATTGATCATCTACAAAAGATAGAAACAGTATTTGTAAACAAACAAACTTACACTTGGGGAGGCACCAGGAATCTGTCTCCCCCACATAGGTAGCAGATTCAGTGGCAGAATCCGTCTAATGTAACTATTTTGGAACTCTAGAATAGACTGAAGGCTGGCAAATTCCAGGCGAAAGAATTTACCTTGGATGGTAAATTACAGTTAATTTTGGTCAATTTAAGCTCTTTCCTCAGCAATGAGTACTTGACGCCCATCTCTGAGTCCTGTGGCAAGCATCTGTGTATGTATTCCAGGAGCAACTTGAATACAGTTTGTGGGAGTCAACAACAAAATAAATGACCCAATTAAAAAAAAGGAGGATGACTTGTCTTAAATAGACATTTCTCCAAAGACGATATATGGAGGGTCAAGAGCACATGAAAAGATGCTCAACATCTCTAATCGTTTGGGAATGCAAAGCAAATGTACCCAGCACCAACTCATTAGGATGACTACTATTAACAACAGCAACAACAACTAAACAGAAAATAACAAGGGTTAGTGAGGATATGGAGAAATTGAAATCCTTGCGTACTGTTGGTGGGAATGTAAAATATACAGCTTCGTGCAAAACAGTATGGTGATTCCTCAAAAAAAAATCAAATCCAGAAGTATCGTATAATCCAGCAATTATACTCCTGGGTGTATAAGTCAAAGAATTGAAAGCAGGTTCTCAAAGAGATATCTGTACAGCCATGTTCATAGCAATGTTATTCGCAATAGCTAAAATGTTGACGCAACCCGTGTCCACTGACGGATAAATGGTGAGCAAAATGTGGCATGTACATACAATGGAATATTAATCAACCTTAAAAAGGAAGGACATTCAGACATGTGGTAAAACATGGATGAACCTTGAGAACTTTATGCTAAGTGAAATAAGCCTGTCACAAAAAGAAAAATACTGTAGGATTCCACTTATATGAATTACTTTGAGTAGTCAAAATCATAACACAGAAAGTGGAATAGTTTTTGCCAAGGTCTTGGAGGAGGAGAGAATAAAGAGTTATTGTTTCTGGGTATAGAGTTTCAGTTTTGTTAGACGAAAGGAGTTTGGAGATGGTTGGCAGTGATGATTGGATCAATATGATAATACCACTAAGCTGTAAACTTAAAAATGGTTAAGATGGTAAATTTTGTTATGTGTATTTTACCACAATAAATGTTAAAAAAAAATACAGAAATGCAAATGGGCAAGAATAGCTAAGACAATCTGGAAAAAGAAGCAAATAGTTGGAGACTTATACTACCTGATATCAAGTTTCATTATATAGCTACAGTAATTAGTGGAGTCTGATACTGGTGCAAAGAGATACAACAACCAACAGAAGAGAAAATAGAGTCCAGAAATGGACGTAACACATATATGAACATATTTTATGAAAAAAAGTAACTTTAAAATATGGTGGGAAAAGAATGGTTATTTCAGTAAATGGGGCTGTGTCAGTGGTTTTCCACATGGAAAACAAATGTATCAAATCCCTTTCTCACTCCACGCACAAAAGCAAATTCCATATAGATCGCATATTTAAATAAGAATTTAAGCGATGAGGCTCTTAGTAGACGACCAGAGACATCTTCATGACTTTCAAGGAAGCAAAAATTTCTAAAAATAGACATATGTGCTAAATATTTTAAAAATCAATAAATTGATCTACATTAGAATTAACAATTGTTATTCATCTAATGTCCATTAAGAGAGGATGAACAAAGTGGTAGAAGTTATTCCAGCAACATATATCTGATAAAGAAATATGCAAAATACTCTTGCAAACTTGTAAGGAAAAGATAGACAACCTAACAGAAAAATCGGCAAAGGCTTCAACAGACATTTCCCAAAGTGGATACACAAATGCTTATTTACACATACAAAATGGGTGCTCAATCCATTACTCATTATAGAAATGACAATTTAAATTATAATGAATTACCACTGCAAATCACCTAGAACCAGTAACCAGAAAAATATGGAAATTATGCAGTGCTCAAGATGCAGAACAACCTGCATAACCACTATGGAGAATGTCTTGTAATATCACATGGATTGGATATAGAAATAGATATGAGAATCCAGCTATCTTCTACTGAGCCAGATATTAAAGATATTTATAGAAATGTAAAATAATGCCACTTTTCTCCTTGATATTTTTCTTCTTGAAAATACAGCTATTATTCTTAAAAATATGACTCATATGTAATGGGCTTCTTATTGTTATCTTAAAATCAATTTTTAAAAATTACTCTTTTAACTTACAATATACAAATTACTGATAAATATAACCCACACAAACTAAAGCTCCTTGAGTTTTAATAAAGTGTGAGGTGTCCTTACAGTAAAAAATAAAAACAAACACTCATCTAAATTTGATTAATACTCTTGGGTCTGATTTGATCTATTAATTCCATGAATATAGAGTTTAGTGATAGCTTTCTGTAAATATGTCCATTATGTTCCTTGGAAAGAAAGGTGGAAATCTTCCTGGGGAAATATTGACTTTACCTTTATAATTAAAAAAAATATATATTATTGAACAAAACAATACTTTCAAACACAAAGAAAGATGAAAATAAGTTTAGAATATTACCCAGAAAGTGCATTTACAGATGTACAATGCAAAATGATTTTGTCTTCTGTTTTTTTCTCTAATTTTGTTGTGGATTTGAATAGACATAAGAATGATGTTGGTCATACTAGTTCGCACATGAATTGGCTGAAGATGCTGTAGTTTTTTTATAGCCCTGTTGCTTCAAAATGTAATTTTTATATGTTATATGCATGGAAATTGTCATTTTCTTGGCTTTCAATTTAACTTTGTGTTACATCTCTACAGCTTTTCAAACTTACATGTGCAATGATTTTTTTCTAGTCTGGTATAATACGGAAAATAATTTCCCTCACAGTTATCTCTATACACAAAAATACAATTTGATTATTACTTTCTGACCATTTTAAGAATCATATAATTTAATGTTAGCTCTTCCTGTTTTCTGATTACTACAACTTTGATCCTATAATCACCAAATACAGTATAATTTAATATTGATTCTTGCCAAGATGTATAATAAAAATAGTCCATTTTTATAGTTATGCTTTAATATAATTACATTATCATAAACCAGAACTTGTGTTCATAATTTAATGCTGAACATTTTAGTAATTTCATGACAGAATTTTCTAGTTTATCATGAGTTTCAGGGAAAATTAACCTTATTTATCAGAATTTTCTACATTCCAGTACACCCTGTAGTTTAAGTAGTAGCAACATCTCTATTTAACATCAACATAGTAGAACTGAGTTTTAAAATTATACAGTTTTAGAGACAGAGCAGGAATAGGTATAGATGAAATTATGCAAATTAGTCTGTTGGACTTTGAATTTTGTGCTATCTCTTTTTATATTTTTAGATTTAATAATAAAAATATCCAAAGCATACAAGAGTAAGAATAATGGTACGATTAATCTTGTGTCCTTGACAAATTTAACACAACGAAAATTCTGCCACCTTGTCTTCATCTATCTTCATTTTTTTTCCTTTGTTGCAGTTTTTACGATCAAAGTTTATAAAATTTTAATGTCTATAAAAATCGCTTGGTGATCTTCTTAGAATGTGAATTCTGATTCAATAGGTCTGTGGTGGTGACTGAGATTCTACATGTCTCATAAGTCTCAGGTGAGTCTAATGCTGCTGGTCTAGGGACCACACTTTAAGTAACACATCTGTAAAGCATACTTCAAATGTTGTAATGTTTCAGAACTACCTACTTCAATATGCATCTTTAAAAGTACGAACATTTTCTTACAAAGACAAGTGCTATTAGCGTACTTAAAAATTAAAAATAATTCCTTAGTGTCCTCTAATTCACAACCTATAATCATATTTCCCCAATTATTTTAATAATTTATTTTTATGTTTGATTTGTACAAACCCAACCTAACAATTCTGACAAACCTAATGATTTTTCTTCCCCTTTCAAGTTTAATATGTAATAGTTATCCCAGTAGATATTTTTTTAATCCACTGACTAGTGAAAGTTATCCTGTAGAATATGATGCCATCTGGGTTTGTCTGTTAGCTTCACTTTTGGTGTCTTTAGATTGTCCATCTATCCCCACTTAGAGCAAAACAGAGGAATTTAATTTCCTTGTTGCCATGTTTTTTCTAGTAGATGTATACTTTTTCCAGTTCATCTTGTTATTGGGGGTTACAGTTTATGTGGGGTTCTCATTTCCAGTTCTTCACTCATGTAACCTGAGGCCTGGTCTCCTGGCCCGATCTGAGGCTCAGCATCCTGAGTCTACAAACGGTCACAGGGCAGAAGTAGTTTAATTCTCCACAGATCACATTTCCTCAGACTCCTCTCTATCTAAGGATCCAAGTGTTCTTATTTCTTAGAATTTTATTATAGACAATTTCCAAGCTATACAAGAATAATGAGAAAAATTATTATAATATGATGAATCTGCATGTACCCATCATCAAGGTACAACAATGATCAATTTCCCAACCAACTTCATTTTGATCTATCACCCCACTGACTTCTACAAAATAATGTTGAATTAAATTACAGATAACCTATCATTTTATCTGTAAACATTTCATGATATAACTAAAGGATAACAACTTTAAAGTTTTTTGAAAACATATTCAAATATCATTTTACCCCTAAAAATTTGTAGTGATTCTTTAATATCCTCAAATATCTATGTAGTATTCACATTGTACCAATTGTCTTATAATTCTTAAACAGGGTTTTATTCAGGACACAAATAACTTTTAGCGGCATGAGGGATCTTCCCGGACTGGGGCACGAACCCGTGTCCCCTGCATCAGCAGGCGGACTCTCAACTACTGCTCCACCAGGGAAGCCCACAAATAACTTTTATATTTTGTGATTTGCTTATTAGTTTGTTATCTCCCTTTAAATCTTACTCATCTCTCTTTGCCCTTTGCTTTTAAAAGCTGTTATTATTGTGCTTAAAAAAAAAAAACAAAAAACAAAACAGAATATTTGCCCTGTCTCCCATACTCTAGATTTTGCCAGTTGTATCCACATGATGTCATTTAACACATTTTTCTGCTTCTTTATTTCTTGTAAATTAATAGTTAGGTCTAGAGGCCTGATCAGATTTCATCCATTTGGTTGGTAGAAAAACTAATTCATAGGTGGTATATTCATCACTTTTATTATCAATTTTTTAAGCTAATTTAAAGAACAGTTCTTGTACAAAAATCTAGAAAATGTCTGTTCTCTTCTGCCCACGCCCCACTTTCCTCTTTCTCCTCCTTTTTTTTTTTTTTTTTTGGTAGTAATTTTCAAAGTAATGAGTTTGTTACCTATTTTCTTCCAAAGGTGATCAATCAGGTTTTTGTTGCTGTTGTTTTTTAATATCAATAATAAGCTCATGGATTTAAAAGTATTTGATATATTTCAATACACTGCATTTATTATTTTTTTAAATATCCCAACTTTGTACATTGACAACCCATTCAAATTTGCTTCTTAAATATTTTTGACAAGACCATGGTCATTTTAGATAGATTCCATGCTTTGTTGCAAAAATAATAGAAAACTGCACCTTTGAAAAAATAGGTGTATAGAATAATTGTTAGGTTTTATTCTTACACTTTAGCATGCCACAGGGAAAGCATATTTAAGTATTGTATTTGATAAAAAGACAAAAACAAAAAATTATGTAGCATCTTTAATTTATCAGTTTACATGGGACTCTGGCCTTTGGGTTCCAGCCTATAATTTTTCTATCCAAGAATATTCTCATGTTTTACTGATGAGCTATATATCAAATATATGTATTCCATAAAGGTCAAGTTTCATTGTACATATACTTCAATTATTCTATCTGTATTTTTTCTTCACTAAACTCATGGCAACAGTCAATGACTATAGAATAAGTTGCTTTTTTTTTCTTTTAAAATATTTGTTTTACTTTTTCTTTACATATAATTTTTCCTTCCATTTTTATTGAGATATAATTGAAATACAGCTCTGTATAAGTTTAAGGTGTACAGCATAATGATCTGACTTACATACAACATGAGATGATTACCACAAAATGTTTAGTGAACATCCATCATAAAAGAGGTTGATTTTTCTAGTTATTAAACCCAATTTTTTAGGTATCAGTGGCTTTCCATGAGCCTAATGCTATTTCATAAATATTCTAACATACCATATTTTGTGGTATACATAGGGTCCCTATTTTATTAAAATAAATATATCTATCTGAACCACATTTTGTCTCCATGTAATGTAATCAGATATTCAAAATATATTGAAAGAAAGTTGCTCTCCTGAAGGAAGTTTAGTCCCATTTCAATCATTATACTTGTTTAGTACTACACCGTGTCTTGGGAATCAATAATCAAATGAACATTAAAATTTAAGGAGATTATTTTAAATGAGAACATTGTTAAACCTACAAAGTGTGTATACAGTATAGATATCAATTATCTCATAATGAGAATTATCAAAATCATGTCAAAATCTTGCATCTGCTGTAAATTAATCAATTCCATTTTTTTTCCTCTGTATTTCCAACTGTAGCGACTTCAGAAATCTCTCTTACATAAGTTACAAAGTTTAAAGTTTCAATTTTTTTTTTTTTGTTTTGCATGGGAGCCATTTTTATTGTGCCTGGTATTAAATACATAATATTCCCTGAGGGGCAAACAAATGATATATAAATTTCCAGAGAACACACAGCTAGGAAGCAGTTTAGTTGTCAGAGGTTACAATGTAATTATGCTTAATTCTAAAATCAAGACTCTTTCCCTTACATTATTCTTCAGTCTAATTACCTCATATAGAAGACAAATTATAAAATGATAAAAAGCAAAGTAAAAAATAAATCACAATTCAAGCATTCCTCAATTCCCTCGGGAATTTTGTGAAAACTAATAATACCATCCTTAAATTCAGATCATCAAAATAAGAAATGATATTTTTAGTAAAAGGTAATGTCTACTTTTGATTGTGTGCCCAAATTAACACAATAGAGTTTTCTTACAGATAAACGATACAAATGTAAATTCTCCATTTATTTTGTGCTCACCTGATTTTATATGGCCTCAAAGCTTTTAAATAAATGTTTATAAGACCATAATTTATTCATTTTTGTTGCCTAAGACTTCAGTGTTAACTTGAAGGTTGAAGTTAGAATATATTATACAGTTTGCACCTATGAGGTTATCATGCGTGTTGCTCTTCAAGATGGCTGAAATACGATATAAGAAAAAGCAAGATAACACAATAGTGAATATTTATCTAGCACTCACTACACTTGCCTCTGTCCTGCTTTAAGTTCATATAATAAAATAAATAATGGTTAGGGCTGAGTTCTTGCCTTGTACACCTTTGCCACAGTAACCTTCTGCTTTCATCCTTAGCATCTATTCTAAATACAAATAAAATCTAAACTTTTGTTTATGATTAAATGATTCTTGGTGTTTCAAGGGGAAGAAAAACACTCTTGGGAACACAGAAACCAGAAAACAGTCTGAAATCTTACTTTCATTGTCAGCCAAGAAAAGGTTTCTTAAAAGAAAAAATATAGTTGATCATTGAAGGTGAATTGCCATTGACATGGCTAGTAATTAGTCTCAAATTATCTTCAGCATAGTCTACATCCACACACCACAGAACAGAAAATGGGAGTCAGACAAACAATCCAGGTAGAAGATCATTAAGATTCCCACAGTGACATGCCATGGGAAACCACGTTGATTCAAATCAGTCATCTGTATTTTTCTATATTCTATACTATGGAAGGTACCAAATCATTTCACAAAGCCACAGCTATTACACATTTTTGACTAGAGCATGCTGCACATCTACATTTATAAATTGCATTGCAAATATTCTAATATGTTTAATTAATAAATGTTGCTTGCAATGCTGTACAAAATTGTTTCATTCTATTAAACACCTTTCTCACAATTTCATTTTGAATTTGTAGCTTCTTATTGTGACTATTCAATGTTCTGCCGATGTTAAAATTGAAGGAGGAAGCTTTTTTAGATCAAATATTTTTTTATTAATCTATTTTAAACAACAGAGCAATTATTTTGGTTTATATGGTATGGTATAGAGATATAAGTGTTTGTTTCAGTCAGTAAAAACTATTTTTTCACAAAAATATTTGATATATTATTTTTGTATGTGGTATTGTTGCTTCATTAAAATGTGTTGTATTTGGTGGTATCATGGTTTGGAGACTTACAAAAGTTGTTACATAAGTTATTTAAAGAGTGCTAATCCTAGGAAATACAAACTGAAGTTTTTTAGAGGTAAGGTATCATTATATAAGCAACTTACTCTTAGACAATTCTGAAAAAAATATATGAAAATAATAGTATTATTATAAATATGTAATATATAATATATACATATACATACCTAGTAGATATATATATATATACATATACTATTGTGGGAGGTGGCTATGCCTCATATATTTCAAAAGTCTAAATCTTATTCACGAGGCCAGAACACCCACAGGCTAGAGGGGAAGAGGGAGAAAGGAAAGCAGAATTAGCAAGATGTGATATGAGGAGAAACGGTACCTGAGCCTGGCATTTTGGGAAAGATGATACCCAATGAAGCTGTATACCTGGACCCCTTGGAGGGAAGAGAGATGGTGTTTCTTTCATTTGTCATGTATACGGTTGTAACCAAATCAGGAGTATCTGTGATGCAACTTTGGCATTTCAGTGGTGCTGCTCTGAGATTCTGCACTTTAGTCTAGGAAATGTTGCTGAATTCTGTGCTGTCAGGGATTCAAGAAAGACCTTCATGGGGTATTCCAGTTCTTTCACAATTGGTAGAGGGGGCCATGGATACATAAAATAAAAATTGAATTCAAGTAGGATTGAGCGGTACAAAGGAGTGAAACATAGACTGAGTGGATGTAGGGAGAGGAAACAGACAAAACATGCAATGGCTTTGATCATGTAAAACACTGTCAAATGTAATAAATTCTTTGTAGTCTACATCTCAATTGACTTAACTTTAGCAATTCTTCCTACTTCAAGGAAAACCTTCTACCACCACCTCACCTAATCTCCCATTCCTGTCATTAACTTCTTTAAAAACACTCTCTCGGGCTTCCCTGGTGGCGCAGTGGTTGAGAGTCCACCTGCCGATGCAGGGGACGAGGGTTCGTGCCCCGGTCCGGGAAGATCCCACATGCCGCGGAGCGGCTGGGCCCATGAGCCATGGCCGCTGAGCTTGCGCCTCCGGAGCCTGTGCTCCGCAACGGGAGAGGCCACAACAGTGAGAGGCCCGCGTACCGAAAAAAAAAAAAAAAAATGATGGCTTAGGGCCTAGTGTTTCCAAGAGGGTGTTCCAGGGGTGGGGTAGTGGTAGATACCCATCTCTTGAGGCCTGTGTATGAAAAAGGTACAGTGTCATTTCTGCTACCTTTTTGCAGTCAAACTACTCATGCAAACCATCCTAGGTTCAAGAAGAGGAAACTCCAAGTAGATTTTGTGGTCATTTTAATCACCTATACATGTCTGCCTATTTAGTATTAGAAATTCTATATCTTTATGGTCTCTCAAATATATTTGCTTCATTTATGTCCACTGATTTATCCTTACTCAGGTTTTCATAATATACACGTAATGAAGCTACACTGTAATCAGAGTGACCTTGCTGAAACCATTCAACAGTTATTCTTCGTTACTAATGGAGAAATACCAAACTGTTGGCAAATCATACCACTTCTTCCATGATCTTGCTTCTGCCTAGTTACCCAATGCTAGTTCTTAACTTGTCAAATATTTTCCTAACCTACAGACAAAAAACAAACAAACAACAACAGCAAAAAACTATTTAGAAAGACAATAATTTTCTTCAACTTCTTAGCTATGCTCATCTTTCAAGAGTTCATTCTATTTTGACTCTTATTTGAAGCCTTTACTGAAAATTCCCAGTTCTAAAGTAAATTTGACTACACTCTTGTCTGTAGTGTAGTGACTACCCACTGTTCACTGTAAATATTCCTATCATCATGATTTCTTTGCATTTATCTTTATATAATTATTAGTCTTTAAGTTCATTGAAAGGAGCTACTTTGTTACTATATCCTGATCACATTTGTTGTCCCTTGCCTAGTGTGGCTTCCTTTGTTGATGCCTAAAACTAGTTAATTAGATAAACAGATATAGAATGATGACTAGCCATTTCCCTCCTTTCAGCTGAATCAAGCAGATATGTTACCAGGCAGCAAACAAAAGTGAAGGAGAAAAAAAGGTAAGCAACAAAACTTAGGGCTTCCAAAAGAAAGAAAAATTCAAGTCATACTATAAGACTTGGGCTGAAATATTGACTTCAGAATGTGAGTGGGAATAAATAACACCTTAAACTTCTTAAAGAATAAGGCTCTCTGGCAACAGCTAATTTGAATGCATCACTTTTTGCTCAGCCTGATTTATTGACATAATTCAAGTTATGCAGAGAAACAGATAAGTATGTGTTTGTATCCCATGTACACAATAGAATGACCCAAATTAATCTGATTGATCATTACTTTTTGGTTGAAGAGTATAAGCACTTCCATTTTAAGAAGTTTAGGTAAAAGGTAGAATGAACTGTAACATATATCTCAGGGATAAAGAAAAGGGTAGCCCAGCTCCAAGGACAACTTGAAACCAAGGACTTGAAAATGACCAGAACTCTCCTCTCTTTTCCAGTCTTTTAAAACTGATCCCTTTGAAGGTTGTCTCCATTTTCTCTGACCAGCTCCTCTGCTGGGTAGGAAATAGGGCTGCAAATAGAGCCCAGGCTTTACCTTTGATTATATCACCACCAGGGAGGTGTTAGAAGCTATTTTTGTTGTTGGTGTTTTATTTTGTCTTTCTCCAGTGCTAAATTCAAAGATCCTTTAACACTTCAACAGGTGCAACTTAGGACACATGTTTATTTCAAGACCAATCAACAGTTGAGGTAGGAATTAGATGTTTTGCACAGCTTAGTTCAGGTTCCAACTCTGAACCAATCAATAATGGGGAAAAAAGCTAGACATTTATAGAAGGATGACAAGTCTCATTAAAATTATACAGTTGAAATAGGGGAAGAAAACATTTTCACGAAAAGAAAAGTATTATAGAAGGACAACCACTGGTATGCACTATATATCTTGTATCTGCTAGGAAATTTCTTTGGCTGTTAATAACAAAGACACAAAATAACAATACCTTCAATAAAATAGGACTTTTCCCCTCTCCTTCATAACACCCTAGCATCATATTGTCATTTCACAGTGACCTCACTGACCTAGGCTCCTCACATCTTTCTCTTCTGTGTCCTTATCCTGTGGTTTCCATCTATGAGCTCTCTTTGTGCTCACAAGATGATTGCTGGAGCTCTAATAGTCATGTATACAATTTATAAATGATGAAGGGAGCCATTAGCAAGAGTAAAAGACAGGATTTGCCATTAGAGACACATTTAGAAGCATTCACAGAAGCCATACTCAATGCCAGCAATTTTTTGCTAAACCCATTGACATCTTCTAAAAATTTCAGGAGGGAATTCCCTGGTAGCACAGAAGTTAGAACCCCACACTTTCACTGCCTGGCCCAGTTTCGATTCCTGGTCGAGGAATTAAGATCCTGCCAGCCACGTGGCATGGCCAAAAAACTAAATTAAATTAAATTAAATTAAAATTTCAGGAATCCATTATAAAAGGAACAACATAAGAGTGATTATTAGGTAAGAAACTAGCAATCTCAGCCTCGGGTCTCAATTTCTCTGATAAGATTCAGCATAGGCCTTAAAATATATAAATATCTCAAGAAGTAAAAAATGGATTATAGGTAAAATTTAAGTTTAAATGAAAAGCCACAAATTAAACTATAAATCCAAAATATTTATTATTTGTTATCGTAAAACATTTCATAGTCTGAGTCTCTCCAAAGATTGTACTTTCTCTGGTTCTTAGGATAAGTAAATAAAATCAGCATCCCTTACTATTGGCAAACTGTAAGTAGTCCATGATCATGAACATGTGTATATATGCAAGAAAGGCTAAATATCATGAGAGCTATAGATAAACTTGATTTCCCACTCTTATTCATTCAACACCTTTTTAGAAGATGGAGGCAAACCACCCTGAAATTTCTATATTTTTCTCTTCCAATAAAGGAAGGAAAAGCTACATGAAGCATGACTTTTTTTTTTTTTTTTTGCCAACAAGTATGTTTTTGTTTTGGCTATTACTTTTGTGTTCACTTAGAGATACAAAGAATTCTGTTTATAAACATCTCCAAATGTCCTGCAAGTACTGTAACTTGGTGATGAAATTTGAAGACACCAATAAGAAAGAAATTTTGCATGTGTCATGTTCTTTAAAAGTAAATGGCTAAAAATAAATATTTTGGATTCAAAGGAAACCAAATATTTTTTTCCAGTTTATAATTATTTGGTCCTGGATTTTTGTTTGTTAGGAGGTTTTTGTTTGTTTGTTTGTTTTTGCGGTATATGGGCCTCTCACTGTTGTGGCCTCTCCTGTTGCGGAGCACAGGCTTTGGATGCGCAGGCTCAGCAGCCATGGCTCACGGGCCCAGCTGCTCCGCAGCATGTGGGATCTTCCCGGACCAGGGCACAAACCCGTGTCCCCTGCGTCAGCAGGTGGACTCTCAACCACTGTGCCACTAGGGAAGCCCTGTTAGGAGGTTTTTGATTACTGATTCAATCTCCTTAAATTGGTCTATTCAGATTTTCTGTATCTTCTTGAAAAGATACAGCCTTGGATGACTGTATGTTTCTAGGAATTTATCCATTTCTTCTAGGTTGTCCAATTTGATGATGTATAATTGTTCATAGTAGTCTCTTATGATATTTTGCATTTCTGAGATATCAGTTGTAACATCTCCTCTTTCATTTCTGATTTTACTTATTTGAGCCTTGTCTCATATACATTTTTTTTTGGTGAGTCTACCTAAAGTTTTGTCAGTTTTGCTCAGGGAACCAGCTTTTAGTTTCACTGAGCTCTTCTATTATCTTTTTAGTATCTATTTAATATATTCATCTGATGTTTATTATTTTCTTCCTTCCACTAACTTTGGGCTTCATTTGTTATTTTTTCTAGTTTCTTAAGATATCATTTTTAAAAGTATTTACTTGGTGATAATGTCACTGCCCTGTAAAGTTCTTTAAATAATGAGGTCATTTATTTAAAGGATCTTTATTGCTGAAAAAAGTCCCAGGTCTTCTGAATTGCCTCTGAACCACAGAAGACTCAGCATTCCTGCTACTCATTCAAAATACCCACAAAAATTAATTTTACAAATACCTAGACAGAAGGAAGTGACATGGAGGTCTTTAAGTTGCAGGTTACAATCACATATTTTACAAACAATCATAGTTCAGAAAAGTACATTTTCTGACAGGAATGTTGTAACTTAGAGGCAATGCATTCCACTACAGGGAATGGGCAGGAAGGATTCATACAATTATTCTTTCATGAGTAAATTGGTACCAAATAAAAGAAGAAATTGACATGCATGGTGAAAAAAAAGAGCGAAAAAATCACTCCTTCTGCCAGACTCATATACTCAAGGGGTTTACTTATATTCAAATTATTTTCCTTACGGATTAACAGAACTGTCCTCAGATTAAACTCTAGCAAAAAAGAGTAAGGGAGATCTGTGCAAAGCCTTGTTAAACAATATAGATGTATTTCTGGGGATGGTGTGTTTGTGTGTGTGTGTGTGTGTGTGTGTGTGTGTGTGTGTATGTGTGTGTGACTAGAGTTTGAACACCAATAGTGAAAACGTCATATATGATTCTCAACTAGAGTTATGGGTGAAGACATGGGTACAGTAGCAAAATATATTGGGTGAAATAAAGTAAGAATATTCTGCCTCTCTCACTAAATGAAGCTATAAAACCTGGACAGAATGTTTACAGAAACTGTTTGAGGACTCTGAAAAGCAAATAGTAGCCAGCAGATTGGAGAAGAATAGAGTTCAGAGTTACATCAAACTGGCAGTGGGTTTACTATTTTTTCTTTCTAGTACTCTCAGGACTGGATTCAACATGGCTGGAAAGCCAGAAATGGGCAATGACACTGCAAGAGAATGCTCCAACAAATCTCCTGTAGTTCTTCTGTGGGTAGTTAGAATGGGTTCTCTTAATTTTTTGGAGAGAGTGCTGGAAATGCCTCATTGTTTTTCTTTTTCTTTTTTTAAATTCATTTTTGTCTCAGCCACCAAGGATTCCCATGGCGTTTTTGTCCTGGGGATATTTAAGAGCCTACTACTGTGAAAGAGAGAAAACTTCCTTCTAATTTAAGAAACTGTGGTCCCAAGAGTATCAGTACATATCCATGTTGTTTTTCATTCTCTCTCTGACTTCTCAATGTTTGTCCCACAGTTGTGGGAAGTACACAGCAGAATGGTGTTAAAAAAAGAAAAAAAAAATTGCTTTCTGACCAGAGAACCAAAATGAGGAGCCCAGGGTCCCAGAAAATGCCAGAGAAAGTGTGGAG
Source organism: Neophocaena asiaeorientalis asiaeorientalis (assembly GCF_003031525.2). Lineage (NCBI taxonomy): Eukaryota > Metazoa > Chordata > Mammalia > Artiodactyla > Phocoenidae > Neophocaena > Neophocaena asiaeorientalis. The sequence continues at coordinate 4,920,343 of NW_020175387.1, read as the reverse complement.
AGAGAGTAGTTTTGGAAAGTGACCCCCTTGTTTTATTTATGAACTTCTGTACTTACTCTTATTTTATGTATTCATGAATCCTACCCTAAGCAGGATATCATAGATGTTGAGAACTAAATTTAAAGAAAGACGCTGCCTAGGTCAGAGACTGCACACTGGGTAATGCATATATATGACTGATCTGAAAAGCATTGTGGACACTGATATTTCACCCCTCAAAAAGGAATTAAAATGGTGGTCCGAACCCAACTGGGTTGATTGCCTGCTAAAACAAAATGACCAATACTCTCTATAGGATTTAAATAAGACCTAGTGTCTCATAACATGCTTTCAAAATGCCTTGGGATAAAATTGAATTTAATCAACAAATATGTGTGTGTGTGTCTATATATATATATATATATATATATGGAAAATCTCAATTCACTTGGGAAAAGACATTCAACAGATTTCAAAGCTGAGGTGACAAATATGTTGGAATTTAATGACATAGACATTAAAAAGCAGATATTACAAAAATATTCCAATAAATAAAGTGAATCTCTTGGAATGAATGGAAAGGCAGAAATATCATTGAAGAAATTCAAGGTATAGGAAGCCAATGGAAATATTTAAATTTAATATGTAGTAACTGGAATAAAGTTACTGGTTGGGCTCAATAACCAAATGGAAATGACCAAGGAAAGAGTCAGTGAACTTGAAGATGTATTAATAGAAATTATCTAATTTGAATAAAATAGAAAAACAGATTGAAAAAAATGAGAAGGGCTTCAGAGACCTTTGGGATAATACCAAAAATTTTGACATTCATGTCATCACAATCTCAGAAAAAAAGAAAGGTGCAGTAAAAAAAAAAATAAAGAAGAGGCTGAAAATTTCCAAAATTTGGTGAAAAATGTAAATCTACAGATTCAAGGAACTCAGTGAACCTAAAAAAAGAAAAAGACATCCATTCCCAGTTATATCATAGTCAAAATGCTGAAAACTGAAGACAAGAAAAGTATTTTGAAAGCCCAGCGTTCCATATCCAGTAAAATATCTTTCAGGAGCAAAACAACATAAAGATATTCTCAAATGAAGAAAATCTTAGAGAAGTTTTTGGTCAGCAGATGTGCTTTCAAATAATTGCTTAAGTAATTCTTTCAGACAGAAAGGAAATGCTACCAAAGTCACCTTGGAATATCAGAAATGAAAAAATAGCAACTGAAATAATAAATGTACCGAAAATATAACAAACTATTCTTTCCTTTTATAGTTCTTTATTATATGTGTTATGTTTAAGAACAAAAACCATAAAATTGTCTGATGGAATGCAATGCTTATATATGTCCCAAATAATATAAGTAAAATATAAGGGCAGAATAAAGAGGTCTATATGGTGGTAAATCTTATATGTTTCACTTGAGGTACTAAAAAGTTGATTTCAAATAGACTGAAAAGTTAAATATTGCATTGCAATCCCAAGAACGGATGTTGGAAAAAATGCACAAAGATATATTCAAGAAAACATTAAGTACACTGAAGAGGTTCAAAGAGCCCAAAAGAAGGCAGGAAGGAATGAGCTAATGGAAAACTGAGGAAACAGAGAGGATGGAACTTTCAGAATGGCTGAATAAGGTTAATCCTTTCTCCAAATCCTCTTTCCAAAATGCAATGATAAATCAGATGAAATTATTTTTAAAATATCCATTTAAAGAGTCTAAAATCAACGGAAGTCATATAGCAAAATGTGAAGTGTAGATTCAAGAAAATCTATTGAATCTCAGTAGAAACAAGAGAGCCTGTGACTTTTTAGTCAGAGGTGGCTCCTACCCTCTCACTTCAGCTCCATGGCACAAAAATGATACGAAGATCATGGGAGGGGGCTGATTTCATTTGGAGAAGAATTCTGGAAATGCTGGGACCTGCAGAGATGTCAAACACTTAGAGACCTCAGTGGCAGAAAATTAGGGAAGGCCAATAGCCCAGCTAGCTTGTGATTTTGACACTAGTTGGGGTGAGCAATAGACCAGCAGACCAGCCAGAAATTTAACAGGGAGATCTGAGGACCAAGACAGGCAAAGCAAGCCTTGATAAAACCCTGAGCTAGAAGGTTGTAGCATACACAAGTCTGCATGCACAATAAGTACTAATTGTACTGAGTTAATTGTACTTAGTTGAATGTGAGATCTTGAAAACACAGTTAAAATAAATAAATAAATAAAAGGGCACATGCTTATAAATTGCCTGAACTTTGAATAAAACAATGAGATAGGTTTTCTGTCTAATCATCTAATCTTTATTAATTTCATGTACTACTCTCCCTTTTGACTTGGATATTGGCTTAACTACATCATCCTATATCAACTTAAAAATCTAGGTCATCTAATAATTTTATTTAAAATAAGTAACTTTTCAAGGAATATTTTCTATTGGTGAGGTTGTCAAAACTATCCAATAATCTTTGTCAGTAATTTTCCCCTCAAGTTTCTAAGTGACTAAATTCAACAAATAATAACTTATTTCTATAAGAAATAACTACAGAAACTGAGAATAAATTTTAAAAATGACTTGACAAAAGTAGAGAGAGAAACAACTTCACATATGACTATTGGAGCTTGTGAAGTAGGATACTCACATTTTGATGGAACTAGAGAAAGAAAAAATGAACACTAGAGTTAATAACAATACTTACCAGGATCCCCAGTGGCAGGATTATAATTGCCTCAACAGTAGTAATGCTATGTTTAAGTAATTTACATCTTTACATATTACTTCCTCAAACCATGTATGGTTTGGCAGTAAATATACAGTATCTATGTACCAAAGGAACTCATAAAGGAAGTTGTCTCATCCCATAACAATCAAAAGCTCTCAAATGCTAAATTGTCTGAATGGTTGACTCTGATGATGATGTGTCTGTATATGTACATGCATATATGTAAACCTGAATATATAGACATAACTACAGTGAATTGAAGACATGGAGTGTGTATTTAATTCTCTCTTTTTTTAAACAAACTATAGTCTTAAACCTATTCACAAAATACACACACATACAGTAATTATGCATTTACATATACACAATGTGAATTGTCTCTTAATCAGAGAACGGTGTCTCTCACAATGCCGTGTCCCTACTTGAAGATAGCTCTTGTGATGGTTCTGCAGCTGTATGTGTGGAGATGAGCCAAGATGCTCTCAAGTGTGGAAAGTAGTCCAGATGTCACTGCTACTGCTGGAGAGAGATACTCCAGAGGTTGTCATCTGGGCATTACCACTGCCAAAATTGCTGCCTTGGCCACAGCTGTTGGCTTTCCTGCTGGAAGATGAGGGAGGAAGAAAACATTTGAAAGCCTTGCCAAAACAGTGGGAGGCAGCCACAAAATGAGTATACATTGGTGTAAAAGTCACAAATCTGATATAAAATGAATTTGTTTGTAGATTAATTGCAGCACTCTGTTTATATGTATAAACTTCTTAATTGTTTATATGCTGCATTGCAGTATCGAAGGCATGATTTCAAAGCTCATAAAGACCTGACCAGCTATTGGTTGAGTTTATTAATAATCTGTTGTAACATCACGTTAATCTAGGAGATTAAGGTGTTTCAAAACTGAACTTTGAGATGTAGGTCCCAAAGTATACACTCTTTTCCTCTATGTTTCACTAAAATTAACATTTTTTTGTAGATAATGTCTTATATTTGTGTCTCCTATAGTGCCTAACAAACTTCATTTCTTGTAGCAGATGTCCAATGCATGCTATTAAGGTGATGTGAACCAAACAACATTTAACTGAACTGAATGAAATTGAATTAAATAATATTAATTGGAACTATGAGTTAGCTTTTGGTCTTTCATTTTGTTATGACCTCACATTGGTAAATATATCATGTTTTCAGTCTCTTATAGGGCTTTTTTCTATAAATATCAATATGCAAATAAACAGTTGAGGCAAAATTGAAAAAAAGTGTGGGTCAGATACCTGGGTTAATACACTGATGTGGATATTCATGATAATTCATTTATATTTTTATTCCATATTTAGTGTGTAGATAAATAACAACAAGAATTTATAGATATCCACTATAAATGAAAATAATAAAATTTTGCCTTGGACACAGTAAGGAGAAAAATAATATTTTCCCATGGACCTGGATTACCCCACTTTATTTATTCAACAAGCTTGTATTGAGCAAAACTTTGTGTGAAATAGTCTCCTAGAAAGTACAAAATAAATAAGTAGGAGATGGCCCTTCCATTCAAAGGACTCCCAGTCACATGGAAGTTTCATATATAAACGTGGATAAATTATAATATGGTAAGGATTGTGACAGAAATACACACAGAAGCGTGCCTGGAAAGAAAGGTCCAAGAAGGATTAGTGGAAGTTCTTGAGGACATTATTGAAAGAAATATAGAGGGAATCCAGATAAGGAACAGAAAGAACAGTCCAGAAATGGGGCAAAATACATAAAGTCAGGAAACATGAAACATCCAAATCACTAAGCCATTTTCGCATAGTATTAATCAGTGTTTTTTTTTTTCTCTTCTCTCCCTTTCTCTCTCTCCCTTTCTCACTCTTTCTCTCTCTCTTTCTTCCATAGTGTGATACAGAATTTTCATTCAAAGTCATAAAAACAAGACTCTTTGCTCTCATTCAAACCTTGAAAACTACAAAGACAAAAGTATGGGCTTCCCTGGTGGTGCAGTGGTTGAGAGTCCGCCTGCCGATGCAGGGGACACGGGTTCATGCCCCGGTTCGGGAAGATCCCATATGCCACAGAGCGGCTGGACCCGTGAGCCATGGCTGCTGAGCCTGCGTGCCTGGAGCCTGTGCTCCACAACGGGAGAGACCACAACAGTGAGAGACCTGTGTACCGCAAAAAAAATAAATAAATAAATAAAAAATAAGACAAAAGTATGGCTCAAACCAAGGACAGAAATTTCTTCTTTCTTGTCTACTGTTTCTTGTATTTTTGTTTCATTTTCTCAAAATGCAGAATGGCTTTATCAGATAGTCAAGATCAAGACTACAGGTATTCACTTTATTCCATCTCTGTAACCCAAAAGTAGGAGAGTGTTCCACACTAGATTTTTTCTGGCTGGAATTGCCTCATCCACAGCATGTGGGATCCTCCCGGACCGGGGCACGAACCCGTGTCCCCTGCATTGACAGGCGGACTCTCAACCACTGCGCCACCAGGGAAGCCCCATCCCTTCTTTTAAACCCTGTAGTTACTTCATTTACTTTAGCCTTCATCATCTCATTTCCCTGGAATATTGCAATAGTCTCTTCAGCAATCTGTTTGCTTCCAGTATTTCATCTTTCTAGTCTATTTTCATTCTGTAACTCAAGATATCTTCCTTAAAAATCTAATCTTTCTTTTCCTTATTTTAGAAACATTAGGTGTTACTTGGAAACCTAAGGCTGGGAGAAGATCCTAGTTTTTCAAGGTGGCATACAGAATCTGTCATAAACAAGTCTTAATCTGCCCCATGATTAACTACAGTACAGCAGAAATTAGAGACACGATACCTTCTCAGCACTACTTTCTCCCTTTCTATGCTCTCCCAGCTGGAAGCCCATAAACGTTTTTCCCTGTAATCTCCACCAAGAGGATCAGGTTTAGAGTCTGAAAATAAGAGACAATAATGTAAGAATTGGAAGAAGGAAAATTTATCATAATTCCTCCAGTAGAAGCAAGAAAAATATGAGTGCTATCAAACATGAAATTGTTGCCACAATTTCCAGAAGTTTTCACGGAAACCTTCTGCCTCATATCAGGAGCCAGGGGTGTTTGTGACCAAAAGTTTCCTATGGTTCATGCAACCTCATGACTCCCTAACTATTAATGGCAAATCTGAGAACCACAGCAGTTTTCCTGAATCTTGAAACATCTAGCCTTTTCATCACTTTTGTAAAAATATCTATTTTACTGTATTAAATCTTTTCCACTTGAACTTTCTAGAATGGTTACCATCATCCTCACCAAACACAAAATGAGAATTTTATTATCATAAGTGGTTCCATGAAACCAATTTTAAAGATGGGATCCTGGGTTTTATTATTTGATGTGTTTATATTTAAAAACAGGGATGACATTATTGTCAGTGGAAAATACGATACTGATAGTGTGTTTCAGTGGAAATACAGTTACTTAAATTATCTGTTACAGTTGTTGTGTAGTGGAGTGCCTGTTATATGCATGGTTTGGTAGCCCAAGTGGCAGAAGCAATAGAACATTGGGGTGGAAATAAGAGCTGTGGTGTAGGGTAGCTGCTTCTGGCTGTTCTGAAGAGTTTATAGAAAGAAAGTGGCAAATTCAAACTTATAATCTCTCAGGCATGGTCAAAGAAGTAGAGAACTTCTCCACTTGGCCCCAAAATAATTTTTTAACTTTTCTACCCAAAGGGCTGAGATATTCAAAATATAGACGCAAAGTCTGTTCAGGTATGTTTCTAAATTATAGTGCAGTTTGGACAGGGATTGGGAAAGATCAATGTCTTCAGTTTTGTAATGAAAACTTTTGGGTGGATTTAAAAAATCTGATTATCTTGATCCCTTCCCTTGATATCCTAATAAACATCTCTTGTCAGGAAAATCAGCTTCTCTTATCTTGTCTGAAGAAACCTGCCTACCCTGTGTTAATTATTCCAAGTCCCTTCTAAGACTCACTTTCTCTACCCAGTCATGGACTTCAGACTCTCAAGTAGAGGCACATCTAGCATGCCCCAAAGATATAAATACAATATAGCTTATCCATTGAAAAAATGCATAACATATAATTCAACAGAAATCTGAGAAATATATGTAGGAATTGATTCCTTAAGTTCTATACCAGGAAGAAAATAACATGATTTGATTAGGTTGGATATACTGATATGCATACAGTTATAAGAGATTCTTGATTTGAGAGAGTGGGCAGTGGGCTTAACTTTTACTCTGTTGTTCGAATGGCACTTGGACAAAATATAACCTACACTAAATGCAACTGAGGATAAAGAATTTTCTGGTACAATGTAGAGGAATGAATCCAAAGTTTTAGGAATATAGGAAATGCTTGAATGGATTCATATCGTAAGAGCCATTCATAACTCCCTACTCCCTCACTCCAGGTTCCAGTGTACACTCCCTTCATACATTGATCAGGGGATCTCAGCATTCATGGAAAGTTCCCTAGTGGCTGTCCTTCTGGAACTCTTGGCCATCAGACACAGGGAGGCATGTTACAAATGTGATAAACAGTACCAGAGCAGACATTAAAATGGACTGACTGGAGGAAAACTTTGGAAATTGCTAATTTACCTCATTGTTCCTAGGACAGAAATAAATTGTCACCTAGAGAGTAATTACCTGATTAGAATAACTAAAAATAATAAAATATTGGCCTGGTATATAGTTTTCCCTGCACTATTTGTTGAAAAGACTATTCTTCCCCCTTTGAATAGTCTTAGAACCCTTGTCAAAAATCATTTACCCATATATGTGGAAATTTATTTCTGGGCTGTCAATTCTATTCCACTGGCCTATACGTCTGTTTTATGCCAATACCACACTGTTTTGATTACTGTAGTAAGTTTTGAAATTAGGAGAAAGTCCTCCAGTGTTGTTCTTCCTTTTTGAGATTGTCATGGTTATTACATGCCATGTGAATTTCAGAATGTATTTTTCTATTTCTGCAGAACATATCTTTGGGAATTTGATAGAAATCGAATTGAATCTGTAGATTCCTTTAGGTAGTATTGATATCTTAACAATATAAAATCTCCCCATCCATGAACAAAGGGATATATTTCCATTTATTTATGCATTTTAAAATTTCTTTCAGCAATGTTTGTAGTTTTTATTTTACAAGTCTTTCACTTTTAGGTTAAGGGAATTCTTATACATTTTATTCTTTTTAATGTTATTGCTAATGAAATTATGTGCAAAATTTTCTTTCAGGTTAATTATTGTAGTGTATACAAATACAACTGATTTTGAATGCTGACTTTGTGTCCTGCTACTTTGCTGAATTCATTTATTATTTCTAACAGTATTTTTGTGTGTATAATCTTTAGTGTTTTTTATGTATAAGATCATATCATCTGGAAACAAAAATAATTTTACTTCTTTTCCAATTTTGATGTCTTCTTTTTCTTGCCTAATTGCTCTGGCTAGAACTTCCAGAATTCATTAAGTAGAAGTGTTAAGAGTGGGCATCCTTCCTTTTTTTTGATCTTAAAATAAACACTTTCAGTCTTTCACTGTTGAGTATAATGTTTGCTGTGTGTTCTCATTAGTGGCTTTTATTACGTTGAAGTAACTTCCTTCTATTTCTATTTCACTGAGTATTTTTATCATGAAGGAGTGTTGAATTTTGTCAAATGGAGATAATCATGTGAGTTTTCCCTTTATTCTGTTAATGTACTATATTACATTGGTCAATTTTCTTATGTTGAACCATCCTTGCATTCCAGGAATTTCCCACTTGGTCATGGTGTATAATCATTTTAATATGATATTGAATTCAATCTGGTAGTATTTTATTGAGGATTTTTATGTCAGTGTTTATAAGGGATATTGATCTGTAATTGTCTTATTTATGTATTGAATTTTTCTTTGGTTTCAGGGTAATTCTGGTCTCATAGGATGAGTTAAGAAGTGATCTCTCCTCTTGAATATTTGGGAAAAAAATGAGAAGGATTACTATTAGTCCCACTTTAAATGTTTGGCAGAAGTCACCAGGGAAGCCATCAGATCCAGAGATTTTTCTTTGTTGAGTGAGATGCAATTACTGATTCAGTCCCCTTACTATTTATAGGTCTATTCAGACTTCCTATTTCTTCATGATTTAGGATTGGAAGGTTTTGTTTCTATGAATCTGTCCACTTCATATAGTTTATCCAATTTTGTTAACATGCAGTGGTTCATAGTACTCTCTTATAATACTTTTTATTTCTGTAGAATTGGTATTAATGTATCCACTTTCATTTCTTTTTTTTTTCCATTGGAATGTACTTGCTTTACAATATGGTGTTAGTTTCTGCTGTACAGCAAAGTGAATCAGCTGTACGTATACATATATCCCCGCCTTTTTGGATTTCCTTCCCATTTAGGTCACCACAGAGCACTGAGTAGAGTTCCCTGTGCTATACAGTAGGTTCACATTAGTCATGCATTTTATAAATAGTTGTGAAAATATGTCAATCCCAATCTCCCAATTCATCCCACCTCCCCACCTTGGTGTCCATACATTTGTTGTCTACATATGTGTCTCTATTTCTGCTTTGCAAATAGGTTCATCTGTACCACTTTTCTAGATTCCACATATATGCATTAATAGACAATATTAGTTTTTTCTCTTTCTGACTTACTTCACTCTGTATGACAGTCTCTAGGTCCATCCACGTCTCTGGAAATGACACAATTTTATTCCTTTTAATAGCTGAGTAACATTCCATTGTGTATATGTACCACATCTTCTTTATCCATTCCTCAGTTTATGGACATTTAGATTGCTTCTATGTCCTGGCTATGGTAAATAGAGCTGCAGTGAACATTGAGATGCATGTATCTTTTTGAATTATGGTTTTTCCAGGTATATGTCCAGGAGTGGGGTTGCTGGGTCATGTGATAGTTCTATTTTTAGTTTTTCAAGGAACCTCCATACTGTTCTCCATAGTGGCTGTATCAATTTACATTCCCACCAACAGTGTAAGATGGTTCCCTTTTCTCCACACCCTCTCCATCAATAATTGTTTGTAGATTTTTTGATGCTGGCCATTCTGACTGGTGTGAGGTGATACATCATTGTAGCTTTACTTTACATTTCTCTAATAATTTCTGAGGTTGAGAATATTTTCATGTGCCTCTTGACCTTCTGTATGTCTTTGGAGAAATATCTCTTTAGTTCTTTTGTCCATTTTTTGATTGCATTGTTTGATTTTTTGATATTGAACTGCATGAGCTGTTTGTATATTATGAAGATTAATACCTTGTAGGTTGCTTCTTTTGCAAATATTTTCTCCTGTTATGAGGTTTGTCTCTTCTTCTTGTGTATAGTTTCCTTTGCTGTGCAAAAGCTTTTAAGTCCCATTTGTTTATTTTTGTTTTCATTACTCTAGGAGGTGGGAGGTGGGTAAAAATGATCTTGCTGCAATTTATGTCAGAGAGTCTTCTGCTTAGGTTTTCCTCTAAGAGTTTTATAGTGTCTGGTCTTACATTTAGATCTTTAATCCACTTTGATTTGATTTTTGTGCATGGTGTTAGGAAGTTTTCTAATTTCATTCTTTTACATACAGCTGTCCAGTTTTCCCAACACAATTTATTGAAGAGACTGTCTTTCTCCATTGTATATTCTTGCCTCCTTTGTCATAGATTAGGTGACCACAGGTGGGTGTGTTTATCTCTGGGCTTTCTATCCTGTTTCATGGATCTATATTTCTGTGTTTGTGCTGGTACCATAATGTCTTAATTACTGTAGCTTTGTAGTATAGTCTGAAGTCAGGGAGCCTGATTCCTCCAGCTCAGTTTTTCTTTCTCAAAATTGCTTTGGGTATTCGAGGTCTTTTGTGTTTTCATACAAATTGTATTTTTTTTTTTTTGCTCTAATTCTTTGAAAAATGCAATTGGTAATTTGATAGAGATTGCATTGAATCTGTAGATTGCTTTTGGTAGTATAGCCATTTTTACAATATTAATTCTTCCAATCCAAGAACATGGTATATCTCTCCAACTATTTGTGTCATCTTTGATTTCTTTCATCAGTGTCTTAAGTTTTCTGAGTACAGGTCTTTTGCCTCCTTACGTAGGCTTATTCCTAGGTATTTTATTCTTTTTGTTGCCATGGTAAATGGAATTGTTTCCTTAAATTCTCTGTCTGATATTTCATTTTCAGTGTATAGGAATGCAAGAGAGTTCTGTGTATTGATTTTGTATCCTGTAACTTTACCAAATTCACTGATTAGCTCCAGTAGTTTTCTGGTGGCATCTTTAGGACTATCTATGTATAGTATCATGTCATCTGCAAACAGTGACAGTTTTACTTCTTTTCCGATTTTTTTTTCCTTTTATTTCTTTATCTTCTCTGATTGCCATGATTAGGACTTACAAATCTATATTGAATAATAGTGACAAAAGTGGACATCCTTGTCTTGTTCCTGATCCTAGAGGAATGGTTTCAGTTTTTCACCATTGAGAATGATGTTTGCTGTGGGTTTGTTGTATATGGCCTTTATTATGTTGAGGTACATTCCCTCTATACTCACTGTCTGGAGAGTTTGAAACATAAATTTGTGTTGATTTTTGTAAAAAGCTTTTTCTGCATCTATTGAGATGATCATATGGTTTTTCTCCTTCAATTTGTTAATATGGTATAGCACACTGATTGATTTTCGTATATTGAAGAATCCTTGCATCCCTGGATAAATTCCATTTGATCATGGTGTATGATCCTTTTAATGTGTTTTTGGATTCTGTTTACTAGTATTTTGTTGAGGATTTTTGCATCTATGTTCATCACTGATATTGGTCTGTAATTTTCTTTTTTTGTAGTATCTTTGTCTGGTTTTGATATAGAGTGATAGTAGGCTCATAGTATAAGCTTGGAGTCATCCTCTCCCTGTAATTTTTTGGAAGAGTTTGAGAAGGATGGGTGTTAGCTCTTCTCTTAATGTTTAATAGAATTCATCTGTGAAGCCATCTGGTCCTGGACTTTTGTTTGTTGGAAGATTTTTAATCACAGTTTCAATTTCAGCACTTGTGATCGGTCTGTTCGTATTTTCTCTTTCTTCCTGATTCTGTCTTGGAAGGTTATACCTTTCTAAGAATTTGTCTATTTCTTCCAGGTGTCCTTCGCATAGAGTTGCTTGTAGTAGTCTCTTATGATGTGTTGTATTTCTGTGGTGTCCATTGTAACTACTTTTTCATTTCTGTTTTTATTGATTTGAATTCTCTCCTTCTTTTTCTTGATGAGTCTGGCTAGAGCTTTATCAATTTTGTTTGTCTTCTCAAAGAACCAGCTTTTAGTTTTATTGATCTTTGCTACTGTTTTCTTTGTTTCTATTGCATTTACGTTCTACTAACGTTGGGTTTTGTTTGTTCTTCTTTCTCTAGTTCCTTTTGATGTAAGGTTAGGTTGTTTATTTGAGATTTTTCTTGTTTCTTGAGGTAGGATTGTATTGCTACAAACATCCCTCTTAGAACTGCTTTTGCTGCATCTCATAGGTTTTGGATCATCATGTTTTCATTGTGATTTGTCTCTAGGTATTTTTTGATTTCCTCTTTGATTTTTTTCAGTGACCTCTTGTTTATTTAGTAACATACTGTTTAGCCTCCATGTGTTTGTGTTTTTTACGGTTTTTTCCCTGTAATTCATTTCTAATCTCAGAGTGCTGTGGTCAGAAAAGATGCTTGATATGATTGCAATTTTCTTAAATTTACTGAAGCTTGATTTGTGACCGAAGATGTGATCTATCTTGGAGAATATTCCATGCGAACTTGAGAAGAAAGTGTAATCTGCTGTTTTTGGATGAAATGTCTTATAAACATCAATTAAATCTATCTGGCCTATTGTGTCATTTAAATCTTGTGTTTCTTTATTAATTTTCTGTCTGGATGATCTTTCCTTTGGTGTAAGTGAAGTACTAAAGTCTCCCACTATTTTTGTGTTATGGTTGCTTTCCCCTTTTTTAGCTGTTAGCATTTGCCTTATGTATTGAGGTGCTCCTATGGTGGGTGCATAAATATTTACAATTGTTATATCTTCTTCTTGAATTCATCCCTTGATCATTATGTAGCATCCTTCCTTGTCTCCTGTAACAGTCTTTATTTTGAAGTCCATATTTTCTGACATGAGTATTGCAACTCTGGGTTTCTTTTGATTTCCATTTGCATGGAATATGTTTCCACCCCCTCACTTTCAGTCTGTTTGTGTCCTTAGATTTGAAGTCAGTCTCTTGTAGACACCATATATATATGTGATTTTTTTAATATTCATTCAGCCAGTCTGTGTCCTTTGGTTGGAGCATTTAATCCATTTACATTTAAGGTAATTATATATATGTATGTTCCTATTACCATTTTCTTAATTGTTTTGGGTTTATTTTTTAGATCTTTTTCTTCTGTTGTGTTTTTCACCTAGAGAAGTTCTTTTAGCATTTGTTGTAGGGCTGGTGTGTTGGTGCTGATTTTTTTTAGCTTTTGCTTGTCTGTAAAGCTTTTGATTTCTCCATTGAATATGAATGATATCCTTGCTGGGTAGAATAATCTTGGCTGTAAGTTTTTCCTTCTCATCACTTTAAATCTATCCTGCCACTCCCTTCTGGCCTGTGCAGTTTCTGCTGAAAAATCAGCTGATAAGCTTATGGTGATTCCCTTGTATATTATTTGTTGTTTTTCCTTTGCTGCTTTTAATATTTTTTCTTTGAATTTAATTTTTGTTAGCTTGATTAATATGGGTCTTCACATGTTTCTCCTTAGGTTAATCCTGTATGGGAGTCTCTGCACTTCCTGCACTTGGGTGGCTATTTACTTTCCTGTGTTAGGGAAGTTTTTGACTATAATCTCTTCAAATATTTTTTCAGACACTTTCTCTTTCTCTTCTTCTGAGATCCCTATAATTAGAACATTAAGACACTTAATGTTGTCCCAGAAGTCTCTGACACTGTCCTCATTTCTTTTCATTCTTTTCTCTTTATTCTGCTCCTTGGCAGTTATTTCTACCATTCTATTTTCCAGCTCACTTATTCGTTCTTCTGCCTCAGTTATTTTGCTATTGATTCCTTCTAGTGTATTTTTCATTTCATTTATTGTGTTGTTCACCACTGTTTGTTTGTTCTTTAGTTCTTCTAGGTCCTTGATAAAAATTTCTTGTATTTTCTTAATCCATGCCTCCATTCTATTTCTGAGATTTTGGATCATGTGTACTATAATTACTCTAAATTCTTTTTCAGGTAGATTGCCAATTTCCTCTACATTTATTTGGTCTTTTAGGATTTTACCTTGCTCCTTCATCTGTAACATATTTCTTTGTCTTCTTATTTTTGTTGATGGGTGCAGATGTATTCCTGTCTTGCTGGTTCTTTGGCCTGAGAAGTCCAGCACTGGAGCTTGCAGGCAGTTGGTTGGAGCTGGGTCTTGTTGCCGTGATGAGGACTTCCATGAGAACTCACACCAATTAATAATATTTCCTGGGACATGAATTTCTCTGGTAGTCCAGTGGCTTGGATTTGGTGCTCCCACAACAGGGACTCAGGCCTCACACCTGGCCTGCAAACCAAGACCCTGCAAACCACGTGGCTCAGGAAAAAAAAAAAAAAACGACAAAGGAAGCCCAAGGCAGATAATAAAAACCAAACTGAACAAAAACAAACACACACACACAAAGAAAAGAAAACAAATAAAACCCAAGACAAATAACAAATACAAGTAAACAAAAAACAAACTGACAAGCAAACAACAATAACAACAAAACACAAGGAAAGCCAGAAACAAGAAGACACCCAAACAAGAGAGCCCAAAAACTGAAACCAACAATAAAAACAAAACTAACCTAAACAGAAAACAAAACAAAACTAAACTAAAAGAAAAGCTAAATGAACTGAAGACACTGAAAAATGACAAAAGAAAAAAAAGTAAATAAAATAAAAAAGAAGATAACAAAACAAAAATATTGAAAAAAACAAACCAACAAATAAACAAGACAAACAGAAAAAGACAACAAGCAAAAAAGAGCAGAACAATAAAAAAGAATAAAAAATGAGATAAAATATAATTAGTAAAATAAAAAATAAATTGGAAAAAATAAAGAGGAAGATGAAACTACAAAACAGAACAACGATGTAAAAAAATTAAAAGAAAAAAAATTTTAATTCATTAATTAAATTAAAAAATTCCCTGGTGCTTCCACTATCAGTATCCTTGCCCCCATAGTGAACTACAGCGAATCTCCACCTCCCCAATATACCCTCCAAAACCTCTAGGTAGGTCTCTGAACCACTTTGTCAGCCCCACCCCTGCATATGTTCCTCTCACCAGTGTCTGCTTCTGAAGTTGGCCCAGAACACAGGTACCTGCACAGGCCAGCTGGGGTGTGGGTTTCCACTGGCATGGCTGCAGAGTCCAGCACACCCAGAAGAAGCTTTGGAGGTGGGCGGTGCTTGGGTCCACTGACCCACATGGCCAGAGGAGGCTTTGATGGGGGCAGGGCTCAGAACTGTGACCTGTGTGATCGGAGGAAGATTTGTCAGGGTCGGAATGTGGGCTTCCGGGACTTGCTCCACTTTTACTTCTGATTTTTGTAATTTGAATCTTCTCTTTCTTTTTTCATATTTAAACTTGTTAAAGGTTTGTTAATTTTGTTGATCTTTTGAAGAACTAGCTTTTGGTTTCATTGATTATGTTCTATTTTATTCTATTTTTTATTTCATTTATCTCTGCTCTAATCTTTATTATTTCTTTCCTTCTACTAGCTTTGGGTTTAGTTTGCTCTTTTTATTCTAATTCCTTAAGTTTTAAAATTAGCTTTTTGATTTGAGATCTTTCTTGCTTCTTCTAATGTTATCTTGTATAGCCATGTATTTCCCCTTAGCACTACTTTCACTGCATCTTGTAAGTTTTGTTAGTTGTGCTTTAATTTTCATTCATCTCTAAGTATTTTCTAATTTCCCTGATGATTTTTTCTTTGATCTATTTGTTAAGAAAGTATTGTTTAATTTTCATATTTTGTTAAATTTCCAGTTTTCCTTCTGTTATTGATTCCTAACTTTATCCCATTGGATTGGAGAATATATTTTGTATGAAAGCTAACTTTTAAAATCTCTTAAGACTCACTTTATGACCTAATATATGGTTTTTCCTGGAAAATATCCCATGTGCACCTGAGAAGAATGTGTATGCTGTTGTTATTAGGTAGAGTGTTCTATATGTGTCTGTTAGATATGGTTAATTTAATGTGTTGTTAAAGTCCTCTATTTTCTTACTTTTTTCTATCTGGTTTATCTACCCATTATTGATAGTGAGTTATTAATGTCTTCAACTAATATTATAGAACTACTTCTTCTTCAATTCTGTCAATTTTTACTTCCTATATTTTGACGGTTTCTTATTGTCTGTAAATAAATATTTATAATTGTTGTTTCTGCTGTATTAAATCTTTTAATAATATATAATGTTATTCTTTATCTCTTGTAAACTCTTTTGATTTAAAGTCTACTTTTTCTAATACTAGTATAGCTACCATATTCTCTTTAGGTTACTATTTGCATGGGATATCTTTTTCTATTTTCTCACTTTTGGTCTATTTGTCTTTCTTTGGATCTGACGTGGATCTTTTGTAGACAGCATGTACTTGGATAATGTGTGTTTAGCTATTCTGCCAACCTCTGTCTTTTGATTGGAATATTTCTTCCATTTACATTTAAAGTAACTACTGATAAGCAGGAACTTCTATTTTGCTATTTGTTTTCTACATGCTTTACAGCTTTATTGTTCCTCATTCCCTGCATTGGTCTTTTCCTTTGAGTTTTGTTCATTATTTGTAGTGGAATATTTTAATTCTCTTCTCTTTTCTTTTTGTGTATGTTATTTATCTATTTCTTTATGGTTACCATGAGGATTACATTTATAATTTTAAAATTATAACACTAATTTGAATTTCTGAGTTTTTCACAGTGATTTATTGTTCATTATGACTTTTTCATAGAGATAATTTTCCAATTTAAAACTTTCAAATATTTAAAATACACTATCAGGCATTATCACTTTATATAGCTGACATTTTAGTATCAAAGTTATGAGCACATATCACTAAAATTCTTTCCTCATACTTTGTAAAAAATACACTGATGTAAGAGTGGAAGCAATTTACCTACTTTGTGAAGCCAGTGAGTGTCAGTTGCACCTCCAATAAAAGTCCCATTGACAAATATTCTTGGCACACTTCTTTTACTGGTGAATTTTGTAAAGAATATCTTCCAACTGATTTCTATATTCAAGCATGTCCAATTCCACCACTTTATAGTTAACATTCATGTCATGGGAAAGTATGTTTGCCATTGTACTGTAAGAAAAGGATGTTTTTGAGGCAATCATCACCCAGTTATCAGAAATTATTTCTTGGGTCTGATTCACAGGAGCAGTTGCTGAGTTCCCCAAAGATGATGATGTGCTATTCCCCATCCCAAAGGCAGAAGCTCCTGCTGCCCAACCAAGATGGCCTACTAGAGCCACTCTAGCTTTGTCCCCACCAAAGCTGCATGGCACCAACACATGGTCTTGATTTGAATTTTTACCAGTTTAAATTCAATAGCATGCAAAAATTCTGCCCATTTACTGCACTGTCCTCACCCCTTTTGGTTGTTGAGGTCACAAAATTACATCTTTATACATGGCATACACTAAAACACTAACTAATAATTCTTTTAAATGCATTAGAGTCTTAAATTATGTTTCAAACAAAGCATTAAGTTATAAACCACAGTTATAATAGTACTAGCTTTTAGAGCAATAATTTTAAAAATGTTTTCATCTCTTGAGTCCTGTAGAAAAATATAAATAGACTTACAAACCATTGCTACAATAATGTTGGCTTTTATAATTGTCCACATGTTTACATTTGGTGAGTTTTTTATTTCTACATGTGATTTTGTGTTGCTGCCTTGTGTCCTTTCATTTCACTCCTGCAGGACTCCGTTGAGCATTTCTTGCTCAAGGACAGGTCTAGTGGTAACAAACTTCTTCAGCTTTTGTTGTCTAAGAATGTCTTAATTTCTGCCTCACCTTTGAAGGACAGTTTTGCTGAGTATAGGATTCTTGGTTAACAATTTTTCTCTTTTATCACTTTAAATATATAGGCCTCCTGACTTCTGGCCTCCAAACATTGTGATAAGAAACCTGTTAATAATTTTATTGAGGATTCTTCATATGTGATGAGTCACCTCCATCTGGCTGCTCTCAGGATTTTCTCTTTGTCTTTTGAATGTTTGATTATGTGTCTTGGTGCACATCTCTGAGTTCACCATACTTGGAATACATAGAGTTTCTTAGAAGTTTATATTTATATATTTCATCAAATTTGGGAAATTTTAAGCCATTTTTTTCAAATACTGTCTCCTCCTCTTTACTTCTTCTCCTTCTGTGACTCCCACAATCTGTATGTTGGTCCATTGATGGTGTCCCAGAGGCCCCTTAGACTCTGTTAACTTGTCTTCAACCTTTTTTCTTTCTGTTCCTCAGACTCAAAAATTTTTATCCCAGAGAGCTGGTTATTCAATGTTGACATACACAACACTGGGGAGATGTTCATATATGTTTGCTGAGATCTGTATTGGATATTTTTATTGGCAATTCAGAACATTTTCTTCTTTCAAAATCTCCCACTCAAAGATGAGATGGAGTAGATCAACACTTGTTCCTGTTCTTTCCAATAAATACAATGAAAAACCCTGGATGTTATATGAACACACACACACACACACACACACACAAGACTGAAAGATGAAAATTATATATACATACATATAGTTTTTTCTAATCAGTTTCTTCCCAAACAGCTATCACAAGCAATCTTAGATAAAGAAAAGTAGCAAGAACATAAATAGATATTGAATATATTGGATATTGAATTTTGTTGTATAAATGAAGTAGGAAATAAAATAAGGGGTATTTATTACTTTACCATTAAATTTATTGTGAAATATGTTTTTGCCTTTTGAATGTAGAAACTTTTCTAACAGAACTTTTTTCTTTTCATAATCTTAATATGTTTGTGCAGGTATTAGTTCACAGTTTCCATTATTTTGGCTAAAATAAATTTGAGTAACAGCAGTAAATTCTAGTAAACAACTTATTGTTAAGCACCTTGTGTCATGTGTGTGACATTTGGAGGCTCAAAGAAAAGGGAATAAATTCTTCAAAAAAAATGTTACTTGGGCTTCCCTGGTGGCACAGGGGTTGAGAGTCTGCCTGCGATGCAGGGGACATGGGCTTGTGCCCCAGTCAGGGAGAATCCCACATGCCACAGAGCGGCTGGGCCCATGAACCATGGCCGCTGGGTCTGCACGTCCAGACCCTGTGCTCTACAATGGGAGAGGTCACAACAGTAAGAGGCCCACGTACCACAAAAAAAAAAAAAAAAAGTTACTTAAAAGTATTGGTTAAAAAACATGCAGTAGGGCTTCCCTGGTGGTGCGGTGGTTGAGAGTTCACCTGCTGATGCAGGGGACACGGGTTGGTGACCCAGTCTGGGAAGATCCCACATGCCATGGAGCAGCTAGGCCTATGAGCCGTGGCCGCTGGGCCTGCACGTCCAGACCCTAAGCTCTGCAACGGGAGAGGGCACAACAGTGAGAGGCCAGCGTCCCACAAAAAACAAAACAAAACAAAACAAAAAACATGCAGTAAAGATATTAAGGAGACAGATAAACCAAATTAATATGTCAGAAATGAGTATACATTTTATATTATTCTGTCATAAGTATTTCATGTTTTATATATTGTCACATCCTTTTTTATTATTTTTTATTTAAGTATAGATGATTACATTAATTTCAGGTATACAACATAGGGATTCAATATTTTATAGATTATACTCCATTTAAAGTTATTACAAAATAATGGCTATATTTTCCTGTGCTATACAATATATCCTTGTTGTATATTTATTTTATATGTAGTAGTTTGTAGCTCTTAAATCCATATCTTTATCTTTCCCCTCCCTCCTTCCTTCTCCTCACTGTTATCTACTAGTTTATCTATATCTGTGAATATGTTTCTATTTTCTTTTATACATATTCATTTGTTTTATTTTTTAGAGTCCACATATAAATGTCAACATACAGTATTTGTCTTTCTCTGTCTGAATTATTTTACTAAGCATAATACCCTCTAGGTCCATTAACATTGTTGCAAATGGCAGAATTAAATTATTTTTTCATGACTGTGTAGTATTCCATTTTATACACATACCACATCTTCTTTATCCATTCATCAGTTGATGGACACTTATTTTGCTTTCATATCTTAGCTATTGTAAATAATGCTGCCATGAACTTTGGGGTGTATGTATCTTTTTGAATTAGTATTTTTGTTTTCTTCAGATATATATCCAGCAGTGGAATTGCTGGATCATACGGTACTTCCATTTTTATTTTTTATGGACCTCCATACTGTTTTCCATAGTGGCTGCACCAGTTTACATTCCCACCAACAGTGTAGGAGGGTTCCCTTTTCTCCACATCCTCACCAACATTTGTTGTTTGTAGACTTTTTGATGATTAGCTGTTGGGACAAGTGTGAAGTAATATCTCATTGTGAGGACATGTTTTAAGTCAAAGAAATGCTTTGGATGATTTGGGTTTGTAATATTCAGTTTGTTGTCATAACAAAATACTACACCCTAGGAGACTTAAAAAACATGAATTTAATTTCTCACACTTCTTGAGCCTGAAAGTCTGAGATCACGGTGCCAGTACGGTTGGGTTCTGGTGATGACCATCTACCTGGCTTACAGATAACCAAATTCTCACAGTGTGTCCTCACACTGTGGAAGCTCTGATGCCTGTCCAATTTTTAGAAGATCATTAATCCTATCATGTGGGCTCCATCCTTATGACTTCATATAAAGCTAATTACCTTCCAAAGACCTTACCATTTAATACCACCATGTTGGAGGTTAGTGCATCAATATATGAATTCGAGGGGGATACAAACATTCTTTCCTTAACAGATTTATTTTATTGCAAAATCCAAAAAGCTTTTCATTTGAAATTGAACACCACTTATAGCACTACATGTAAATTATTCCTAGAAATCATTATATCAGTATTGTCCAAAATGAACCTATATAAAATTATCTGTGGTACTTCATTAAAATGCAGGTTCACAGATGCAAAATCCATGTTTTTACAAGCTCTTATTCACATTAGTATTGGGCAACTATTGATTGATTTATTTATTTTAAAGGATTTCTTCATCTTTTTTCTTTTAATTTGAATTTTTGAATTTTATTTTATTTTATTTTTTTTTTTTTTTAAATATTTATTTGACTGCACCAGGTCTTAGTTGAGGCACGCAGGACCTTCGTTGCTGTGTGCAAGATCTTCGTTGCGGCATGTGGGATCTAGTTCCCTGACCAGGGATCAAACCCGGGCCCCCCCTGCATTGGAAGCGTGGAGTCTTAGCCACTGGACCACAAGGGGAGTCCCTGAATTTTATTTTTTTTAAACAAGAGGTTCTAATTATTTATCTATTTTATACATATTAATGTATACATGTCAGTCCCAGTCTCCCAATTCATCCCACTCACCTTCCTTGGTGTCCATACATTTATTCTCTACATATGTGGCTCTATTTCTGCCTTGCAAACTGGTTCATCTGTACTATTTTCTAGATTCCACATATATGTGTTAATATTCAATATTTGTTTTTTTCTCTTTCTGGCTTTCTTCACTCTGTATGACAGTCTCTAGGTCCATCCACATCCCTACAAATGACCCAATTTCATTCCTTTTGGTGACTAGTAATATTCCATTGTATCACATCTTCTTTATCCATTCATCTGTTGATGGGCATTTACGTTGCTTCCATGACCTGACTATTGTAAACCGTGCTGCCAGGAACATTGGGGTGCATGTGTCTTTTTGAATTATGGTTTACTCTAGGTAAACACCCAGTAGTGGGATTTCTGGGTCATATGATAGCTCTATTTTTAGTTTTTTAAGGAACCTCCATATGGTTTTCCATAGTGGCTGTATCAATTTACATTCCCACCAACAGTGCAAGAGAGTTCCCTTTCCTCCACACCCTCTTCAGCATTTATTGTTTGTAGATTTTTTTATGATGGCCATTCTGACTGGTGTGAGGTGATTCCTCATTGTAGTCTTGATCTGCATTTCTCTAATAATTAGTGATGCTGGGCAGCTTTTCATGTGCCTCTTGGCCATCAGTATGTCTTCTTTGCAGAAATGTCTATTTAGATCTTCTGCCCATTTTTGTATTGGGTTGTTTCTTTTTTTAATATTGAGCTGCATGAGTTGTTTATATATTTTGGAGAATAATCCTTTGTCCATCGATTCATTTGCAATTATTTCTCCCATTCTGTGAGTTGTCTTTTCATCTTCTTTACAGTTTCCTTTGCTGTGCAAAAGCTTTTAAGTTTCATTAGGTCCCATTTGTTTATTTTTGTTTTAATTTCCATTACTCTACGAGGTAGGACAAAAAAGATCTTGCTGTGATTTATGTCAAAGAGTGTTCTGCCTATGTTTTCCTCTAAGAGTTTTATAGTGTCCAGTCTTACATTTAGGTCTTTAAACCATTTTTAGTTTATTTTCATGTATGGTGTTAGGGAGTGTTTTAATTTCACTCTTTTACATGTAGCTTCTGCTCAGTTATCCCAGAACCACTTATTGAAGAGACTGTCTTTTCTCCATTATATATCCTTGCCTCCTTTGTCATAGATTAGTTGACCATATGTGTGTGGGTTTATCTCTTGGCTTTCTATCATGTTCCACTGATCTATATTTATGTTTTTGTGCCAGTACCATACTGTCTTGATTACTCTAGCTTTGTAGTATAGTCTGAAGTCAGCCAGCCTGATTCCTCCAGCTCCGTTTTTTCCCTCAAGATTGCTTTGGCTATTTGGGGTCTTTTGTGTCTCCATACAAATTTTGAGATTTATTGTTTTAGTTCTTTGAAAAATGCCATTGGTAATTTGATAGGGATTGCATTGTATCTGTAGATTGCTTTGGGTAGTATAGTCATTTTCACGATATTGATTCTTCCAATCCAAGAACATGGTATAGCTCTCCATCTGTTTGTGTCTTCCTTGATTTCTTTCATCAGTGTCTTATAGTTTTCTGAGCACAGGTCTTTTACCTTCTTAGGTAGGTGTATTCCTAATTATTTTATTCTTTTTGTTGCAATAGTGAATGGAATTGCTCCTTAATTTCTCTTTTTGTTCTTTCATTGTTAGTGTGTAGGAATACAAGAGATTTCTGTGCATTAATTTTGTATCCTGCTACTTTACCATATTCATTGATTAGCTCTATTAGTTTTACGGTGACATCTTTAGGATTATCTATGTGTAGTATCATGTCACCTGCAAACAGTGACACTTTTATTTACTTCTTGCCCAATGTGTATTCCTTTTATTTCTTTTTCTTCTCTGATGGCTGTGGCTAGGACTTCCAAAATTATGTTGAATAATAGTGGCAAGAGTGGACATCTTTGTCTTGTTTCTGATCTTAGAGGAAATGTTTTCAGTTTTTCACCATTGAGAATGATGTTTGCTGTGGGTTTGTTACATATGGGCTTTATTATGTTGAGGTAGGTTCCCTCTATGCCTACTTTCCAGAGAGTTTTTCATCAGAAATGGGTGTTGAATTTTGTCAAAAGCTTTTTCAGCATCTATTGAGATGACCATATGGTTTTTATTCTTCAATTTGTTAATATGGTGTATCACATTGATTGATTTGCATATATTGAATAATCCTTGTATCCATTGGGTAAATCCCACTCCCACTTGATCATGGTGTACAATCCTTTTAATGTGTTGTTGGATTCTGTTTGCTAGTATATTGTTGAGGATTTTTGCATCTATGTTCATCAGTAATATTGGTCTTTAATTTTCTTTTTCTGTAGTATGTTTGTCTGGTTTTGGTATCAGGTGATAGTGGCCTCATAGAATGAGTTTGGGAGTGCTTTTTCCTCTGCAATTTTTTGGAAGAGTTTGAGAAAGATAGGTGTTAGCTCTTCTCTAAATGTTTGATAGAATTCACCTGTGAAGTCATCTGGTCGTGGACTTTGGTTTGTTGGAAGATTTTTAATCACAGTTTCAATTTCATTACTTGTGCTTGGTCTGTTCATATTTTTTATTTCTTCCTGGTTCAGTCTTGGAAGGTTATAACTTTCTAAGAATTTGTCCATTTCTCCCAGGTTGTCCTTGGCATAAATTTGCTTGTAGTAGTCTCTTATGATGTTTCGTATTTCTGCAGTGTCCATTGTAACTTCTCCTTTTTCATTTCTAATTTCATTGATTTGGGTCCTCTCCCTCTTTTTCTTGATGAGTCTAGCTAAAGGTTTAACAATTTTGTTTGTCTTCTCAAAGAACTAGCTATTTGTTTTATTAGCTTTGCTATTGTTTTCTTTGTTTCTATTTCATTTATTTCTGCTCTGATGTTTATGATTTCTTCCCTTCTACTAAATTTGGGTTTTGTTTGTTTTTCTTTCTCTAGTTCCTTTTGATGTAAGTTTAGGGTTTTTATTTGAGATATTTCTTGTTTCTTGAGGTAAGATTGTATTGCTACAAACTTGTCTCTTAGAACTGTTTTTGCTGGATCGCCTAGGTTTTAGATCATCATGTTTTTGTTGTGATTTGTCTCTAGGTATTTTTTGATTTACTCTTTGATTTTTCAGTTATTTCTTGGTTATTTAGTAACATATGTTTTAGCCTCCAAGTGTTTGTGGTTTTTTACTTTTTTCCCCTGTTATTTATTTCTAATTTCATAGTGTTTTGATCAGAAAAGATGCTTGATATGATTGCAATTTTCTTAAATTTACCAAGACTTGATTTGTGACCCAAGATGTAATCTATCCCAGAGAATGTTCCATGTACACTTGAGAAGAAAGTGTAATGTGCTGTTTTGGGATGGAATGTTTTATAAATATCAATTAAATCTTTCTGATCTATTGTGTCATTTAAAGCTTGTGTTTATTAATTTTCTGTCTGGATGATCTGTCCATTTGTGTAAGTGAAGTGTTAAAGTCACCCACTTTTTTTCTTTTATGGCTGTTAACATTTGCCTTATGTATTGACCTACTTCTATGTTAGGTGCATATTTATTTATAATTGTAATATCTTCTTCTTGGATTGATCCCTTGATCATTACATAGTGTCCTTCTTTATCTCTTGTAACATTCTTTATTTTAAAGTCTATTTTGTCTGATATGTGTATTGCTACTCCAGGTTTCTTTTGATTTCCATTTGCATGAAATATCTTTCTCCATCCCCTCACTTTCAGTCTGTATGTGTCCTTAGGTCTTAAATGGGTCTCTTGTAGAGAGCATATAGATGCGTCTTGTTTTTGTATCCATTCAGCAAGCCTGTGTCTTGGTTGGAGCATTTAATCCATTCACATTTAAGGTAATTATTGATATATATGTTCCTATTACCATTTTCTTAATTGTTTTTGGTTTGTTTTTGTAGGTCCTTTTTTCCTGTGTGTTTCCCACTTAGAAAAGTTCCTTTAGCATTTGTTGTAGAGCTGGTTTGGTGGTGCTGAATTCTCTTAGCTTTTGCTTGTCTGTAAAGCTTTTGATTTCTCCATCGAATCTGAATGAGATACTTGCTGTTAGAGTAATCTTGGTTGTACGTTCTTCCCTTTCATCACTTTAAATATATCATGCCATTCCCTTCTGGATTCTAGAGTCTCTGCTGAGAAATCAGCTATTAACCTTATGGAAGTTCCCTTGTATGTTATTTGTTGTTTTTCTCTTGTTACTTTTAATAATTTTCCTTTGTCTTTAATTTTTGTCAGTTTGATTACTATGTGCCTCGGCATGTTTCTCCTTGGGTTTATCCTGCCTGGGACTCTCTTCACTTCCTATATTTGGGTAGTTATTTCCTTTCCCACGTTAGGGTATTTTTCAACTATAATCTCTTCAAATATTTTCTCGGGTCCTTTCTCTCTCTTCTCCTTCTGGGACCGTTATAATGAGAATGTTGGTACGTTTAATGTTGTCCCAGTGGTCTCAGGCTGTTTTAATTTATTTTCATTCTTTTTTCTTTATTCTGTTCCATTGCCATGAATTCCACCATTCTGTGTTCCAGGTCACTTATCTGTGCCTCTGATTCAGTTATTCTGCTATTGATTCCTTCTAGTGTATTTTTTATTTCAGTTATTGTATAGTCCATCTCTGTTTTTTTGTTCTTTAGTTATTCTAGGTGTTTGTTCTTTAATTCTTCTAGGTCTTTTTTCAACATTTCTTGCATCTTCTTGATCTTTGTCTCCATTCTTTTCATGGTCCTGGATCATCTTCACTATCATTATTCTGAAATCTTTTTCTGGAAGTTGCCTATCTCCACTTCATTTAGTTGTTTTTCTCAGGTTTCATTTTGTTCTTTCATCTGGTACTTAGTCCTCTGCCTTTTCATTTTGTCTATCTTTCTGTGAGTGTGGTTTTTGTCTCACAAGCTGAAGGATTGTAGTTCTTCTTGCTTCTGCTGTCTGCTCTCTGGTGGATAAGGCTAAGAGGCTTGTGGAAGCTTCCTGTTGTGAGACTGGTGGTGGGTATAGCTGGTTGTTCCTCTGGTGGGCAGGACTCAGTAAAACTTTAACCTGCTTGTCTGCTGTTGGATGGGACTGCGTTCCTTCCCTGTTGGATTTTTGGCCTCGGGTGACCAAGCATTGGAGGCTACATGCTCTTTGGTTGGGCTAATGCTGGACTCCGGGAGGGCTCATGCCAAGGAGTACTTCCCAGAACTTCTGCTGCCAGTGGCCTTGTCCCCGTGGTGAGCCACAGCCAAACCCTGCCTCTGCAGGAAACCCTCCAACACTAGCAAGTAGGTCTGGTTCAGAATCCTATAGGGTCACTGCTCCTTCCCCGTGCATCCTGATGCGCACACTACTTTGTTTGTGCCCTCCAAGAGTGGAGTCTCTGTTTCTCTCAGTCCTGTCAAAGTCTGCAATCAAATCCCTCTAGACTTCAAAGTCTGATTTTCTGGGAACTCCTCCTCCCATTGCCAGACCCCCAGTTTGGGAAGCCTCACATGGGGCTCAGAACCTTCATTCCAGTGGGTTGACTTCTGTGGTATAATTGTTCTCCACTTTGTGCGTCACTCACCCAGCAGTTATGAGATTTGATTTTATTGTCATAGCACCCATCCTACTGTCTCACTGCAGCTTCTCCTTTGTCTTTGGATGTGGGGTATCTTTTTTGGTGAGTTCCAGTGTCATCCTGTTGATGACTATTCAGCATTTAGTTGTGATTTTTGTGCTCTTGCAAGAGGGAGTGAGTGCATGTCCTTCTACTCCGTCATCTGGAACCAATCTGGGCAACTATTGCTTTAGTTGTTAAAAAAATTTTTTTTCAGCAATCAAAAGACAACATAATGGATATACATTGAAAATGAAAATGCATATTTATTTAATAAAGAAGTCATTATATAATTTTTTGAACATTCAAATTGTTACATACTTAATGTGAAGGTATTAATAACATTATAGTAATGACTACATTTTTAAGGTATCCAATAAGCCACTGTAGTTTAGTTTTATTATTTCATCTTAACTACAAGGTGAGTAATAATAGTATTCTCAATGTTAATATGTGGAAATTGAGATTGATATGAATTAAGTCACCTAGGTAACAAATAGAAGATCAAGCACATGAATTCACGATGATATAGATCTGATTCTATTTCATATGCTCGGAACCCGATGGACAAGAAAGTGATTGAAGTTATTTTGAGATCTCAAAACAGTTTTGCATAATTAATTAAGTTATCCTTATTATTTATATGCATTTTATATTTCATTGTAACATATTACCATAACCCAAGACACAACTTCAAATTTGCAACCTTGAAATATGGTCTTTTGGTGACTGGTGCCAGTATTTTGAAATTTAGCATCTTGAGAATCTGCGGGAGAGTAATGAGTTTAATTTTCCATAGAATCAACAGATTTCTTTGGTCAACCAACATAAATACTGAAATTTGCAAATTTCTTATAGGCTAGATCTAGCATATATTTTCTTCTCATTAGAGAAATACAAAGAGGAAGTGACTGAAATTTTTGCTTTTATAAATTCTGCCTATGGTATGCAGAAATTCTATGTGGTAATAGTACAGTTTCAGTTGTGAACTCCCATGCTTTGATATTTTAGACTGGAATATATCTTTTGGAGCCTCGGTTAGAAATCTGAAACCCTCATTATTTCTGCATTTGTTAAACTATGTCTTTTGTTCCACTTGCAGACCAAGTAGTTGACTTTGATAAAACTTGATCTACATTCAGAGATCTGCTCTGATCTTGGCTTTCTAAATGGTTCATCCTGGGGCACCCTAGAATGTTTGAGAAGATACTTTTAACTGGCTTCTTTTTTTTTTCCTTTTAGCTAGACTGTTTTCATTTACATACCTGAAACTTTTGAATTTTACATTTGCTCTAAGACTGAAAAAGTTTTGAAAAGCTTTGCATTCATGTATTTGGCATGATTTTCATGAATTAATGCTCTTATTTCAAATGTATAATTTTATTTCATAATTTCTTATATATATAGAGAGAGATCTAGATAAATGTATATCTGCATATATGTGTGTCCATGTCTTATAAAGAGAATTTGCTGTCTTAAAACAGAAATACTGGGTATGTTTTACCTATGTTTACTCACAATGTTTTGTCAAGATCAGAATTTAAAAGTGATACTTCTGTATCTGTTCTCTTTGAAAATATGTTCATTGAGGGATGTAGCCTGAGGGCATCTTGAAAACAGTTTATTTTAGGATTCCACATATAAACAATTCATGGAACTAAAAAATAATCAAACTATAGTGTTATTTTTGTATTCTCAAGCTACTTTCTGCATCTCAACTTTTAATTTATTGGCATTCATGAGATAAAATTAGTGATACTAAATCATGCCTTAAACACACACACACACACACACACACACACACACACTATATTTACATCATTCTTCTGTGTCTTTATATCTACTATGCATTCCACTAAAGCACCTAGAGGATAAAAATTGGAATTACTTTTCCTGAATTGTCTATCCAGCTTGCATTCTACTTTCCCAACTCTTTTGAACATTTTCAACATTTTTCAGATTCCCACCAGTACCCTGAACCCAATATGTGTCAAGTGAAATTCTTCTCTTTCTCTCTCTTTTTTAAGTGTGATCCCAGAAGTCTCACCAAGAGATGGTGTTGATTCTTCTCAGTGCAAGAGGTAAGTTGATTTCCCATGGAGTTCTCCTGTATAAATCAATATTAGGGTCTACTTGGCACCTTTTGAATTTCCTTCTTTGGTTTTGGTAACAGGAACCTACCTGAATACAATTTACTTAGACTTACATGTAGAGGTGTTTATGTAAATAGACCAGTCAGATCTCATGCTCTGTGGAACATAACTATCCAATGATACTAGTTGCTGCCCCTATGGATTCACCACTGCAGTAACACTGAGGCCATATATTCTATGTCCTGTTCCTAGCCAATGACTGAGCACAGAGGAAGCCCTAAGGTGGACCCATTTCAGTGAAAAGCAGGGATCTTCCAAGGCACAACTTTGTCTTGAGAGCACTCAGCCACCCAACTCCAGCATTCTTCAAATTGTACTGTAATCTGCGACATGTCCTACAATAACCTTAATTCCAATCACCATTTTCTTACACAAGATTGATATTTATATCATAAGCTGAAGATTCTTTCCCCTTTCTTCTGCTGCCCCTCCATCCCACTTTCATCTCTAATCCCATTTTGACTTCAGCATCTTGGAGAACCCACACTAATGTAAATGGAAAATAGAATAGTTCAAGAAAACTGGTGTTAAAATGAGGATTTGAGATTGATTCACTATCCCCTGTGCTGGTGAAAAGTACATCATTCGGAGTAGTTTTGGGGCATAGAGAGTTCAGAGCACAAGATGATTACCCACTAACTAAATATTTCTCTGTTTAAGATCCAGGGAAATAAACTTGTGGAGGGAAATATCCTTGAAGTTGTAGGTGATTCTGGCATTTGTAAGATATGGTGGGAGCTATGACTATAAATAGAGCAGAGTTGTTTTTTACTGCTAATCTGTATTGACTCTTTGTGGAGGGACAATGAGAAACAAAGAGCAATTAGCAAGCAGTTAGAGACCTCTTTAGTAACTTACAAAAAAGCCCTTACCTCCAACAGTAAAGGCTGAGCAGTATACCGAATATCTGTCAGAGTGGAGATCAAGAGACGTTTGAATACCCTGACAAGACAGATTTGAACCTGAAAGTGCGGATGGAACTTCTGGAGGAATGTCTGAGAATATGACTCTGCAGACTCCTGAACCCTATGAGTTTAAAGAGATGTCCCACATTTTTTCATCCAAAGCTAGCACTTCTCCTTTTGGAAGATGTTGCAAAAGCTTTTCTACCATAAGGGACTTGTGACCTTTCAGTAGCTTCCAATAGCACTTTTGCTGACCCACAAGCTGAGGACTAGTTTAAATCTCAGCATAACTTGGCTAAGGATATACAAGGTCTGAAAAAAGAGAAAAGAGATTACATATTGGAGAAATTGCAAAAATAGCTAGTGAGTACAAGTAGGAGTCAAGGAAGCAACCCTGGAATTGGATTTTTTTTTTTGCTCTAATAATTTTTTTTTTACATCTTTATTGGAGTATAATTGCTTTACAATGGTGTGTTAGTTTCTGCTTTATAACAAAGTGAATCAGTTATACAAATACATATGTTCTCATATCTCTTCCCTCTTGCATCCACCTAGATGGGTGGGATTGGGAGGGTGGGAGGGAGGGAGACACAAGTGGAATTGGATTTTAATGGTGTTGATCAAAGGGTTTGGAGTTTAAGACTGGATAAATCATGACCCATTGACTTGGAAACACAATTTCTGGCTTTAGAATGGCTTTCTAAAGACATGGGTAAATCATCACCTTGGAGGCAAACTCTGAATGGACAGAATGCTGTCCTTCCAGATGTAGTGTATGCACTAAATCAGAGCGCATACTTTATACGGCACCATGTCCCCAGTAGTTCCAGGAAAATTGAGATGGTCAGTAGGTGTACAGAAAAGTCACCATAATGGTAGGAGTAATCAATCTTGATCAGTAAGAGGGATTAGGGTTGTTTTTACAATACACAGTCAAGGAGGAAACCATATGGAACACAGGTGACATACTTGAACATCCCTTGATACTCCCTGAACCCATGGTAATAGTGTCCAAACATACTCTGAAGACTTGACCTAAGACCTGTATAATTGACAAGAGCTCAGAACCTCAGGAATGAAAGTTTGAGTCACCTTGTCAAGATGAAGTGATGGTGCGAAACAAGGTTTCGTGAATAGTTCCATTTTTCTGCAATGTCACAGCTTTCCAAGCAAAGATTACTAGAAATCTGTGTAAAGCAGGGATCTCCAACCCCCGGGCCATGGACTGGTCCACAGCCTGTTAGGAACCAGGCCTCACAGCAGGAGCAAAACTTCATCTGATCTCCCCATCGCTCGCATTACTGCCTGAACCACCCACCCCCCATCCATGAAAAAATGGTCTTCCAAGAAACCGGTCCCTGGTGCCAAAAAGGTTGGGGACCACTGGAAGGATAATTGCATGGTAAACAGGCATTGGAAATTACAGATTATGCATTGCTTAAGTGCCATTTGCTTGCATTCTAATGTAATAAATCTGGACTCTACTTTCTTATCTCCCCCAGAGCAGAGCCATTTGATTACAGTTAGAAGCAGCATAAAGGGGACTTGTTTATGCTGTACAGTCCAAGTCTCTCATCTCTTTCTCTCTCCTCAATTGCTCCACCTCTCAGAGAGGAGGAACATCAGAAGTGCCAGCCACCCTACATAAGCTCCAAGTCTCATCCTTTCAAAGTTCCTTTCCTGTAGTGCAACTTCTGCACATTCAGGTAATCTCTGGTCCATTTTGTCAGGTCAGTGGTATTTAGAATTGGTACTAGAGAAAGGGCAAGGATGAGTACCAGTTGTAGCCCTGAGACCACTTGCAAAGAGAGGGACTGTTATTCATCTCACTAACCTCCCACTTTTAAGGTTCTCTTTGGGAAGATAAGTCCATAGGAGCCATGGACTTATGGCTCCAAGCATCTTGGAGAAATGGATATATGTAGCACAGGGATGGACTGGGGTAACCTTAAAAACATGGCACTCAGATCTCCTATTACAGGGATCATGATTGACTGATCGTTCCAGTTACTGTTACCAGCACAGGACAGAGCCTGGTGTGGCCAAGAAAGCGGGCCATTCCTGTGAATACAAGACTGCCCCAACAGGTGAGTTTGGCTCTAGGATGCCCCATTGGCTTTGCCAAACCTTTCTTGGAACTGCAGTGTAGTCTGAGACTCTTCTTATTCATTCTACCTTCCTTTCCTTTGTCCTTCCATGGATATCAGATCTGCATCATGTTTTGAAGGTTCTCCTTACTTTCTCATGCTCCTAGGCGTTAATAGATCTCTTGCAAGTCTGATCCCTTCTTACCATCTGCTTTTCACAAATGTAAAATGACTTAGAGTATAAATTTATGGAGCAGCTCCAGGGAATCTAACATGATCTTCTCTTATGCACCTGATGGCACTCAGGAAACATTTCTTAAACACTTTCTGAGTGAACATTTGTGGGAGTGTGCATGAGGCCAAAGATTAGCAGCCATCATTTATTGCTCTCGCTATATTACTATATTTTCATCTTTTGTACTAAGTAAATGTAGCCAGCTATTAACCTGTATGGACAGAGGGAAGAAAAAAAAAGACTCTTTATGTTAACAGTGAGTGAAGATAGCAGTTGACTCTATAGATGGATGCTGAGAGTTGTATTCTATAAAGGAAAAAAGATTGACCCGTGTGGACAATCATTTGTCACTTAGTAGCATAATGCAGAAACATTTCCCTATAAATAAATGTACACATAAGTGTAGCATTGTCAATCAATCTGCTTTTTTCTTGTTTTTAGAAAGTATAAGGGATTTCCCCTCTTTTTTGGTTAAGAGGAAAAGGAAAAGGAAAGAAGGCAAAATAAAAACCCCAAACAGTTACTAAGCAGTTGGCAGTGACTGTTTAATATTACTATGGAACAAATTATTTTGGGGGAGCTTGTAATCTACTCTGGGAATTTGTTCATAGATACATAACATACTCATGTATCTCACACTGCTGTTTATACTGAGTAAGCTATTGATTAGAACCTCCAAAATGCTCTCAAGTTTGGATACTCATTTGTGTCACTTGGGGAGTTTTTAAAATACCCATGCCTCAGCCACAGCTCTAGAGATTCTGCCTCAATTTCTCTGGATGAATCTAGGCATTAGTATTTTTAAAAGTTTCTTAGATGTTTCTAAAATGCAATCAGGATTGAAAACAATTGGTAACATGTAAGAGAGAGAGAGAGAGAGAGAGAGAGAGAGAGAGAGAGAGAAAGACACAGAGAGAGAGAGGAACTGAATATTCCATCCATTTTCTAGATCAGTGGAAAGTTGTATATTCACCTGAGCTGTTTGCAGAGGTGACAGTAGCAATTATATTGCACTAGGAAGTGTTCAGAGGCATTTCCTCGTCATGTTATTTCTTGAGCGACTAGTTCACGTTACACTTTATCTCAGTCTAAAGACCCATGCCATCTCCTTTAATCGACTACATTCAAAGCCTCAGTGTTGGTCTCACTGTAACTCTGTCAGGGTCTTTCAGCCTAGATTCCTCATAGTTACAGGCTTTAAAAATTATGGCTTTTATTCACATCCTTTGAAACCATATTCTTAAGTGGTTAGTAATTTTATTTATACTTTTTTAAAGTTCTCTTTTTCAATGAAAGAAGTATCGCATTGTGTGTCAGAAGAAATTTATGGAAATAAACCTGACCAAATAGTAAGTCAATGCTCCGGATTAGACCGCAGGGCCCTTTGCTCTCCATTCTGCTGCTAACTCACTGAGGCATGAGGCTAGGGTATGGCTTTGATGCCCTCCACAGCCTCTTCGGATTAATCCTTAGCCTTAATGCCTTAAGACTTAGTGAGGTGCAACATACCAATTCCCACATGTCCCGTTTCCCTTAGTGATGGGTTAGTTTTTGATTCATCATTTCTGCAAGTATCGTGTCAAATGGGTCGATAAAAGCATCAATGTTAGGACAGTTCATGTCCCGGTGGTCAGCTAGTGCCCACATGCTGAGAATTAAGTGGCGAATCACTACACAAATGTCCCAAGACATAAGAATTAGGCTGTATTGACACGTTTCTCAGATGAAGCAAAACAATAATTTCTAACCTGCTACATTCCATTGTTGGATTGCTCAGTCATTTCATAGAGACTTCTGCTAACAATTAATACAGTCATAAAAAAGGGAAAATAACAGGGGGAAACATGCACACAAATTGAAAGCAGATATCTGAATGCTGTTGTCCCACAAATTTAGATCAACCCCACGTCTGCCTGGAAACTTGTAAATAGCATTCATAAGTGATGTTATCATATAAAGTGTGGTCGGGATTGAAGTCTTGCAGCTTGGAAATAATGCTTTCAGTTAATAAGGGTGTGTGGGTGGAATTAAACTCACCACTCCCACTATTGTAGTCAGAATTATGTGTCTCATTTCCATACACGGTCCTGAAAATAATTCTTGCAACTTCTTTGATGAGAATGCTTTTGAACAAACCATGGTAGCATCAAATGATATCAAGATAAAACTTCTGGTGCTACGTGCTCATCCTCTTACATTATAAAGGTTTAGATATACACACAGGCATCAGGAACACTCCAGTGTGTTCCAAGAGAACAGACTTTAGGCAAGTGACTCAATTTTAATTTTTGACCCAATGAAAATCCTTTGAAGACTGCCGAGGTTATTAAAAGGCAACAATACTACAACAAGTGGTGTTTTCACAAGCTAGTGTTTCCTGGTTTTAGGAATGTGTTGTGCAACAATATAGATACAAGGCCAGATATAGTCTAAGTGATTTAAATCTTTTGTTTATGTATCTCACAATATAGTGCAGCAGGCTTAGGTGGGGGGGGGCACGTCTCACTTTTGAGGCACAATTAAATGCACATGTAGTTTTTTTTTTAACATCTTTATTGGAGTATA
Source organism: Neophocaena asiaeorientalis asiaeorientalis (assembly GCF_003031525.2). Lineage (NCBI taxonomy): Eukaryota > Metazoa > Chordata > Mammalia > Artiodactyla > Phocoenidae > Neophocaena > Neophocaena asiaeorientalis. Next base: position 4,885,560 of record NW_020175387.1, on the reverse strand, counting down.
ATTGCTTTACATTGTTGTATTAGTTTCTGCTGTATAACAAAGTGGATCAGCTATGCGTATATTTATATCACTTTATGGTATTTGTTTTTCTCTTTCTGACCTACTTCACTCTGTGCACTATTCAGTGCACTTTGATTTATAACACAGTAGATTTTGTAATCAAAAAGTTTATATTATCAATTGTGTGTGTTTCTGTGTGTGTGTGTGTGTGTGTGTGTGTGTGTGTGTGTGTGTGTTGGAGAAAAGGGAGTTCAGGTTTGTTTTAAGAAGTGTGGTATTTCTTCACAAATAAATTCCAGTGAAATTAAATCACATGATAAGTTTTATAGATAGTTTTAAAAGAAAATACAAAAAAATTAAACACAAGGAAATTTCTGGACACAGTTTCCAAATACCCAAAGATATGCAATTTCTTTTGAGAGAGGTAAACAAAATGGATTAAGCTCATTGAATAGTGTAAACACAAATGTTTCTGTCACAAATTGCTTTAAAACAATACTTTCCCATGTTCACTTAACTTTGTAAAATTGTTAATAAGTAAATAAGAATAGTACTACTCTCAGTAGTGAAAAGACATTTTTAGATGCCCCTTGGTAATGGGTGCCATCAGAAAAACTAACAAGAAGAAAAAAATAAAACCAAATATATTACCCCTATAATAAATAATTTTTCTTCCATGATCTTTGTTCTATAGCATCTGATGATTAATAATAAATTGTTTTCTATGCCATCATGAGAAATACAACTTTCTCACATTCTAACAAGTCTTATTTGACTTAAAATGGAAATTTTATTATACTGGCATGTGGTATGGCCTTCAACAGACCATTAGTAGAGGCTTTATTTGTAATTATAAAATATTTCTGTTAGTAATGGAAGGGCCATAAATAATATTTGTTTTCAGTCAAGAAAGAGGGCAGTTAGTCACCATAAGAGAAAGAATGACACATTGAAAGAAGATTTAATTCTGTAACACCTATAGGACTTGTATGAAAATCATTATCCCCCAGCTTCTTGCTGGGAAGATTTGGAGAAACGACTTTTTGACGGTGATATTTTCTATTCTCCTGTTATTCTCAGGGTTGATAATTCTAAATAGAGGAGAGTGCTCCTTCTACCAACGACAAAACTGTGACAAAGGTGACGTGCCACCTGGTCTACATAGAGGTACACGGAGTTGCCACTTACCTGTTCTTCCTCCATCCCTGTTATGCCCTTTCTCAGCCCTGCTCCTTAAGCAAAATTGTCTCTGAAACATAAATTCATTCATCCTTCCAGGGACTAAAGGTCACTTCTCCTCTGGGCTTTTGAGATTTTAAGAAATGCACTTAGCTTATTTGGCTTAAACTAAAACCTCAAAGTGACTTTCAGAAATAAAGGGAATGTCCAAGTGAGTGTGTATATGTGTGTGTGTGTGCCTGTGTCTGTGTGTGTGTATGTATGCATGTGTTATTTTGGGCACAGTGGAAAGTTCTCTTGAGATGTAACGTGCAGTATGGAGACTACACACTATTCTTTCTCTTTAGGAGGATAGTCCTATCTTTGCGAGGTCCTCAGAGATCAAAACTGTTTCACATTCACACTATATTTTGCATCCACATCATTAGAAAACCATAACACAAATAAAGCTTTAACTATTCATAAGTGTTCTTCAAGATTTCCTTTTACTAATTAAGATCTCACAGTTGTTCCGAGAGTTACTCTTTTCCAGGGCAACTTGTATATTTCACGTGCTTAGTATTGATTTATTTTTTTTATTAGATACGTGATGTGACTGTATGTTATGCTACATTTGGCTGATATCATCCCAAGTTGTATTCACGGGGGTCACCCTCCTGATTGCATAAGGAAACCAAAATTCAGTGATAAATCAGCTTTGATAATAAAGAACACAAAGAAAGATGATAAATACAAGTATTATTATTGGGAGCTGATCATGTCATAATAAAAATAGAAGCTAAGAATCATTAACTGTTGCAGTAACCGGGGTACCTAAAACCCCCCTCCCCCAAATAAACACAACTGCTCTATAAGATGGAAACAGACTTATTCAGAATCCACAGTATATTCCTTGTCTTCAGGTGCATCCTTATCTAAAAAAGAATCCCTAAAGCTTAAGAAGGACAAATTCTATATTTGATTTCAAAGCCTATTTTGAGATGTGTGCGTTAATGGCTCCTTTTGAAATAAGATCAGCTACTCCCTCCCCTTCATTGCTTCTTTTAATCTGTCAAGCTCTTACCGTATACTATTTTAACCAGTGGGTGAATGTAGAGGTATAGGAAATACGCATATGATATTACTTTCATAAATTCACCCATCTTGTGCAAAATAGGGTGCATAAGCAAATAATTTTATTACAAAGTGACAATTTCTTCCAGAGGAGTAGTAAAAGGTCCTGTGAAAGCACGAAAAGGAAGATATTCTATGATATTTCAGTTGATTTTTGAAGGATCAGTAAGGATTTTTACAAGCAGAGGTAGAGATAGGACAAGTCAGGCAAATCACATAGATATCATGTTTCAAAAGCTGTAAGAACTTCATGTGGCTGGAGAGTAAAGGTGAATAAGAAGGGGCAGAAAAAAAGTGGTTAAAGGTAACCATGATGAGATAGGTAAGAGTCTAGATTGAACAAAACATGTCTGTGTACAAAAGTAGTTAGAACCTCACCTTACATACAAGAAAGGATTTTAAAACATAGTTGTCATATTTGTGTCTGGTGGATGTGCGTAGATGGGGAGAGGATTAGATGGGAAGAGAGGAATAGAACAATCAGTTTTGATTGAGTTGAAAACCTTACTCCTGTTTTCATGTGTGAGACCCAGCCTCGGAAGAAACTAAGTAGCAGACTGTCAGATTTGTATTGATCAAATGTGAAAGCATGCAAAATCTGCATACCCTTTGGAGTGCTGGCTGACACCATATCTGCCTTGCACATGGTAGAGAGTGTACAGCCAAAATGTTGAGTGATTCTCATTCCTTGTGGCTCATTAAGATAAGACAAAAAGGGGTGAGACTCACATTTTCAGCTCCACATCTCTAATAGAGAAATGTCAATGGCTGGTGGCAAATTGGAATGACAAAAGATTACCCCTATTTTTTGTACTTCCAATGGAGATGCAGCGTATGATAAAAGTGTGTGTATAATCTAGTGTCAAAATCCAGAAAAATAATTCCAGACCCAGTGTAGTGATATTGTCTACAATTCTCTATGTTAGTCTGACATAAAGATTCTTTCTAGTGTCAGGGGGAGTGTCTCATGAAAAATTATAATACGTGTAATATAGAATCATCTAAAAGAAGAGGCACACTACTTCGCTAGCTGATTATTTGAAGGGATGTTTCATAAATAGACAATTTAATAGGAATGAACAAAAATCCAGTGGCTATTTGAATTATAATAGTTTCTTTTAGGGTGGAAATAGTTTAGTACGGTATGTGGCTGGCCAAGACATTGCACCTGAACTGAGTGTGTAAGCCTCTAAGTCAACTAATTCCAAAGAGGAAAAGCAGGAATATATCATTCATTCATTCATTCACTTATTTTCTACTTCCTCAGAATTGCCATTTTAAATAGCTTTACAAAGCACTGTGGATACAAAGTTAATAAAAATAATGACTCCACTCTTGAGGAATTTTCAGACTAGCAGAGATAAAACGTAGACATGCAAATAATCCACTGTAACACAATGCAACAAGTACAATGGAAAGATGGAAACAATTCTGTCTAGGATCCTCCAGGAAGGGTTCACAGAAGTGATATCAGAGTTCTGTCTTGAAGTGTGGATGTCAGTGAGCCAGGTTTAAAGGGGAAAGTCATGCTAACAAAGAAATTACAGCTAAAAAAATGTTTCTAAGAAAAATATTAAAAAATTTTTAAGGTATAATAGAATGACACTTTCAAAAACAACAATAAACAATAGGTAACGGATACATCTGAAGTCAGTAAGCAGCTTGGAGCTCTGTCTTTTCAGGCCATGCTGGATAGTCTACTGACTGCATTTTGCCAAAATCAGTAACAAAGGAAAATCTTTCATTTCATTCAGTGGTAAAATTTCTCCTTCTAATGCCGTGGTTTTCTTCCATCATACACTCATTTTTAATAGCAGCATCATTGGAAACATTGTTTTGGATATAATCATACAAAAACACAATATTGAGAGCCTGCCAATTTTATATTTAAAATTTTAGTTTAATGGAAAATAATTACTGGACTTCAAATTTCATCTCTTGAATTAGATTCTTAGTTTTGTTTCTTAACAAGCATACGAATTCAAGCAACCTATTTACTGTGTTCTTAGAACCTTAATTTAGTAATCTTTAGAAAGGAGGTAATTTCGCTGAAATGGAAGAGACAAATGCTCACTGGATCATGCTTTACATTGAAAATGTAAAATGCTATAAATGTGAATGTGGCATTATTATAATAATGATTATCTGTGATATCAATGCTTGTCTATTGAGGTAGAGGCAGAATGAATGTCCTGTAATGAGAAATATATTCTGCTTAGCTTTGCCTTTTGGAAGAGAATGGGGGACTCTTAAGCAAACCTATCTATTTTCTTATCTTAGGCCTACTAATTATTAGTCATGTGACAATCGGCTTACCTTTCTGAATCTCAGTGTTTCTCATGTGTAAATTGTCAATGGAAATAGCTAACACCTATACATATAATATCTTTGCATTTACAATATGATTTTGCATATAATAGTTGGGTAATTTACAACAAACATATTAAGTTAGCAATTGTATAATCCCCATGTTTCTTTATTAAAAACTGAACCTCAAAAAAAGTGTTTCACTTGTTGGAGGCCACAGTTTAACAGCTCAGGGAGAAGAACTTTTACTTCTCTCATTTGTTCTTATATCTTAGGTTCTTTTTTTTTTTAACATCTTTATTGGAGTGTAATTGTTTTACAATGGTGTGTTAGTTTCTGCTGTATAACAAAGTGAATCAACTATACATATACATATATCCCCATATATGGGGGATCTTTCATCTCCCTCCCACCCTCTCTATCCCACCCTCTAGGTGGTCACAAAGCACCGAGCTGATCTTCCTGTGCTATGCGGCTGCTTCTCACTAGCTATCTATTTTACATTTGGTGGTGTATATATGTCCATGCCACTCTCTTAGGTTCTTTTTAAATACCATGTAGTTGCCTTTCTGAATTCTAGTTGCACTACATTTCTTCAGGGCTCTGAGGAGGACCAAATGAAATAATATATTGAGTCTAATTAAATTAATGCCTGTGCATAAGGCACTGTTACTGTTTTCACACTAGAAAATGATATACTTGTGCTTATTTCCATGTATATATGAGACTTTCCATATTCACTTTAAATTATATGGTTAATGTTTTATTCCCCCAAATTATAAGATAAACTAAATGTTATTCTGGGATTTTTATGCTGATGATTTTTTGTAAGTATAGAAGATTTTTATTCTATTCCAGGTACATAAGATAAGGCAGCAATGCCTTGTTAGTTTGAGTGTTTTAGGAAAGAAAAAGCCCATTCAAACCACAGTTGCTCCTAATTCACACACTTAGGCTCTGTTTGCTTAGGTTTCATTATAAGCTATGGTATCCTCAAAGAATTAGCTGTGGGCAAGGAAGAAATCTTTATTCCCTGAGAATAATCAACTGAATCACCCTGGGATAGGAAAACAGGAGTGAAACAAGGATTTGAGTACTTTCAAGCTCAGTATTAGATTTGAGGACCCTTGTCTGCCTACACTAAGGGATTTTAAACAAAAAGGTATCCATTTACCTTAAGAAGTACAAAGTTTATTTAAGAGCCCCTGATTTCTTTAGAATACGATACGAGTCTTGGCATTGAACAGAAACATGTGATTTTGCAACATGTGTCCATATGTGGTTCACGTACTCCACATGTGTTCTGTCAATGGGTCCTGTGACCTCACTGTGGATCACATGTGTTTTACATATGCTTTGTATGGTTCACATCTGTTTTAAACATTTTTTTTCCCTGACAGTAGACACTCTTGTTATATTACCATTTGCTATAATAATTAAATTCAAGGAACTGAACTTGAGAGCATTTGTGGGGGAGGGCATTTGTTAGACTTGATTTATATTTGGTGCTGTGTTGAGTGATACCCATTATAACTGCTTATCGTATCTCTTTGTAGGCATACTGTTGCTGCGTTTAACCTCACTGAAGCCAGACTAATCCAGAGATGTTCTTAGCTTCCTGTGACTCATATGAAGATTATCATTTTAGAAGAGACCTTGAAAACATACTCTGGATTTAGGGGGGAAAAAAAACCCTGACATTTCCAAGAGGAAAAACTTTTTTAAATTTTATATTGTAGATGCAGAGCTTAAAGCATTTAAACACATACAGCAAGCAATATAATATGAATCATGTAACAAAAATTAAATTTAAGTGAAAACCTTTTGTGGTATATTGCAGTCACAAAAGAAGATACAAAATGAATGAGGACACCTGCCTGTTTTACTTGTATCAGGAGAAAATAACATTCATTGTCATTTAATGAATTGCTTTCTGTTGTAGTACACTTAATTATTTCTTCGTTTAACCCCAAGAAGTATCTTTTTAAACTCACAGCTGTATCTGAATAGGGGCTACCAACTAAAGAGGTAAGCAGTACTTTTTATTAATTACAGTGTATTTGTTTTCATCTGTCTTTACAGAACATTCTAAAATTAGACACTTGCCCCTTGGATAAAGCAATACCCAGCTTAATAAAGTCTGAGAAGCAGTGACTCTATTTTGTATCTTTTCTTGATGTGTGGATGTAATGCTCATTAATGTTAATAGTTCTTGGAAATAAATGAAGCATATTGGATTGCTGTTACCTTCTCCAAACACTAAGTAGGAACGTGTTGCCCCCCAGCCAACAAGGTACCTAATGCTCAGTTGGCCAAATGTTAAAAGAGATTTGGTGCTGTAGGCGATTAAATCCATAGTCTGCCCCTGTGGACCAGGCAGCCATAAATAAGCATTTAAAAAGAGTCTCAGCCTTTAATGAAGAACAGGGGAATTTTGATCAGTAATCAGAAACAGGTTTGGAGGTACAGGGACAGTGGCATGCGTATTTTGATTTGGTGCATAGAACATGCCTTGTTTTAGAAACATTCCAAAGAATGGATCCCAGTGTACTAGTAAATGTTCAGTGGGTTTTGAACAGTTGAAGAATTTAGAGTCAGCCATCTAGAGGAAAAAGAGGCATCCTTAATTAAAAATAAATGGTATAGAATGAAATGAGACAAAGAACAGGTACACCAGAAAAAAGGAAAATGCATGAAATACGAAGTGTAGCAATTCTAATGCTTGCAGGTGTTGCATATGAATGTGTGTATATATTTAGAAAGGACTTTTAAATAAAAACGAAAACATGCTTTTATCTTATAGTTTGTAATAACAAGCACATTAATGCAGTGTATGAAATCAGCCCAGCTAATGAGTCATCAGAATTCTCAGGAGGAAACACAGTTCCATTCCCATATAGTTAAATGTACTTAAAACATACTAGAAAAACATTAAAAGCAAAGGTAGGTCAGAGGAAAAAAGTAAGCCCTGGTAACGGAAGAAACACATTTAGATGGACAAAATGAACGTGGTTTAAAATACTTCATCTTGGGGATTACTATTTTAACTAAACTGAAGAGTCAAAACTTGTCATTTGTTTTGTTTCATTTTTTTCCTTCTGCTTGGAGTCAGTAATCACTCCATACATCTTATTGTGTTTGAGCTTGAAATTCAACGAGCTGTGGATTCAGAGATACAATGTAAGGCAAACAATGTCTAAATGTGGAGGGGTGGTGGACAGTGGTACCAAGAATTGGTAAGGCTGTCCCTTTGCCTCACACCATGCAGCTGCCCATCATGCTTTCAGAGATGGTCTCTTATAGCTCTATTGATGCCTTGTTGGGTGGGGTGGACATAAAGGTATTTCTGTTATTTATCATCATGCTAACTTGTACGAGACAAATGACCAGCAGTATGATGTCAATGCATGAAAGTCATGGGCACATCCAAAACATCATGACGATGAGGAGTCTACCCTTGGATCTTATTCCCAGAGTAACCAAATCTTGACAGTGTACCTCACTGCTTCCTTGATACTCCCACTAAGTATCTAATAGTCATCTCACATTTAAACAAATTCACAGTGAGATTTCTGATTCTCTCTGATTCCCCAAACCCCACCCATCCCACAATTTTGCCAGCTCATTAAAGTCAACTCCATCCTCCCTTATACTCATACCAAAAACACTGCAGTTGTCCATAACCTCCCTGTTTCTCTCAAACCCATATCCAGTCTATGAAAAAAACACACTTGTTTCTGTCCCTAAGGGCTGTATACTCAGAATACAAATTTTTTTTACCATCTTAATCATTGTTACCCTCATCCAAGATATTATCACTTCTTGTCTGGATTATTGCAACAGCCTTCTAATTGCATTGGCTCTTGCCCTCTTTCAATCTATTTGCAACACATCAAAGACACTTTTTGTAAACCATGTTTGATGATATTTCTCTACTCCAGTTCTTCAATGTTATCAATGCGCTGAGAGTAAAAGCCACATTTCTTACAAAAACCTGCATGATCCCATGTCTTGGAGCTTCACAATCATTCTTCTTTCCTCATTTTCTCTAGACATACTGGCTTTTGCAATGCCCTAAACACCAAGCATGACTTTGCTACAGGGTATTTGCACTTACTATTATTTTTCCTTCAAACACTCAGGGCTCATATACACCCCTGGATTATTCACTCTCTTCCTGTAGGTCTCTTCTCAAATGTTAACTCATTGGAAGACTGACACTCCCTAACTCTTGCAATTTTTCTTTGTAGCATGTAACTTCACCTGATACAGCATTCATACATCCACAGTACCTACCATAGTTTCAGGCACACAGTATTTATTCAGTAAACTTTTATCAAATGAGTTAATTCCCTCATCACAAGTGGAGAAAAATAAAACCCTGGAAATCTTATCAAGTCTCAATTTGTCACAGAAAACTACAGACTAAAGAGGTAGAAAGTAGTGTCCATACAACACAACATCAAAGAGAAGAGCTTTAGCTATTTGTTCTCAGGACTGTCCAGAGGCTGTTGAAGGACATTCAGTGGCAAAACAGACATCAGACATTCTTCACACGCTTCCTCTGTGCTAGTGATTCTTTTTCCTGAACACATAGAAGATTCTAACTTTATGAGGTAAAGACTACCATCATCTTTTCAATAGTGAGCAAGGATTTCAAGGTACAGAGATATTAAATAACTTGTCCAAGGCACTTGGTTAGAAAGTGTCAGAGTTGACGTTGAAACTAAAGCAAGTAGGCTTAGGACCTTCTCTCTTAAATACTGTAATATATTTCATTGAATACTTTTGTGGTCAAGAGGACCCACACATTTCTCACTTCTGACTTAATAAAATTTCTGGAATTTCAAATCTAAGTAATTCTGAAATTATTGTGACTCTGCCTTCTAGGCCCTGGCACCACCCAGGATTCTGTAACCCTGTAAAACTCACAGTAGGTGATGGGATAGGCACCTCTATATCTTTTTTTCTTATTGAAGTACATTTGATTTACAATGTTGTGTTAGTTTCAGGTGTATAGCAAAGTGATTCAGTTATACATACATATATATCTATTTTTTTTTCAGATTCTTTTCCCTTATAGGTTATTATAAAATATTGAGTAGAGTTCCCTGTGCTATACAGTAGATCCTTGTTGGTACTTTATTTTACATATAGTAGTGTGTATGTGTTAATTACAAACTCCTAATTTATCTCTCCTCCCAATGCTAAATAGATCAAGTCATGGACACTCAACTTTAAAAAGATATTATTCTCAATGGGGATGATTATACACTTAGGCTATGAGCTTAAATGTCTTTGCTTAATCCATCTGTTGTAGAGTAAGACCAGGCCCATTTGTAAAGTTTTGACTTAAACCACTTTCAAATTAGAACTATTGCATTTTGACAAATTCTGTGATTTACATCTTATACATTTTATAAGTCCAATTGAATATCTAATAGAATTAAGACACAATATTTATATCAGAGGTATAGATTTTTTACTCCTATAATATTCAATATGCTGTAATATTAGTTTGTATTCACAGGTATATGTCGGTGTGGACAAATACCACAGATGCACACACACACACATACACACACACACACACACACACACACTAGACACACAGGCTTGCATTTCTCCTTGGAAATATTTGATAATGCATGCAAGGTTAGATAATGCGTTTGTCATTGGAGTTTGGCCTTTGTGCTTGAAAATATATTTATTAGCTATGAGAAAAATTCCTGAATTCAACTTAAGAAAAGAAAAAATCTCTTTAATTTAGTTTATTCTCCCTTACTTTTAAAGATAGAAGACAAATGAAAGTTTATAGCATGATTTTCCCTATGACTAAAGTAAGGTACAGAAAATTTCAATGGCTGTGCAAAAGGTATACTGTTACTAAGCAGCAAAGAAAGAACTTGATAGTTGGCGTGTTGCTTCCCAGTCTATTGCTTTGTGAATGTGCAGATCAAGAGAGCAGAGACAAGTATTTATCTTAAATAACCAAGCCGCAGGCTTCTTAGAAACAGATAAAGGTTCTTTATGGCTCCCAGGGGTCCTTTGTGTCACTATTATTGTGTCGCATTATTTCTGACCCTTCTTTAATTTACTCAATTTTTTGTATCTCTTTTTATATAAAATGAAACACTGACATTTCAAAAAATGATTGTATCAAATGATAGTATGTTTTGAATGTAAATGTAAATGTATACGTACAGACAGATAAATAGATAGACAAATAGATCTCATTATTTCTACTACATTGATAGACATTTAATATTCAAACTCAGAATCGACGTATCTGGGGAGAGGTGAGTCCGGGGGTAAACAGATGAAAATAAGCAGCCCTTTCCTTTTCACATCAAAAGTAGAAAAATCCAGTCTTTCCTCCTAATTTTTTTCTTGTTCTTTTGACAGCAGTCCATTTCCCATTATTTCAGGGCTGGTTGTTATACTAGTCTTTATTTTTTATACTCATAAACTAAGCTTTTATACTTTTCTCATAGAAAACACTTCACTCAGCTTCTTTTGTGGATTAACATTTAAAACAAAAGATGAACAAAGTAGGAAGTAGGCTCGTTTATACGCCATCCGTCCCAGTGTATTAGTGAGTGTTCTAAGCTCTGAAGAGCTTTTAAGAAATATAAGCTCTTAATGCTAAGATCGCTATTGTGTTAACAAATACTTTTCTATAAACTCAAACTCCCCAGCTGTATGAAACATCGCTTTATTTATTTTTTGGTTTAAAAAAATTTATTGCAGCCAAGACATCTATCTTTTATGATGATGCATTTTGAATACATAGTTGGGTTAAGCCTTATTACTTTGGTCTAATAAACAGAGAGATGAAAATTGAGCTGCTGGATGAAGCCCTAAAACTCTGACATTGGTGTCACTTGCCTCAGCCACCTGGTTGCCTACAAAGAGATCCTGACCTTTGTCACAAAAGCATTGCTGTGGAGATTAAATAACAAATAGCTGCAAGTGATTTTGAAGGGCAACTCGGGATGACTTTTGGGTGTTAGTTTACCCTGGGTGCCCCAAAGAACAATCCAATGCACTTGTACTGTGGCGTCAGACTTGACTCCTGGCAGGTAACCAATATGCTTTATTTTGATTATACTAGGAGGCCAGGATTAAAAACAAAATACTCACTTAAGGATGAAATTATATTCAGTCCAAATAATGGATGAACTTACAATTCTGGACTTTTCTTATTGCTCTTTTTCAAAGTAAAAAAGAGTTGGAGAAAGACAAAAGATGTTCATTTTTTGTTTTTTAATTTTTATGTTACAAATGCCCAAGTAAAAGATTATTTTCTTGGGCTAGGGCTTTGTTATATTTTTTTCTTTCAAATGTGAAGAGCAAGTGCTTTATTAAATTAATTGAAAAGGCTGATGCAGTTTTGCCATGTAGACTCCATAAGGTTTTGTCAGCAGATTGGGTATGAGTTATTGTATATGCAAAATGATATGGACAACTAATTATTTGAATAGTAAATATCAATCAAATAGTGAAACTGCTTTAAAATATACATCTTAAAATTTAAATAAATTTATTCACACCAGTATTTCTTTTATCTTCAATTGTAAGAGAAATTTGTTAACAGTGATTTATCCATTTTATTGGAATATATTTGCCATATTTATTCTTGAAATAGGTTTCCATTATTCACAAGTAAAGATAATCCTGTCCATTCCACACTGCCCCCCCTCCCCAGCCCAGGTTCTCATTATCTCACACCTGGGTTATTGTCTATTTCTCACCAATCTCTCCCCTTCCAATTCTTCCTAGACAACATATCCACTCTGTCTTTTATCATACCACTTATGTGACCTCTCCCATTTTTTAGAGAATAGAGTTCAAAACCCATATTCTTGCTGTGAAACCATTCTACATGCTCCCTTTCTTTATCTGCCTAATTTTATCTTTGCTTTTATTTTTCTACATAAAATTTTCACTCCAGCCAAATGACTTTATTAATTAGTCCTCTTGTCCATTAACTCAATAACTATCTACTTATTATCCACTCTGTGTAAGATTGTGCTTCTTGTGTTTGTGATGATTCTGAGGGATGCAAGGCAGCAGCTCTCTGACCTGCTCAGCTATGAACATGCTCTCTCCAGTCAGGAGTTATTCACCTGCTCCTTTCCTAGTTTCACTTGAAGACTTCCCTGGAACATTCTAGTCTTAATGATCAGACCTCTTCTACATATATAAAGACTGCATCACTATATCAGTACATTTGCTCTATCAGTTAACCCACAGAAAGACAGGAGCTTATGTTTATTTCTAGCCTATGAAGGCCCTTTACAGTATCCTTCATATGATACAATCTTAATAATTATTCATTGAGAGGAAACATAAGGAAGTAAAAGAGAATATGTTTTAAGTCAGACACAAGTGTGAATCCTGTTTGTGCTCCTGTCTAGCTGTGCTTAGGCAATTTTATTTAATCCTTCTGAGTGTTTTTTCCTCATTTTGTAATGGGCATGATAACTACTCCATAGGGAGCTCTGAATGCTAAATATTTAATCACTTTTTCTCTTGATGATGAAGAACTAAAATTAGAACTTGTAAATATATTCTTTGGATAACCATTTTTTCAAAGAAAAGATTACAAAAGAATCATAATCCATTCCTGCAACATCAAACATGAATTGTCTTTCTGGTTTATGTACATGTTTAATATTTACATATGTGTGATTGCATTATGGCTGATTTTCTTTGAACTGAGATTATTGTCTCCTTTAAGAAGGTCTGGTTTTAATATATGACCATAAGTAGAAGAAACAAATTTCTACTTGCAAGTGTCATTAAACATAGTTTTCAGCAGACTGAAGATTTGTCTGTTTTAATCATAATTGCCTAGTAACAAACTTCATAGCAGAATATTAATGAGTTCAGACAATATCTAACTTTTTCAGTGGCTCCATTTGTGGTGTAGACAGCTAACGTCACTCAGGAAGAAGTGGGTCTACTTATCTGGATTGTGGAGCAGCATTTCCACTGCATATGCCATAGCCCAGTCATCCAGGTTTTAGAAACCATAGGTCCTGACACCTTGCAGCTCTCAGCAAAGGAAACTGTCACCATAGGAAATTAAAGTGCCAACCCCTCAACCAGAGAGAACCGTCATGGTGGTTAGTTCTGTAAGCCACCTAGCTATTTCCTGAGCGTTTATAAGGAATGGTACCTTGAGACTGCAAACATGGTAGACATTTAGCATCCTTCTCTAGGGCCTGAAGCATCACAGAGTCTGAGGGTTGTGCAGGCAACTTAGGGACTTGTAAACGGTTCTCAAAAATGCAGAAGATATCGATAGCTATGAAAAAAAGCATTAGCAAATTCACTATTTTTCTCACCTCAGAAGGGGAACCAACTTGGACAGTTATGAAAAACAAAAGAATAACATTTTAGATTTGGGTAAGATACAAATTAAGCAGTTGATCGAGTGCAATCATTATGACTATCTCTTATTTGCTTTCTTTTTTTTTTTTTTAACAAGGTCTTTAAAAAAAATTGTGGCAAGATGTATATAACATAAAGTTTGCACATGGTTGTGCAAGTCACCACTATCCATCTCCAGATTTCTTTTCAGCATCCCGTCTTGTACCCAGTCAACAATATTTCTCCCTTCTTCCCTTCTGATTCCAACCTCTGCAAACCACTCTCCTTCCTTCTGCTCTATGAATTTGACAGCTCTAGGTACCTCCTGTATTGGCTTTCTTTTCTTCACCTTTCACTCCTAAACATATACATTTTTCAATGTGTTGTCTTTGGGAATGTGGACTTAATTACAAACCATTTGCTAAGAAGTGCTGCAGTGCAGTGAGAACTCCTATGCTGGTGGTTTGATCTGTGCTGGTGGTTGATCAGCCCAGCTTGCTACTGCCTCTGTGGAGGGGGGCTTGGTGGGCCGGCCTTGTGAGCGGCTCCTCAGGTTTACTTTGAGAGACTGTTATGTGACCCTGCTGAGGCAACCTTTGGACCACAGATGCCCATGCAAAAACTTTTACCATTAGAGTGTAATGGAAAGCAGATTTTAACATTCAGGGAAAATGTGCTTTCAGAAATATTAAAGATCTTTATGTGGAAAAGGCATCTTTTTAACTGAGTTCCCACAGGAAACACATTTCCCCTTGGGTGTTATGTAACATAAGCATGGTTCGGGCTTTGAGATAGAGTTCAGGCAATTTAATGGGGGACAAGCAACAAACTCAAGCTATCCAGACTTGAACTTGAAAGAAGTACAGATGGAAAAAATATAAAATGATCAAAATTTATACAAGATTGCTCTGATCAGGAAATCAGTTCATCAAAAGCAATGGTTTGCAGAGTATTTATAAGTCCATAATTTGAAATATTCCTTTCTCCATAAGCTGCCTTTTAATACTTCATTGAATGATAAATGCAAGGCAGAATACTATACATAATAACTTCCTACAACTGACTAATCCTTTCATAATTATTTGTGTGTATAGAGAATAATGTACTGCTCTGCAGAGAATACTAGGTTTGAATTTACTTAAATGACTTTATTAACATAAAAATTGGAAAAATATGTATTCATTTGTCTTTGGACCATCTCTTGGTATTATTATCTCTAGCAATAATAATCATAATATTGTACACACTACTCATAATTAAATCATTTTTTTTATTTATAAAATGCTGAAGGTTTTGCACACTCATTTCTAAATATACAGATGTCAATGATAAGGTACTACCAAGTCATTAAAACTGAATTTTTATGCATTGATCTAGCAGGAAGCAGTTTCCCCCTGATGTCACTGAAAGAAAATTACTGGGTTTTCTCTGTGACCCTTCCAAGAGAAATAAACTTGCATTTATATATTGTAAACAGCCAAACAGCATCTTTTAAATATAAAACTTCACAGTCAAGTGCCAGTAGTTAGATCTGATATGAATTTTCTAATGAGCATTATGGTGTACGGTGTAAAATGCCAGGAAAACAAAGACTTATAGGAAGAGAATTCCTCAAGGGAAACCAAGCTCCAAACCTGTCAGTCAAAACCTCAGGCACATTTCTATCCTTATATCCAGCCAGTGGTATTGCTACTAAGCGAGAAAGAATATAAAATCTGAATAACTGCATGACACACGGTAGACCTTTGTTATGACCTCTGGCTTTGCATGTAAACACTGTCTTCACAGGGGAGAAATCATCAGATTGGAGGCAGAGAATTTGAAGAAACATCTTTGCCAAACATTTGCCTATGCCTATTTCCCATCATTCCTCATATATCATATATCCTGAACGGTCTTAGAGTTATAAGTATCAGTCAACTGCTATCGTACCTACTTTGTATGTCATGTCCACTCTAAAATAAAAAGCGTTCATAACTTTTTAATCTTTATCCTTATCTTTCTCTCTTTTTCTTTGAATTGAATTTTGACTGTAATGATCATGCCTAAAAATATCGACAATATTTTCATGAAATATTGAAGAAATCCATGTCTTTCTCACAGACAGGCTAACATTGCAATTCCTGTTGGTGAGAAATTTGGGGTCTTATTATGACAACCAAGCAGGGTTTGCTACTATCCGTTGCTTATCTTTCCAGATGCAATGTTTTTCTCATGGTTTCGAACACAACAATGTATTTTCTTCTTTTTTTTTAACATCTTTATTGGAGTATAATTGCTTTACAATGGTGTGTTAATTTCTGCTTTATAAAAAAGTGAAGCAGCTATACATATACATATATGCGCATATTTCCTCCCTCTTGCATCTCCCTCCCACACTCCCTATCTCACCCTGTAGGTGAACAAAAAGCACTGAACTGAACTATCTCTCTGTGCTATGTGGCTGCTTCCCACTAGCCATCTATTTTATATTTGGTAGTGTATATATGTCCATGCCACTCTCTCACTTCATCCCAGCTTACCCTTCCCCCTCCCTGTGTCCTCAAGTCCATTCTCTACATCTGCATCTTTATTCCTGTCCTGCCCCTAAGTTCGTCAAAACCATTTTTTTTTTTAGATTCCATATATATGTGTTAGCATACGCTATTTGTAATTCTCTTTCGAACTTGCTTCACTCTGTATGACAGTCTCTAGGTCCATCCACCTCACTACAAATAACTCAATTTCATTTCTTTTTATGGCTCAGTAATATTCCACTGTATATATGTGCCACATCTTCTTTATCCATTCATCTGTCAATGGACACTTAGGTTGTTTTCATGACCTGGCTACTGTAAATAGAGCTGCAATGAACATTGTAGTACATGATTCTTTTTGAATTATGGTCTCCTCAGGGTATATGCCCAGTAGTGGAATTGCTTGGTCATATGGTAGGACTATTTTTAGGTTTTTTAAGGACCCTCCATAATGTTCTCCATAGTGGCTGTATCAATTTACACTCCCACCAGCAGTGCAAGAGGGTTTCCTTTTCTCCTCACCCTCTCCAGCATTTACTGTTTGTAGATTTTTTGATGATGGCCATTCTGACTGGTGTGAAGTGATACCTCATTGTAGTTTTGACTTGCATTTCTCTAATGATTAGTGATGTTGAGTATCCTTTCATGTATTTGTTGGCAATCTGTATATCTCCTTTGGAGAAATATCTCTTTAGGTCTTCTGCCCATTTTTTGAGTGGGTTTTTTGTTTTTTGATATTGAGCTGCATGAGCTGCTTGTAAATTTTGGAGATTAATCCTTTGTCAGTTGCTTCATTTGCAAATATTTTCTCCCATCTTGAGCATTGTCTTTTCATCTTGTTTATGGTTTCCTTTGCTGTGAATAAGCTTTGAAGTTTCATTAGGTCCCATTTGTTTATTTTTGTTTTTATTTCCATTTCTCTAGGAGGTGGGTCAAAAAGGATCTTGCTGTGATTTATGTCATCGATTGTTCTCCTGTTTTCCTTTAAGAGTTGTATAGTGTCTGGCCTTACAGTTAAGTCTTTAATTGATTTTGAGTTTATTATGGTATATGGTGTTAGGTATTTTTCTAATTTCATTCTTTTACACGTAGCTGTCCAGTTTTCCCAGCATCACTTATTGAAGAGGCTGTCTTTTCTCCATTGTATACTTTCACCTCCTTTATCAAAGATAATGTGACCATATGTACGTGGGTTTATCTTTGAGCTTTCTATGTTGTTCCATTGATCTATATTTCTGTTTTTGTGCCAGTACCATACTGTCTTGATTACTCTAGCTTTGTAGTATAGTCTGAAGTCAGCCAGGCTGATTCCTCCTGCTTTGTTTTCCTTTCTCAAAATTGCTTTGGCTATTAGGGGTCTTTAGTGTTTCTATACAGATTGTGAAATTTTTTGTTCTAATTCTGTGAAAAATGTCATTGGTAGTCTGATGGGGATTTCATTGAATCTGTAGATTGCTTTAGGTAGTATAGTCATTTTCACAGTGTTGATTCTTCCAATCCAAGAACATGGTATATCTCTCCATCTGTATGTATCATCTTTAATTTCTTTCATCAGTATCTTATAGTTTTCTGCATACAGGTCTTTTGTCTCCCTAGGTAGGTTTATTCCTAGGTATTTTATTCTTTTTGTTGCAATGGTAAATGGGAGTGTTTCCTTAATTTCTCTTTCAGATTTTTCATCATTAAGGTATAGGAATGCAAGAGATTTCTGTGCGTTAATTTTGTATCCTGCTACTTTACCAAATTCATTGATTAGCTCTAGTAGTTTTCTGGTAGCATCTTTAGGATTCTCTATGTATAGTATTATGTCATCTGCAAACAGTGACAGTTTTACTTCTTCTTTTCTGATTTGGTTTTCTTTTATTTCTTTTTCTTCTCTAATTGCTGCGGCTAAAACTTCCAAAGTATGTTGAATAATAGTGGTGAGAGTGGGCAACTTTGTCTTGTGTCTGATCTTAGTGGAAATGGTTTCACTTTTTCACCATTGAGAACGATGTTGTCTATGGGTTTGTCATATATGGCCTTTATTAGGTTGAGGTAATTTCCCTCTATGCCTACTTCCTGGAGGTTTTTTTTGTTTGTTTTTTTACATCGTTATTGGAGTATAATTGCTTTACAATGGCGTGTTCATTTCTGCTTTATAACAAAGTGAATCAGTTATACATATACATAAGTTCCCATATCTCCTCCCTCTTGCGTCTCCTTTCCTCCCACCTTCCTATCCCACCCATCCAGGTGGTAACAAAGCACCAAGCTGATCTACATGTGCTATGCGGCTGCTTCCCACTAGCTATCTATCTTACATTTGGTAGTGTATATATATCCATGCCACCCTCTCACTTTGTCACAGCTTACCCTTCCCCCTCCCCATATCCTCAAGTCCATTCTCTAGTGGGTCTGTGACTTTATTCCTCTGGTGACCATATATGTGTGGGTTTATCTCTGGGCTTTCCATCCTGTTCCTTTGATCTATATTTCTGTTTTTGTGCCAGTACCATACTGTCTTGATTACTGTAGCTTTGTAGTATAGTATGAAGTCAGGGAACCTGATTCCTCCAGCTCTGTTTCTCTTTCTCAAGATTGCTTTCACTATTCGGGGTCTTTTTTGTTTCCATACAAATTGTGAATTTTTTTTTGTTTTAATTCTGTGAAAAATGCCAGTGGTAGTTTGATAGGGATTGCATTGAATCTGTAGATTGCTTTGAGCAGTATAGTCATTTTCACAATGTTCATTTTTCCAATCCAAGAACATGGTATATCTCTCCATCTAGTTGTATCATCTTAATTTCTTTCATCACTGTATTATAATTTTCTGCATACAGGTCTTTTGTCTCCTTAGGTAGGTTTATTCCTAGGTATTTTATTATTTTTGTTGCAGTGGTAAATGGGACCGGTTTCTTGATTTCACTTTCAGATTTTTCATCATTAATGTATAGGAATGCCAGAGATATCTGTGCAATAATTTTCTGTCCTGCTACTTTATCAAATTCATTGATTAGCTCTAGTAGTTTTCTGGTAGCATCTTTAGGATTCTCTATGTATAGTATCATGTCATCTGCAAAGAGTGACAGCTTCTTTTCCAATTTGGATTCCTGGAGGGTTTTTATCATAAATCAGTGTTGAATTTTGTCAAAAGTTTTTTCTGCATCTATTGAGATGATCATATGGTTATTCTGCTTCAATTTGTTAATATGCTTTATCACATTGATTGGTTTGCATATATTGAAGAATCCTTGCATTCCTGAGATAAACCCTACTTGATCATGGTATATGATCCTTTTAATGTGCTTTTGGATTCTGTTTGCTAGTATTTTGTTGATGAGTTTTGCATCTATATTTATCAGTGATATTGCCCTGTAGTATTTTTTTTTTGTGTGTGTGACATCTTTGTCTGATTTTGGTATCAGGGGGATGGTGACCTCATAGAATGAGTTTGAGAATGGTCCTCCACCTGCTGTATTTTGGAAGAGTTTGAGAAGGATAGGTGTTAGCTCTTCTCTAAATATTTGATAGAATTCTGTGAAGCCATCTGGTCCTGGGCTTTTGTTACAATAATCTAATTTCTATTTTCCACTCTATGCTTTTTATATTCTATACTGCCCTCTCAAATATCCTTTCTCTCATCTCTTCAGTGACAATCCTAGCAATATTTATAGCTGAACTCCTCTCTGAAGCTTTTTTAAATTATTTCAGACAAGTTTAATAACACTTAATAGATTTAATACTACTTTTGCTCTTGTTGAGATTGTGTGCTTGCATGTACAAATACATAAATTACTTTTTAAATCAAATATAAATTGCTTGGGACCAAAGGATATGTCTTCTTTTAACCCCTGTAGTCCTTTTAATGCTAACTTTCATTGTAAGACCATGAGGAGTCTTATCTCACTAAAAGTCATCCTCCTTTTAAATTATAAGGAGATGTGGTACATATATACAGTGGAATATTACTCAGCCATAAAAAAGAGTGAAATAATGTTATTTGCAGCAACACAGATGGACCTAGACATTAACGTACTAAGTGAAGCAAGTCAGACAAAGAGAAATATTATATGATATAACTTATATGTGGAATCTAAAAAACTGCTGCAAATGAACTCATTTACGAAACAGAAATAGACTCACAAACATAAAGCCAATTTATGGTTACCAAAGCAAAATGGGAGAGTTGGAAAAAATTAGGAGTTTGGGATTAACAGATACACATTACTGTATATAAAATAGATAAACAACAAGGACCTACTGTAGAGCACAGGGAACCATCCACAATATCTTGTAATAACTTATAATGTAAAAGAATATAGGTATAAATATTTATTACTGAATCACTTTGCTGTATACCTGAAACTAAAACAACATGGCAAATCAGCTTCAATAAATATTTTAAAAATTAAAAATATGAAGTACTGAGCACTAAAAAAATAAATAAATAAAATATAAGGTGTCTTTCTAAAATGATAAGTAACCTGTTCATATTGATTTGAACCTGAAACCCTTGCAAGCTGTGATAGGACCCTCTTTGATCTTACCTGTTCCTTCCCTCCAACTTCATCCCAAACCTACAATTGCTTTTGTGCTCTTGTGGCCAGAAATTGGGTGTCTTACAGCACACATCAGTGCATATGTTTATAGGTTCATCATCTCCCTGTCCTGTCAATCCTTCTCATTCACCTATTAATTCCTTTATTATTTTTATTTTATTTTATTTTTTTTCGGTACGCGGGCCTCTCACTGTTGTGGCCTCTCCCATTGCGGAGCACAGGCTCCGGACGCGCAGGCTCAGCAGACATGGCTCACGGGCCCAGCCGCTCCACAGCATGTGGGATCTTCCCGGACCGGGGCACGAACCTGTGTCCCCTGCATCGGCAGGCGGACTCTCAACCACTGCGCCACCAGGGAAGCCCATAGCTATTAATTATTAATTGCCTTTTAAGATTCAGGTCAAGCAACACTTCCTCATGGAAGCCTTGCCCCTAGAGACACATGCACTC
Organism: Neophocaena asiaeorientalis asiaeorientalis; assembly: GCF_003031525.2. NCBI lineage: Eukaryota > Metazoa > Chordata > Mammalia > Artiodactyla > Phocoenidae > Neophocaena > Neophocaena asiaeorientalis. The sequence goes on along the minus strand of NW_020175387.1, from coordinate 4,864,076 downwards.
TGCTATGAGTAGCATCTGTCCTCTGATAGTGCCTGAGCTTCCTTCCCCTCTGTCTGGGCCAGCTTCATATTACACAGTATTCTAAAGTACTGTCAACGTCTCTTCTTTTCCCTGGGGCACTGTAAACTCTTCAAGGAAAAAAGGCTGTGTTTTATCTGTCCCTGAATTCCTTGCATGTGGCACAGGACCATCACATGGTAAGCAGGTAACAAATCACACGAGAAGTGAGGTTACAAGGATGCTGAATGTCTGCTTCTCAAGTACATTGTGGTTTACTGCCTGGGGCTGAACTTCAGTTACATCTTTAAGTAGGTTAATAATGATGACCCATAAAATAAGAGAATGTGTTTGTAAAACTGTAAAGTGCTATCCAGCACTGGTTAATTTTTAGTATGCATGAAGCTTTATCAAGCAGCATTGAGTTTTAAGTTGATTTTATTATGAATATGTACGTTGTTAGGCCAAGTAGTGATGAACCCCACTGTTTTTTGCCTTGTCAGACTGTTTCCTTGTCACAGGTGATCACAGGCTTAGGCAAACCCAGATCGTATTTAGCTGTTGGCTTTCTGTTTCCCTTAACAAGGAGGTGAAGGCTAACCCCTTTTCCAGCTAGCTGCATGTGGAACAGTTCTGGCTTCAGTCCTCTGCCACCTGCCAGCTCTGGGCTGTCAGGGTGCTCCTAGGAGAATCACAGGAATGCAGATGAATCCCTGAAAGAAACATGATGGTGCGGAGAAGGCATCCAACAGAGGATCATGAAGCAGAGAGCAAAGAAGTGGGGTTGAAAGGAGGGAGGTATACGCGGAGATTGTTTTTCATCTCAAAATGTGCCATTGTAGTCTACATTCTCCTTGAAACATTTCAAGGGCTCCATTTGCATATATTCGATGCTTACTTCTTTTCATATCATGTTCTCCATTCCTACTGAATTACATGTCAATCTATGAACTGTTGCTCCTTTGTACTTCTGTCACTTTAGTACATTAACAATTGCAAGTAGAGGTTTTCCATAGTGTGTTTTCCTCTTGGTACAACTTCTTTTGAATCTGTCCTGTGTATACAGAAAGATCTCAAGCATGTGGGCCAGTCAGAATGAAGCCAAGCCCGCACTGGTGGAAGTCTACATTCCAGCAGGGCTCCAAAGACACAAGGACACGCTGTTGCAGTGATTGCAGTACTCAAACCTACCTAGAGTAGCTGCAAGGATAGTTCTTTAGCACTATTTTCACATTAATTCTATTATTGTTTAAATATAATTGTGTTTCTCTAGTTGAAGTAAATCCTTTGTTTAAAATATTTCATTTTGTTTCAACTGTTAATTTGTTTTCTGAAATGAGTGTAATAAATACAAATTTTTATTTGTCCTAACAATTAAAATGCATGGATTAACCCCCAGCTTGTACAAATGCAGAATCATTACTATCCCTAACAATGTAAAACTCTGACAAATTGGATATCACTATTTCTTAAGGAAAATTAATCATAAGATATTTTTTGGATCTAAAAATCTGTATTTGTCTCAAGCACGTTTAACATGCATTCATGGGAGAATGATCATCTTTTTTCTGTTTCATATACAACTCTGTTAAGTGGATATCTTATGTCTTCTTACATTTCCTGCATATAATTTAAAGAAAAAAAAAGCCACCCAAGAAGAGAATAGAGGGAATGAATGTCTCAATCTTTCTTTAATTGTATCACTGATTCTTGGGGGGTATGGTGTGATAGCTTCTGTATTTTCTCTACTCCCTCCCTCCCCAATTTTACTGAGTTGTAGTTGACTATAACATTGTATAAGTTTAAAGAGTACAACATAATGATTTGATGCATGCATATAATGTGAAATGATTACCACATTAAATTTAGTTAACATCTGTCACCTCACATAGTTGCAACATTTTTTTTTATTTGTGATGAGAACTTTCAAGATTTACCTTCTTAGCAATTTTCAAATATACAAAACAGTATTGTTAACTTTAATCATTATGCTGTACATTACATCCCTAAGAGTTTTTATTTTATAATTATAAGTTTGTGCCCTTTGACCACCTTCAATTATTTCCCCTACACCCCAGCTCCCACATGTGGCAACCACTAATTTGATGCCTTTTTATGAGTCTTTTTTTTCAGATTCCATTTAATTGAGGCCATACACTGTTTGTCTTTCTCTGATTTATTTCACTTAGTGTAATACCTTCTCTACTTTCTTGATGACTTGGTTATTTGCCCTAATTTAATAACAACAAAAAAATGTTTATTGAAGACCCCTGTGAATATTAAGACTAAATTTACAAACTGTCTCACACGTTTACAAAATGTCTCACAGAGTTATTTAATTAATCTTTCTATTGTTTACACGTATTCCAACAACACATTTGATTCCCAGTTGATTTTCAATTTAGTTTAGTGAATTTTCTGGCCATTTTGGCCCATAGTTGTTGATGAAAATAGTCTGTAAAAATTGAGAAAAATTATTTATCACTTTTTTCTGTTTTTTTGACAAATCTGTTCAGTCTTACATGCCTCAGACACTAGTATTTATTGATATTTTTGTTATAGTGCTTAAAGGATTTGTGTACCTTCTGTTAATGGTGAGATCACCACGTTGCTACAGAATTAACCTTGTCTTCAGTTAAGCTGTGAGTAAATGTGGTGCAGCAGAAATGGGTGGCCTTTTACTCTGTTTACACGTGAACATGTGAACAAAACAATGGAAAGAAACACAGTAAATTGTTGTTGTGACTGAAGTAACTTACTATGTAGGTCTATGGGTTTTAATTATTTCTTACTTCTGGGATTCTATTTGCTTACTTCTTTTTCTCCTATACAGGATATGTCAGCATTTACAGCCAATTCTGTTCTTCAGTGATGTGAGAGAAATATCAGTTTAAACTTATGTCACTGGTTGCAGCAGGAGATTGGGACCATAAAAAAATGATTATGAATTCGGGAATATGCCTTGCATAAAGTGAGTCAGAAAAGATCTGGACTTTTCCCAAAGACTTATAGAGACTGAAAATAAAGCCTGGTTATAAGAGAAGAGAACTCTAAGAAGACAAACTTTCAGTTAAACTAAAATGAAAATAACTATGGAAAAACATTTTAGCCAAATAAATCTAGAAATATTTTCAGAGTTTCAGTTTCAAAAAAAAGAAAAACAAAAAACAAAAGAACAATAAGAGAAGATCTTTTTATATGTAAACCTAAGAGATGTGGTCAAATGATACTTCTTGGAAAATATGAGTGAATTTCTTACTTGATAATTTATATCAGTATGGACTCATGGATATATATTTTATTCTAAAGGGTAAAATCCAATGCTATCATATTAGTTTTGTTCTCATATTGATTATTAAGAGCTTCTACTCTATTTAAATAAATATTTTACAAAAGAATAAATTAACTATGTAAACCATTCAAGTAGCTGGAAAAAAGAATGACAAGCATGAAAAATGTTTACAGTAATTAATAATAAAGATAACAATTAACCAAATATAAAAACAAAATAAGAAAACTAAATCCAGTGTTTTAAAGTGACCAAAGATACATTCTATGTAAACCAGGTTTTTTTAAAGGCTATTAGGTTTGAGACATAAAAGAGATTGAGAAACCATGTGGCTACTAATTATAATCTGATATGAATAAATTTGAAAGATAATATTATATGAAAAAATTTTCAGACACACAGAAACGCTGAAATCAAATTAAGTCAAATTGAGAAACCAGAATAGACCAGTGACTATAGAAAATGTGTTAGAAATTGTACTTTATGCCTCTACTAAAATCTCTCCTTCTCCACCATATCTACTCTGACCACTATTTAAAACTGTAGCCCCTCTACTCATTTCCTTTTTCTCAAACCCCTTGACCTTGCCCTACTTTTAATTTTCTTCAGCAGTATTTATCAATGTCTACAATACTATACTGCTTACCTATTTATTATGCTTGTTGTTGACTGTCTCCCTCGCTAGAGTGTAGTATCAAAAGCTCAAAGCTAGGGCTTCCCTGGTGGCGCAGTGGTTGAGAGTCCACCTGCTGATGTGGGAGACGTGGGTTCGTGACCCTGTCCAGGAGGATTCCGCATGCCGCGGAGCAGCTGGGCCCGTGAGCCATGGCCGCTGAGCCTGCATGTCCAGAGCCTATGTTCCTCAATGGGAGAGGCCACAACAGTGAGAGGCCCACATACCGCAAAAAAAAAAAAAAAAAGCTCAAAGCTGTTTGTCTGTATTGTTCACTGATATATCTCAAGAATCTCAGACATTTTCTAGTATATAGTAAACATCAAAAGTTTTTGTTGAATAATAATAATAAAAAGAATGAACATAAAAAGCATTCCTATTAAAGTGAAAAAAGATAAGAGGCATGTTACACTACTATTATTACGTGTTACTCTGGAGGTCTTAGACTATTAAATTAAGACTAGAAAAAATATAAATCCATACATATATGTATATGGCAATTCATATATATAAGTTGTAAGTAATTTTGAAAATTATAGTTAAAACCTCATGTTTAAAATAGAAATAACAATCAAAATAAACCACAGAATTGTACCCAATATAAAGAAATACAAAGTTTTGGTGAAATATATTTTAAAAGCCTTTAATAAAAAGTTGTATTATGTTTCTGGATGAGAAGATAAAATTTCGTAAGAAATTTCACTTCTCTCTAAATTACTCTAAAAACATTAAAAACAATTACAATTAAAATCACAGTATGATATTTCATGAGAGTTAATAAGATGATTATAAAATTCGTCAGCAAGAGTAAATAATAGACCTAAGACTCAAGTCAGGAAATCCATTAAAAGACAAAGATACTAAGACTGAATTAAGCCATCAAATATTTGAAAAATCCCACTTAAAATCAAAGTGATGTAGATCATTTAAAATAAAAGTACATACTCAGATTTAACATGCAAGTATAAACAAACAAAAAGGCTCTTAGGACAGATTAAGCTACAAAATGTGTGTCTCACTATGAGGTTCCTTCTAAGCAGACATGTCCAGCAGATGCCCATGTTAAAGAAATGGACATATTTAGGGGTGCAGGACCCCTCCACCATTTCCCCATGGCTGGTTGAACTGAGGATGTATTCTAGATCCAAGGGCAATCAATTCTCAGGCAAATGTGTGGCTTATGAATGACACGAGTATGATGAAATCATGAATGAGATCAATCCAGTTCCTCTCTTGGTATATTGACCTAGAAAAAAAACGAGTTAATGGGGCAACAAAGCTAAAAAGATTCTATGAAGAAGAGTAGGGGCAATGTCATAATGAAACGTACACTGCGTAGGTAACATGAAGGACCGGAAATCAGGATATTAAGAAGGTAGTGGAGGGAAAGGGAAAAGATATTTTGAGGAGGGGATGAGGAGCTGGATAAGTAGACAGAATCAGGAAATGAAAATCAGAGAGAAGCAGAGATATCATGAGAAAAATAGTAAATGACCCACAAGAGATTAAAAAAATTAGGCATTCATTAGAAATTCCCCTATTTCTAAAGCAGGGGTCAGTAATCTACAGACCACTGGCCACATACAGCCACCCCCCTTTTTTTGTACTACTCACAAATAAGTAATTTTTTTGCAGTTTTAATAATTTAAAAATCAAAATAAGAATAATATTTACTCATGAATTAAAATATATAAAATTCCAATTTCAGTGTCCATAAATGAAGCTATTAGAACATAGGCATACAGATTTGTTGAATATTTGCCTCAGAGACTCTTTGTGTGTGTGTGTGTGTGTGTGTGTGTGTGTGTGTTGATTACATCGCTTTGCACTGATGCTCGGTGCACTGCAAATCGATGAGATACAGTTAAAACTCAGTGTTTTTAGCCATGATGTGTGACAGGACACATATATTTGAAGATGAAATATGTAAAATCTTATAAAAGATCATCATTAAATTTTACAGTTTGCAAATAATTTTGATGATAGGGATCATTATCTCTGAGTCCAAATTCAAGGAATGTTATCACCTCAGAAAATAACTCTTCTCATTAGTAAACTTGTATTACAAAATTTTATTCAATTTTTATTAAATTTTGAGGAAATTTATTTTATCTCTTATACAAATATCATCTTCAGTTTTGAATTCTTTCTGTAAAATCTTAAATACTGAACAGAAAAAAAAGTGATTTGTTTTTGTTTTGTAGTTTTACAGAAAACCTCTGTGAACCTCTGCTGTAAAGGGTTTCCAGTTTGGATTTCAATGCACATATATGCTCACAATATGTCTATGATAGTTAATTTTGTGTCAACTTGTCTGGGCTAAGGGATGCACACATAGCTAATTAAATACTATTTCTGGGTGTGTCTGTAAAGGTTTTTCTCCATCTTCCACCTTTAGGTTAATATAGAGAGAAGTGACATATATTAGTTCTGTTTATCTGGAGAACACTGACTAATATACATCTTTTGTTTGAGAGAAATTTAGGAATTTTTCTTCTTGAGATAAATAAAAGGAACAACTACAAAATTAGGAATGAGTGACAAGAGTGTTGTCTAAAATGTAAAAATGCAAAGCAAAATTTATTAGATAAAATTAAGTGAATAACATCATAATAAAAAGTTGTAGGTACTAATGAACACCTAATAGTAATGACTCCATGTTTTACATAAAGAATCAATGAGAAAAAAGACAGATTTATATAAATAACCCATTTGTCAGAAATTAATACTTATTTTACTTGCAACCATTCAACTAGACACAAAAATAAGATAGAAGAGGACTTTCAAGGTGGCAGAGGAGTAAGACGTGGAGATCACCTTCCTCCCTACAAATACATCAGAAATACATCTACATGTGGAACAGCTCCTACAGAACACCTACTGAATGCTGGCAGAAGACCTCAGACTTCCCGAAAGCCACCCTCAGGTGACCTACACACAGGGGCGGGGCCAAATATAAAGCTGAACACAAGGAGCTGTGTGAACAAAGAAGAGAAAGGGAAATCTCTCCCAGCAGCCTCAGGAGCAGCAGATTAAATCTCCACAATCAACCTGATGTACCCTGCATCTTTGGAATACATGAATAAACAACGAATCATTCCAAAATTGAGGTGGTGGACTTTGGGAGCAACTGTAGAATTGGGGTTTGTTTTCTGCATCTAATTTGTTTCTGGTCTTATGTTTATCTTAGTTTAGTATTTAGAATTTATTATCGTAGGTAGATTTGATTATTGATTTGGCTGCTCTCTGCCTTTATTATATATAATGTATTTCCTACATCTCTTTTTCTGAGTGTATATGTGTATGCTTCTTTGTGTGTTGTGTCTGTGAGTGTGTATGTGTATGCTTCTTTCTGTGATTTTGTCTGTATAGCTTTGCTTTTATGATTTGTCCTAGGGTTCTGTCTGACCATTTCTTTTTTTCTTTTTTTTAAATTTTAATTTAAGTTTTAGCACTTGTTATCATTGGTGGATTTGTTTTTTGGTTTGGTTGCTCTCTTTTTTTTTATTACTTTTTAATTTTTTATTTTTAATAACTTTATTTTATTTTTTAATTTTTCTTTCTTTCTTTCTTTCTTTCTTTCTTTCTTTCTTTCTTTCTTTCTTTCTTTCTTTCTTTCTTTCCTTCTTCCTTTCTTTCTCCCTTTTCTTCTGAGTTGTGTGGCGGACAGGGTCATTGTGCTCTGGCAGAATGTCAGGCCTGTGCCTCTGAGGTAGGAGAGCCAAGCTCAGGACATTGGGCCACCAGAGACCTCCCAGCTCCACGTAATAACAAATGGCAAAAGCTCTCCCAGAGATCTCCATCTTAGTGTTATGACCCAGCTCCATTCAATGACCAGCAAGCTACAGTGCTGGACACCCTATACAAACAACTAGCAATACAAGAACACAACCCCACCCATTAGAGAAAGACAGCCTAAAATTATAAGCTAACAAACACCCCAAAACACACCACAGGATGCAGTCCTACCCACCAGAAAGACAAGATCCAGCCTCATCCAAAAGAACACAGGCACCAGTCCCCTCCACCAGAAAGCCTACAAAACTCACTAAACCAACCTTAGTCACTGGGGGCAGACACCAAAAACAATGGGAACTCCGAACCTGCAGCCTGTGAAAAGGAGACCACAAACACAATAAGTTAAGCAAACTGAGAAGACAGAGAAACACACAGCAGATGAAGGAGCAAGGTAAAAATCCATCAGACCAAACAAATGAAGAGGAAATAGGCAGTCTACCTGAAAAAGAATTCAGAGTAATGACAGTAAAGATGATCCAAAATCTTGGAAATAGAATGGAGAAAATAGAAAAAATGTTCAACAAGGATTTGAAGAACTAAAGAGGAAACAAACAATGATGAACAATGCAATAAATGAAATTAAATATACTCTAGAAGGAATCAATAGCGAAATAAATGAGGCAGAAGAATGGATAAGTGACCTGGGAGATAAAATAGTGAAAATAACTACTGCAGAGCAGAATAAAGAAAAAAGAATGAAAAGAATTGAGGACAGTCTCAGAGATCTCTGGAACAATATTAAACACACCAACATTCAAATTATAGGGGTACCAGAAGTAGAGGAGAAAAAGAAAGTGACTGAGAGAATATTTGAAGATATTATAGTTGAAAACTTCCCTAATATGGGAAAGGAAATAGTCAATCAAATCCAGGAAGCACACAGAGTCCCATACAGGATAAATCCAAGGAGAAACAAGCCTAGACACATATTAATCAAACTTTCAAAAATTAAATGCAAAGAAAAAATATTAAAAGCAGCAAGGGAAAAACAACAAATAACATACAAGGGAATCCCCATAAGGTTAACAGCTGATCTTTCAGCAGAAACTCTGCAAGCCAGAAGGGAGTGGCAGGACATACTTAAAGTGATGAAAGGGAAAAACCTACAACCAAGATTACTCTATCCAGCAAGGATCTCATTCAGATTCAACAGAGAAATTAAAATCTTTACAGACAAGTTAAAGCTAAGAGAACACAGCACCACCAAACCAGCTTTACAATGAATGCTAAAGGAACTTCTCTACACAGGAAACACAAGAGAAGGAAAAGACATACAATAACAAACCCAAAACAATTTAGAAAATGGGAATAGGAATATACATATCTGTAATTACCTTAAATGTAAATGGATTAAATGCTCCAACCAAAAGACATGGACTGGCTGAATGGATACAAAAACAAGACCCATATATACTGTCTACAAGAGACCCACCTCAGGCCTAGGGACACATAAAGACTGAAAGTGAGGGGATGGAAAAAGATATTCCATGCAAATAGAAATCAAAAGAAAGCAGGAGTAGCAATTCTTATATCAGACAAAAAAGACTTTAAAATAAAGATGATTACAAGAGATAAAGAAGGACATTACATAATGATCAAGAGATCAATCCACGAAGAAGATATAACAATTGTAAATATTTTTGCACCCAACATAGGAGCACCTCAATACATAAGGCAAACTCTAACAGTCATAAGAGGGGAAATCAACAGTAACACAATCATAGTAGGTGACTTTAACACCCCAATTTCACCAATGGAAAGATCATCCAAAATGAAAATAAATAAGGAAACACAAGCTTTAAATGATACATTAAACAAGATGGACTTAATTGATATTTATAGGACATTCCATCCAAAAACAACAGAATACACATTCTTCTCAAGCCTCATGGAATATTCTCCAGGACAGATCATATCTTGGGTCATAAATCAAGGCTTGATAAATTTAGGAAAATTAAGATTGTATCAAGTATCTTTTCCGACACAACACTATGAGAATAGATATCAATTTCAGGAAAAAAAATCTGTAAAAAATGCAAAAACATGGAGGCTAAACAATACACTACTTAATAACCAAGAGATCGCTGAAGAAACCAAAGAGTAAATTAAAAATTACCTAGAAACAAATGACAATGAAAACACGAAGACCCAAAACCTATGGGACGCTGCAAGAACAGTTCTTAGAGGGAAGTTTATAGCAATACAGTGCTACCTCAAGGAACAAGAAACGTCTCAAATAAACAACCTAACCTTGCACCTAAAGCAAATAGAGAAAGAGGAACAAAAAAGCCCAAAGTTAGCAGGAAGAAAGAAATCATAAAGATCAGATCAGAAATAAATGTTAAAGAAATGAAGGAAACAGTAACAAAGATCAATAAAACTAAAAGCTGCTTCTTTGAGAAGATAAACAAAATTGATAAACTATTAGCCAGACTCAACAAGAAAAACAAGAACACTCAAATCAATAGAATTAGAAATGAAAAAGGAGAAGTAACAACGGACACTGCAGAAATACAAAGGATCATGAGAGATTACTGCAAGCAGCTATATGCCAATAAATTGGACAACCTGGAAGAAATGGACAAATTCTTGAAAAAGCACAACCTTTGGAGACTGAACCACAAAGAAAATGAAAATATAAACAGGCCAATCACAAGCACTGAATTGGAGACTGTGATTAAAAATCTTCCAACAAACAAAAGCCCAGGGCCAGATGGCTTCACAGGCAAATTCTATCAACATTTAGAGAAGAGCTAACAGCTATCCTCCTCAAATTCTTCCAAAATATAGCAGAGGGAGGAACACTCCCAAACTCATTCTAGAATGTCACCATCACACTGATATGAAAACCAGATAAAGATGTCACAAAGAAAGAAAACTACAGGCCAATATCACTGATGAACATAGATGCAAAAATCATAACAAAATACTAGCAAACAGAATCCAACAGCACATCAAAAGTATCATACACTATGATAAGTAGTGTATGATAAGTAGGGCTTATCCCAGGAATGCAAGGATTCTTCAATATATACAAATCAATCAGTGATAAACCATGTTAATAAATTGAAGAAGAAAAGCCATATGATCATCTTAATAGATGCAGAAAGAGCTTTTGAAAAAATTCAAAACCCATTTATGATAAAAACCCTCCAGAAAGTAGACATAGAGGACGCTTACCTCAACATAATAAAGGTCATATATGACAAACCCACAGCCAACATCATTCTCAATGGTGAAAAAGTGAAACCATTTCCACTAAGCTCAGGAAAAAGAGAAGATTGTCCACTGTCACCACTATTATTCAACAGACTTTTGGAAGTTTTAGCCACAGCAATCAGAGAGGAAATAGAAATGAAAGGAATCCAAATAGAAAAATAAGAAGAAAAGCTCTCACTGTTTGCAGATGACATGATACTATAAATAGAGAATCCTAAAGATGTTATCAGAAAACTAGTAGAGCTCATCAATGAATTTGGTAAATTAGCAGGATACAAAATTAATGCACAAAAATCTCTTGCATTCCTAGCCTCTAATGATGAAAAATCTGAAAGAGAAAATAAGGTAACACTCCCATTTACCACTGCAACAAAAAGAATAAAATACCTAGGAATAAACCTACCTAAGGAAATAAAAGACCTGTATGCAGAAAACTATAAGACACTGGTGAAAGAAATTAAAGCTGATACAAACATATGGAGAGATATACCATGTTCTTGGATTGAAAGAATGAACATTGTGAAAATGACTATACTGCCCAAAGCAGTATACAGATTCAATGCAATCCCTATGAAACTACCAATGGCATTTTTCACTGAAGTAGAACTAAAAAATTCACAATTTGTATAGAAACACAAAAGACCCCGAATAGCCAAAGCAATCTTGATAAAGAAAAACGGAGCTAGAGGAGTCAGGCTCCCAGACTTCAGATGATACTACAAAGCTACCGTAATCAAGACAGTGTGTTACTGGCACAAAAACAGAAATATAGATCAATGGAACAGCATAGAAAGCCCAGAGATAAACCCATGTACATATGGTCCCCTTATTTTTGATGAAGGAGGTGAGAATATACAATGGAGAAAAGACAGCCTCTTCAATACGTGGTGCTGGGAAAACTGGACAGCTACATGTAAAGAATGAAATTAGAACATTCCCTAACACCATTCACAAAAATAAACTCAAAATGGATTAAAGACTTAAATGTAAGGCCAGACACTATACAACTCTTATAAGAAAACATAGGCAGAACTATTGATGACGTAAATCACAGGAAGATCCTTTTTGACCCACCTCCTAGAGAAATGGAAATAAAAACAAAAATAAACAAATGGGACCTAATGAAACTTCAAAGCTTTTGCACAGCAAAGGAAACCATAAACAAGACGAAAAGACAACCCACAAGCTGAGAGAAATTATTTGCAGATGAAGCAACTGACAAAGGATTAATTTCCAAAATTTACAAGCAGGTCATGCAGCTCAGTATCATAAAAACATACAACCCAATCCAAACTGGGCAGAAGACCTAAATCGACATTTCTCCAAAGAAGACAAGCGGTTTGCTAACAAACACATGAAAGGATGCTCAACATCACTAATCATTAGAGAAATACAAATGAAAACTACAATGAAGTATCACCTCACATCAGTCAGAATGGCCATTATCAAAAAATCTACAAACAATAAATGATGGAGAGGGTGTGGAGAAAAGGAAACACTCTTGCACTGTTGGTGGGAATACTAATTGATACAGCCACTATGGAGAACAGTCTGGAGGTTCCTTAGAAAACTAAAAATAGAACTACCATACTACCCAGCAATCCCACTATTGAGCATATACCCTGAGAAAACCATAATTCAAAAAGAGTCATGTACCACAATATTCATTGCAGCTCTATTTAAAATAGCCAGGACGTGGAAGCAACCTAAGTGTCCATCAACAGATTAATGGATAAAGAAGATGTGTCACATATATACAATGGAATATTACTCAGCCATAAAAATAATTGAAATTGAGTTTTTTTGCAGTGAGGTGGATGGACCTAGAGACTGTCATATAGAGTGGAGTAAGTCGGAAAGATAAAAACAAATACCATATGCTAACACATATATATGGAATGTAAAAAAAAAAAAAAGGTTCTTAATAACCTGGGGACAGGACACGAATAAAGACACAGACGTAAAGAATGGACTTGAGGACATGGGGAGGGGGAAGGGCTGGAACGAATTGAGAGAGAGGCATGGACATATATACACTACCAAATGTAAAATAGATAGCTAGTGGGAAGCAGCTGTATAGCACAGAGAGATAGCTCAGTGCTTTGTGACCACCTAGAGGGGTTGGATAGAGAGGATGGGAGAGAGATGCAAGAGGGAGGTGATATGGGGATATATGTATATGTATAGCTGATTCACTTTGTTATACAGCAGAAACTAGCACACCATTTTAAAGCAATTATAGTCCAGTGAAGATGCTAAAAAATAAAGGAAAAAAAAGAAGATAGATATATAGTTTAAAATAATGTCTATAATACTTCAAACCGAGCATTCATAGTCTGAGAATACTTATTTGTCCATACATCTTTTACAAAGTTGCTATATTCTAGGCCTTAAGAATAACTTCTTTTCAATTAAAAATGTCAAATTATCATAATTTTCATTATTTGATCACAATGGAAGAATGTAAATGATCAAAAGATCATCTTTTTAAAAGATGGTAACTAGATAACCAGAAAATTTAAAAAAAAAATGTTACCATCATAACTGCAGGGTGAAATTTAAAAGCAAAACTGAAATATTAAGAAAGAAAAAAGAATGCTGTAAATCTTAGAATATAAAATAGCTTTAAACGTTTAATTTGGAAACAGAAAGCTTTAAATAATTGAATTATTTTAAAAATAGAGTGAAAATGATTATTTCATTCAAGAAATTATTAATTATCTACAAATAAAGCTAAGAACACAAAAGAAAGTAAATAATTGTGCTGAAAGGAGAAACAAACAATAGTAGGAAGAATACTGTTGACAAATAGACACAAGTAAGAGAAAGTTAGAATTTAAACTGTAATAAAATATAGCCAATGTAGCCCTTCACAAAGCTAATCAAGAGAAGAGAATAAATACAAATATAAAAACTAGACATGAAGCAGATTATATGAGAAACAAATCTTTTTCATTTAAGAGACTATATATACAACTTGATATAAACATTTCAATTAAATGCAAAATTACCTGGAGAATATAAAAATAAACTAAGGGTTATTGGGATTATATGAAATCATCTGTGTGAAACTTTTGAAAATTGTAAAGTACTGTCTAATTTAAGGAATCTTTCATTCAATAAAATAATTTAAAAAATAAACTACTATTTCAAGAATACAGTAAAAACTCTGAACAGGCTATGTATGAAATAAAAGAACTTCTCATCCATGAACTTCTCATCCATAGGGTTTTGAAGTTAATTCTTAAAATTGTCATAAATAATGTAATGATATGTGAACAGTTTAAGAATACAGAAAAATAGGGAAAGTTCTTTTGTTTGATAAACCATTGAGAAAAGTCATGTTGATCTCTACCTTCTGGCTGTATTTCACTTTCTGTTTTGATTTGAGTATATTCAGATTTTATACTTTTCCTTAAGTGGGTTGGAAATTTATATTTTTCATCAATAATTTTCAGTAATAAGTTTCAAAAATTCGTAAACAATTTTGTGTAGTATTCTCTATAAATTTTTAATTGTTTTTTATAAACCTGTATTTTATTTTAAAATTATTTGCTATTTAGGCTGTTTTTTTTCTTCAGTCAAACTTTTCAACTACTTGCCAATTTTATTTGTTTTATTTTATAAGAACGTATATGTCAAGATGTCAAAGATGTTGAAACACTTTTGACACCTAGTATTCAAAACAGTGATAGATGGGGCAATAGAAGGTTAGGGGATTCAGAGGTAGAAACTATAATGTATAAAATAAGCTACAAGGATATATTGTACAACACGGAGAATATGGCCAATGTTTTGTAATAACTATAAATGGAGTATAACCTTTAAAAATTGCGAATCACTACATTGTACAGCTGTAACTTATATAATATTGAACATCAACTATACTTCACTAAAAAAATAATTGCAGGTGAAGCCTTTCCATGTGAACACAAATGCATGTCTGAGAAATTCTCCTTCATTATTTATTTGAATATTACTTCTTGTCCATCCTCTCTTGCCCATCTGGACATTGTAGTGATTCTTCTCCTTTCAGACACAGCAAGGATTACATTGTTTCACTCCTTGAAACTAGACTTGGCCATGCACCTTGCTTGAACTGTGCAGTGGAGACAATGAGCTTCCATTCCATGGTCAATGAACTGTGCAGTGGAAGCACTGATCAGGTAGTGTCTGGTGCCATTATGATGATGACTTCCTTTATACCACTAAGTTGGCACTTGATGGAGCATTGCTCTGGAGAATAACCTGGACATGCAGCTGATTTGTGAGGCTAAGAAGTAAAATCTCAATGTTCTAAGTCACTGAAATTTGTAGAATATTTTTTTCTAGCCTAATATTGACTCTAATAGAAATATATCCCAAATTCTGGATCAACCCTATATATCCCTTATATTTTCTTCATTCATGTATTTAATTACTTTAAGTATGCTATTATTCTGGAAATTCTCTACCCAACTCTTCCTTAGTAATTTTCTCTTCAGCTATAACAAGTCTATTTATTTCATCTGCTATTTCTTTTGTATTAAATATAAATAACATTTAATTTTTATAATATGTACATTTTTGAATGAATGCAGGTGTCTCTCAGAAAAATAAATATGTTCATTTTATAACCAGTTGTAACAATTCTATTGACTTTTTTCTATCTGATAATAAATATACTGTCTAGTGGTGCACCATTTAAATGATGTTGGGTTTCCTCAAATATTTCGTGTTCATCAGTAGTGGGTCCATCTTAGACTCTCCCCTGAGTCTGCTGTGAATGACTGCTTGGAGGTTGAGATATAGTGTTCTGTCACGGATGATATTCTGGCTTGTTTACAGTGAAAGCAAAGAATGGAGGAGGGAGGCATGTTCTCGGGGGAACGCCTGGGTGGCTAGTCCTCTGGGTGTGGGTTCTTCCTAGACATCATTAGCATCCCAGGCCACGGTCCCTTGTTCCACACAGTCTCCTATATCCACTGCCTTGTCAGATCTTCCTGGTCATTTGTGTGTGTGCATGTGTGCGTGCACGTTCATGTGTGCCTACATGTGTGCCTGTGCACACATACACACAAAAGACTACCCACAGAGTTTTCTCTGCTGCAGGACTGCATCTCATATTCATGTTAATTGCTCTTGAATCCCTTTTTTATTCTCAGACTCTATCACCTGTAGGCAAGCATCCTCTTTTTACAACATTGTTTTCCCATGAATCTACGAACAATCAGTGACATAAACTGGATGGTAAAGGGCACAATCAGAATCCAAGTGTGTGAATTTGTGAATTCTCCCACTAACTTCCCCTTCAGGTCGCTCAGTGGACTAACTCAGTCCTGCCTCTCATATGAAATCTCAATGAGGTTCTACAGCATTTTTTTTTTTTTTTGGTTATTTTTGCATAATAAAATAATTCTTTGTGTCCAGGTAATAAAAAACCTAAACTGAACTAATAATGACATGACCATTATCAAACTCTAAACCAATTAAATTTTCTGTTATGCTCTAACCTAGATTGTCTTGGATCCCACAGATACAGGTTCTAGCAATGAAATCTTCTTTTTTTAAAGGAGATAAATTTTGTTTTAATATTTTTATTTATTTATTTTGGCTGCTCTGGGTCTAAGTTGTGGCTTGTGGGTTCTTTGCTGTGGCAGGCAGACTCTTAGTTGCAGCATGTGGGAAGTCCCACCTTCTGGGTGTTATACAGTTCCCAAAATGACCTTTCCTTTTCTAACTAGCATTTGCACCTTCTTTAGAGACCTTGAGCTGCAGTTCCTAGGATTTTGGGACAGAAATCTCCTTTAGCTGGCCTCTTGAAATTTCTCCCCTCCCCTGGGCTTTTGACAACCTATCCTTTTGTTTGGGATCGTTTATAGTTTTCAAATGGTTCTTCTTGGGCAATTTCCCTTTGCGGACAACTCTAGAAACTCCCTCATCAGCCCACATCTGGTTTCCAGGGAAACCGGTCATCTGTAGACAGTAGCTTTCTCTTAACATTCTTCCTCTTTTCTCTGCCAACTCAGTCAATCGTCATGAAAATTCTATTGTAGAAGTTTAACACCTGTCTGCACATCTCAAGTTCCAGAGAACATCAATCCAACCTTTCTGAGTGCTTTAGAGATAGCTTTTGGTGTGCACTGTGCTCTTCCTTCCAAAACCCCTCCTTCTCTCATAGGGACCCTGATCAGTATTTCCAAGGGATTCTCCTCTAGAGGCCTCTTCCACATCAATTCTCACTGTAGGACGGTGACAAGCAACAGATGGCAGAACACATTTTATAATTTCTTAGCATGCTCTTCATGCAAGGCAGAACACATTTAATAATTTCTTAGCATGTTCTTCATGCAAGGCAGAACACATTTAATAATTTCTTAGCATGTTCTTCATGCAAGATCTAACATCACACTTTAGATTGTAAATATTTTTTACAGTTATTTTCTGTTTGTCTCTATTTGAAACAGACAGAGACTGGTTTTCAACTTTTATTACATTTGTCAAAAGTTTCAATCTGATCTTGTCTTCTACATACCTAGTAGGAATCTTCATACTATTTTCTATTAAATTAAGAAGTAATTTTCTTATTTTTCTGCCCAGTTATGATTCATAAACTAAGTACCATATCAAACATTTCTAAAGATCTAGAACACAAATGAAAAACTAAAAGCATGGATTCAGTCCACAATCTGAAAATGGAACTGTTTGAGTAGTTTTATTGCTCATAGAACATATTACTTTACCTGCCATCCATCTACATCTTTTAACCAGACCAGCCATATCTCAAAACATTCAACTGTATAGATAAAACCCCTTTGGTAAACGTACAATATTCTTTATAGAGTTTCTGTGATGCTCCAGGCACTCTTCCAATGTTCTAATGATCAAGGAAATGACAAAGTATCATGGATATCGATAGATAGATGATACATGATACATGAACAGAGATAGAGCTGCAGACAAACACGTGTATCATTAAATAAGGGAGGATTAACAAAATAATATGGAATCACAACATAAGGAAACCAAAAGGCATATATGTGTGTTTGTGTGTGAGCAGCGTGAAGTATAATATTAGGCAGACATTACTCTTCATCTCTTGACACTTGGTCTTGGGTCAAGTGTTCATCCAGGTCATTTTATTTCTAGTTGAATCAGAATTCTGTAAGCACTGCCAAGTTTGGAAAGGTGCCATAACTTGAAGCTGTCAGAGTCAGTGCTATAGATTGTCCTTTAGCCATGGCAGTGAATCTGCTGCCATATGGCATTCTCATATTTTCAGATGGTCATTGAAGACATTAAGTGAAGACCTTGATGTTTTGTCTATTTTCTAAGGAACCAGATATCTTACAACCATGTCACCTATACTTTAATTGTCCCTGAGCATTCTGTAAAATTTCTGCATCATTTTCCTTTTTCAGTTGATGCTCTGTTCTGCTTTGTTCTGCTGGTGTTGTTTCAATATTATATCACAGGTGATGTAATATCTAATAGGCTGCAGTGCTTCCTATTGTATTATTATGTTATGCACAAAGGGGCTGCCCAATTAAAGCATAGTGATTCCATTAAAAAATATTGCCTACTTGTCCAACCATTTGAAAATATTTCTTGGAAATAGTGTGAAGGTTAGAACTAAAGCAGAAATTGGTTCTCCAGAAGCTCCCTATCTTTGGTTCCAAAATTTCTTTTTTAAGTGGAAAGCAAGCTTTTAGTGACTCAGCCTCATCTTTATACTTATAATAAGAAAATAATCCTCACCTTTCCAGTCTGACAGCTGTAATCAGTTGCCAGGTATCTGTACCATAGAAAGTTGGTATGTGAAGACCTACATGTCAATGAGGGCCCAAAGAAACCACTTACCCATTCCGGGAATAAGGGCACTCCAGGAAAGCTGGTGAGTGGCTATTTCCAATTCTAAGTCTCTTTTCATATAAAAACAATAATGATAGTACTAAATTAAGCATCTCAAGTCCCCTTGCTATAGTGCTGAATTGCAAGGAACCTGGCTTCGGTGCCTGTGGAGTGATGGCATTCCCCAATCTCATTACTGGAAACTCTGCCTTTTCAGTTAACATTTAGTGGAGCATGCAATGTTGCAGGTAGAATTTTCTTTCTGTTTAAATGCATGACTAACAGCAAGTCGGAGTCCTCTTTGTCTGGAGGAGGATAGGTACATTCATTCATTTTTGCATATATTGGACAAATTTTCCCAAGTACCTGTTGTATGCCAACATGACACCCTTTGCTAAGGGAGACAAGAGCAGTATCACTCATGATCCCAAGAGTAGAGATGCTTGTATTGAAAGGTTCAATTTTATCTGAAGTTTCCCTTAACTTCATTTCTTATTAAGCAACAGTAATACCAGACACCATTTTTGATTACTTACTATGTTCCAGGCACTGTGCTAAGCACTTCCTAAATCAGCTCATTGATTGCATTATTATTTTTGCATAAAAACACCATTTTACAAATTCAGAAACTCAGTCTGAGAGTGGTTAATATCTTGCTCAAAGTAACATAGCCAACAAGCGAAGTAGTATTGTAAAGTAATATCACAGCTAGCGAGTAAAATAATAGATCCAGGACCTCAATTCGGATTCATTTCATTCCACTGTCACTTATCTTAACTTCTATTCTATACTGCCTTCAAAGTACTATATCGAAACTGAAGTTCTTGCATCTTCAAAGTAAAGCAGAAGTCAAAGTAAGTAAGGGAAAGGATCAGTTAGAAACACCATAAAGCCAGCTTCTACATCAGAAGCCCAGGAAACATCGTACATTATTCTCTCCTCATTCCTCACGTGTAGATCTTTTCCAAGTGTTTGTGCTCTTACACCAGCTTCCTGACTTGTTTCTCTGTCTCAGGTTTTGTCTCAATAATCTATCCCCTGAATTATCACATGATGATCAACCTAATATCCAAATCTGACATATCACCCTTATGTGGAGAACTTGTTAAAGGCCTTCCATCATCTGATCCAATGCCCCACATAAAGCATGGGATGTAGCCCTTTATGATTCATCTCCTGCCATACTCTTGCTTCCCAGTAGAGTCCTTGGTGGTACAAAAGTATTTTTCTGCACACATCATTCTGTTCCATACATCCTTTTTTTTTTTTTTTAAATCAAATATGTGCTTCCTTTCTCCTTGGATGCTTAAGTAACTCTCTACATTCCTAATAACCCAGCACACATTTCTATCTTAGGACTTCCCATATGAGATTAAATATAACTATTTTTGTGTTCTTTCTCTCCCATCAACCTGGGCTACTTCAGTGCTCGGGCCATGTCTTTTTCATATTTGAACTTTCAGTGCTTAGTCAAGGGTCTAACAATAGATGTTTATTAAATGAAGTAAGTCAAACTGACAGCAAAAGCAACCAACCAACAAAAAATCAAGAGAGATTCCTCGTTTTTCTAGTAGAACACAGGAACTGCTTTGGCAAATAAATTTGGTGAAAAATCAAAAGATCCAGGTATTTCTCTCGGGTTTCCCACAGCTTTACATTCATTCGTTACATAATTTCAGACCAACCACTTCATGATTTGAGGTGAATCTCAATTTCTTAATTAGTTAAATGGTCGCACTGGCTCACCCTTGGGCATCATTCCAGATGTAAATTCTATGACTACCATTCTAACTTCCCTGCAAACTAGAAATGACATTTCAGTAGATATAATTCTTCTAGAGGTCACAGATATTAATCAAACCAAGATCTACACATAAAGAGCAAGAGAAACATAAAAAAAAAGTGTTTTGTAGGCAGAAACTGCTTCCCCAACCCAACTATCCACCCTGAAATGACATGCCAATAGTTTAAAGGAACTAAGTAAGAAAATGTGGAGAAAAAATTGCAACACAGCACCTCAAGTAGAAATGAGGCCCTAATCATTGGGACAGTATCATAGCCTTGGCCCAGCCGCTCCGCGGCATGTGGGATCTTCCCGGACCGGGGCAAGAACCCGCGTCCCCTGCATCGGCAGGCGGACTCCCAACCACTGCGCCACCAGGGAAGCCCTTAATGCATTTTTAATGTCTTATCTTATTCTACCTGAAAATCTGCCAGAATTGGCCTGCTTTCTACCTTTACACCTAATGAACATATAGAAAGCTTGCAGGGCTGAAGATTCAGGGGCAGTCATCCTTGGCTCCAAGAAGCCCTGCTTCCTCAGTGAAACAAAGGTTTAGCTTGAGAAACAATATCAGCTATGGCACGGGACTCCACATGAAAAATCCCTCATTAGTGTGGCTGGGCTGTCGGTTTTCTGGGGCAGGCACAGCATTCATTTCTGTAGCTGTAACATACTCAAGTTACTGGTGTTGGAAAGCTGTCCAAGCAGTTTATGAAAATAGCAATGTGGAGCCTGCCAGAGTCATACACACTGTATTTCAGTCAATTCCCTCTACTTAGAAGGCTTAAATTTTAATTCTAGAATTTGGGGACTTTATGGGTTGGTTGAACAAAAGGGCATAAAAATTCATTGTCAATTTGTACATTGTTGAAGGTTTAAGGCTTTGGTAAAGTGGTGTTTTGTCACAGTTGGCTGGTTCCTGAAACTAGAATCCTTTTGAGGTTATTAAGAATCAATTAAGCATTGTTCTCCTAGGTATTGCCATGGCCCCTTGGCGATTTATACAGGGTTTGAACATTCATAGCTTCTTTGTAGGTGCAGTATAAATGGGTCTGATTTAGATCAAGGATAGTCTTAAAACTAATGAGTGGATCTCAGGGATAGACTAATGAAAAGCTTTACAAGAAATTTTCTCAACTATCTTCTCTGCATGTGCCCAACTTTAAAGCATTTAGCAGTTTCCACCGACCTTCTCTAAAACAAAGCAGCAAAATTAAGGACCATATTTATTAAAGACCCAATAAAAATTACACTGAATTAGAGAAATGGAACTAAAAGTACCCAGTTTATAGTAGCATGGAGACTACTCAAATTTGTCTTCAGAAAAGGAGACCGTTTTACTTGAAGACATTATAAAAGTCATAATTTAAAAAAATCATGGTTGAGGGATACATTAAAAGCAGATCATAGGTCTCAGCTTTTAGTGAATTTATTTTGAACCTCCTGAAGCAGACACTGCAAATTTTTACATTCTAATGAGTGAACTAAAAACATATATTTCAAAGCAAATAGCACTCATAAATTACATTTATGACACATGAGGTTGCTGACTGCTGTGCAGGGAGCACAGAGTAATGGTTCTAATATGCACTCTAGCTTGATTTTCTCAGTTCCCAACATGTTCTAATTCCACACTACAAACCTTTAAATGGCAGTTATATTTTAATTAATGTGATTATGTGCTGCCATTAGCAAACCCTCCCCCAGCACATTTCTCCTGCCAGGCCCATGAATGCCGGTAAACCATTAACATAAAAGGGCAGTTTTCTTATTAAATTCATCTACACAAATAGGCAAGGGTTGCAATTGTTGATTTGCCACTGAAAGAACAGAATGAGAAGGAGATGCCCCGTGCCTGGCAGTTGCAATTATCTGGTGTAATTAAGTCTAATTTATAAAGCCCCCCTCAAATGAGAAAGTAACAATCTTTGTTAATTAACAAGAGCATTTGTAAAGCTCGTTAACTCCATCATTCACAGTCTCCTGGAAAAAGGGGAGCATATGGCTATTGCAATGGGACATGTTGCATATGTGTATTTGTGCATTAATCTATTTAGAAGGTCTAATGATTGAAATGGGAGCTAGAAATGGATGTTATATTACTGAGGAAAGAAGATCTACTGTTTTCATTTATCTTTACAGCAGTGTGAGTGCTTTGTCATTATCTTCTGCACATGGTTTCATTATTCTGATACAGCGCTGTGCGTTGCCTCATACCATCAGGCCCATAAGCCTGCAGGGTACAAGGGCACTTATCTTTCCTGATGACTTCTGAATCATTTAAAACAAGTTATTAGTGAAACAATTAAAATGATATTGGTTCACAATTGTATTTATAGCTGGCAGGCATAATGGAACATTCTGAATAGCAGTCGGGGGTTCTCAGAATGGATGGAAAATGCTGTTAATCAGAGACAAGAGAAACCTCTAAAGAAAACCGAAATTGCAAGAGCACATTAATTGTATTGGAGCATTTCATTTAATTGAGAACAAAGGGAAGGTAAAAATCATATTATCAATGTTTTATGAACATGAAGAAATAGAAAAATTACTATGTCATCTGTCACACCTATTCTACTGGAAGTGAAAATTAAAAAGGCAGTATTTAACTTTAACCAGAGAAGGCCAAATGCATCATGTTGTTATACATTTTCATTTTCAAAGGGAGTACCAAAATAAAATACAACAAATAAATTAATTAACTCATAAATACAGAGGAAGACTGTTGGGCAGGACACCCATGCACATGGGAAGATTCCAGTGAAGTTTCGAGCTGGTTAAATGACTATAAAAGACAATGAAGGTTGTCCCTGATCCATCCCATTCATAATTCTTAAGAAATTACTGTGATCCAATTTTCTGCCAGGAGACAGATAATATAATACATTTATATAATGTGTTATTTCTTTATTACCTTTGGTGGTAGAAGTCCCTGGAATTTATCAGACATGGTTGACAATATATAGGCAGATGACTAGCCAACTTCTCCTCTCACATAAACCAATCTGAAAGATGCCCTGACTGGTATTGTGAAGGGGAACCATTGATCACACGACACTCTATGTGTGGAGGGTGTTGATATGTGTTTGAAGGAGGTAGAAGTGAAAGACTAAAGTGGGGGTAGGTGACAGTTAGAATGAGGTTGATTGGAAGAAACGAGACTCATATTTGGGAACTCAGATTTTGTAAGCAGCTCTTTGCAGGAAGCAACTCTTTGCAGGAGGTCTTTGTCACTTTAGCAAAGCTATATTTTAACTTAACATTTACACCAAGTACCCCCATGCTTCACTAATCTCCAGCCTAAGCATACCTCTCAAATCTTTTGATCACACAATGCCTTGTCTAACCTGTTGATTCTTTTCTTAGGTTGAAGAAGTAGGAATGAAGAATAAATAGTTAATGGGTGACTAGATCTCTTCCTCAGCTCCCCCTTCAGTAATCCCATGGGCAGACTGTGTGAACAAGATAGCATCTAAAGAAAGATCACAAGAAGTCAACAAACCTGCACACAAGGGAAGATGGCAAAGAATCTGGTCCCATACCTCAATGATTAACTGAGATTATTCTCCACTTTTCCCTTAAAAAAACTTTTGTGGCCAAGCAGAATCACTGAAGTTGGTTCTTGGACATGAGTCCACCTTCTCCTCAGGTTGCTGGTCTCCTGAATGAGCAAACTTTCCTTTTCCAACCACCAGCTGTCTCTTGAGTATTGGCTTTTGAGTGGTGAGCAGCCAAATCTGAGGTCGGTAACAGTTTCTTCAGTGAAAATCTAGTTCATTAAACCAGTGAGCTGGTCTTTAGTTCAGATCAGTTTATTTGTGGGTTGTATTCAAAATATGGACCCTGACATAGGTAGTTGTATTGCTATCAACAACTTAAAATCTTTAGGTTGGACAAAAATATAGAAAGTCCAAAGAGCATAAAAATAGCACTAGCTATCAACCTAACCACTATGACTCCAAGATGGCAGTTGTGTGGATAAGCATGCCACAGATTGGGAACAGAAAGCAAGTTTTTGTATACAGAAAGAATTTTAAATGGATATTAAAATAGTGAGATAGGTTTCCAAATGAGGAAATATTTTATTGACCGAGAAAGTCTGAACCCATTGAAATGATTGCATCACAGTATTAGACAATTTAAGGATACTTGTAGAATTGTGAATCTCAAAGGAATAGATTATAATAGTAACAGTTAATCCTACTGAGTTCTTATTGCAGAACAAACATTATTCTAAATTTGTGAATTGACTTTACAAAAACTATATAACATTTCTCAAAAAACTATGAAATATTAATACCTTCATTTTATAGATGAGGAAATTTTGGTACAGAAATTTATGTAACATGCCTGAGGACACACAGTCAGTCACTGGGAGAAATCCTTCCCAATTGGTTAGACAGGTTATAATCCATTTAACTGAATATTTGAACATATATATTGCTCTTACTCATATATCCTCTTCCACTGATAAAAATATTTAAAAATAAATACCCTATGACAATTTCACTATATTCATTCTCTAGTTCTGAAATTACAAGATATATATATATTTATTTATACAAAAATAAAATAATTTTTGGTCTTAATAGATCAGATAAATAAAATAACATTTTTCTGGCTGTATTTTATTGTCTGCTGACTCGTAAAGTGGGGTGGTGGAAGCTGGAGAGGGAAAGGGTAGTGAAAATATGATGGAGTACAAAAATTAACTGTCCTTCAGTTTTTTTTGCCTTCTGGTTTTCTCCTATTTCCACTCTCTACTCCAGGTACATGGAGTTCTCTGGTCCCAGTACTATTCCAATTTGTGGGGAAAATGGCATAACTATGACTGACTGAAGTGACTACCTGGTTATTCTGTCAGTAGATCTGAACTGGTTTAAGCTCACTCTTATGGCAAATTTGCCTAGAACATTATGCATACACTTGACTCTTACAATAAGTAAAGTTTACGAATGGCTGTTTCTTGGCTTAGTGTTTTTAAACTGCAACTTGTACCAAGTAATAGACTGATGGTTTAGGGAAATACTTCATAATCTGTAATACAGTACTTTAAAATTTTCTCCTGAAATCATATAAAAACAAGAATATAACACTGTTAACTTTTTGTTCAGTTGTTTTCAATCAAAATTCCAGAGTGTTTATTATTTTACACGAGGCACTAGGAGAAATATTTCATACATGATATGTAAATCATGATGACAGGATAAGGCATAAGATGATATTTATTGGGTCTATATAAGAAAACAAAATGGGATATGAATATTATGATGAGTCTCGTCATCTTGCAATTCTATCTTATTTTGAAGTACTAGGATCCACTATTTGATGAAGAGAGAAAAATTAGTTATACGTGAGCTTCTTATCTATGTGTACCATTCCATTCTATTTGTTTTACTTAAATCTTTCTTAGGAATAATGGAGCCTCTTTAGAGAAGGAAATCTCAAATGACAAAGAATCATTACAAAAATTTAATGAGACACAGCAGGTGTGAAGTTCAGAGTGTGAAGGAAAGATGGAGTTGTTTTTATTTGTCTGTCTTGTTATTCACAACATCCATAGTGAAATAAGCAACAAGACACAGATTTACTTAAACACGCTGACTAAAGAAAATACAGAAATACTCAATACACATGCTGTTAAACACTGAAATTGGCTATCCTGAGAGCTTGTTGGATTTCCTAGTCTGAGAATGTTAGTAATTGTGAGAATTACTTGTTTAGTCTCTTATGAATCCCAGAAGAGGAAATTAGATAAAGGAGACCTCTTCTAGACTGAAGAGTTTAAGTAATGTTTATTAAACTATATATATATATATATATATATATATAAAATCATTAGATAAAAAGTTGTAACCCAAATATATAGTTCAGCACCTACTTACACATTAGAAGTTTCCTAAATATTGCTCTCTATTACAGTTTAAAGTGCTTTTTAACTCTTAAAATGCTCTCAATATAATTGCTTCAATGGACAAATGCTTCTAGCATTGAAAGACAGAGTTGTATGCCATTGCTATTCTCATTGTATAAAGACCAAATTAGGACTTCCCTGGTGGTCCAGTGGTTAAGAATCCACCTGCCAATGCAGGGGACACAGGTTCGATCCCTGGTCCGGGGAAGATCCCATATGCCACGGGGCAACTAAACACTTGCGCCACAACTACTGAGCCCATCTGCTGCAACTACTGAAGCCTGCATGTCTAGAGCCCTTGCTCCACAACAAGAGGAGCCACCACAATGAGAAGCCCGTGCACCACAAGGAAGAGTAGCCCCCGCTCACTGCAACTAGAGAAAGCCCGGGCACAGCAACCAAGACCCAGCATGGCCAAAAAAAATAATAAATAAAAAAAAATTTTAAAAGAGATCAATTTACATAAGACGTTTAATGAAAAAAAAAAAGCCACTGAGAGACATTGTTGTTCTATATAATCAAATGCAATGTTTCAATTTAATGGCAAAACATAGCCACCGTTAGAAGGGGGGAAGGTGTTCTTGCTTTGTGATAATGTCATAAAAATTTGACTCTCAAGATATACGGTAGAACTACCTTCAATGTTCCCATACTCACAAGGATACCCATATACATGTACACGTACTACAAAATTTAATTTCAGAATAAAGCAAATTTTACTGAAAATTATGCTTCTCAAGACAGGTAATCAAGATAAACTGAATTTGTCATTGCCCTACAGCATCCTTCCAGCTAGTGGTGCTGTGTGCTCAGGTCTAAATTCTACTTAGCACACTGTTTTCTTGGAGTTGGTCCTGACTGCAGTCTGCTTCCCAGCCTTACCACCCTTAAGACAACTGGGAGCTAGGGATGCATACTAGGCAATAAAAATAATAACAGTAAGAATATTTTTTCATATGATCATTCTTTTAAGCATCCCCAGCTTATGGTTAAATATTTATTAGCAAAAAATTATTAAAATTCACTCAAATAGGTTGTTTTCACATTCTAGGGGTCTTTAAGAACAGGTCACAGGCTGACTTTCAGTTCCTTCTATTGATTCTTCAGAATTACTGAATAAGGAGAATAGGGATGGAAAAGAAGACATAACTTCCCTAATAAAACACTTCATCCTGCCTTCTTTTTCACTGTTTATTTACAGAGAGAGAGAGAAAAGAGCAAATGGTGGGAAGCTGAAATGGAGTCTGAGACCAGGACTGCAGTTTTCCCTCACTTTGCCCAAATCCCAACATTCTTAAATATTCTTCTAGTTTCTCCATGGCCATAAAAAAGCAGGAAAAAAATGAGGAAGTCAGGAAAATTATTGTTTGGTTACACTAGTAATAGGTCTTTCCTTATTGATGATGGAATTCAGTGTGGTTTCATAATGGGTCCAGTTAAATTTAATTTATGTTTTCTAAGTAATGTGAAAGCAATGTCAGACTCTCCTCTGTGTTTTGAGAACAGTCTTTCAAGTTTCTTTGGTGTGTTGATATGTTACTAGAACAGCGAGTTACCAAGTGAAACATTCTCTTTGACGGAACTCCCTTAATTCCTTTGTTTGGCTAACTTCAAACACTATTTTCTAATTGTGTTAATCTAATTACATCACATCTCCTGTTCCTATAATCCCTGGTCAATACCGAAACTTCTAGGCTCTGGAGTTGTTGTCTGTCCTTTTTATTCTCCCGTGTTTCTTTGCTTCATCTCTCCCTGCTTCTGCTTTCCTCCCTCTCAGTCCTTCACAAGGAATATTTTGAAACTTTATACAATAGTAAACACTTTTATACTCATCCTTAACTAACTATTTATCACAGGATCCAAAGGTAGGAAAGGCTTTCTCTCACTTCCTAATCATGGGTTTCAGACCACACGTGCTATCCCACACACCACACTACTTTCTCTCATAGCTACCGTCTACTGTTTTCCTGGTAACTGCTCTCTAATTAAGGATTTGTGTTACCTTTTGCGATACCCAGACACCATGTTCTGTGACATCACTCCTCATACAGGCTGTCCATCCAACTGTCCACATTTATGG
The DNA here is from genome assembly GCF_003031525.2 of Neophocaena asiaeorientalis asiaeorientalis. Taxonomy (NCBI): domain Eukaryota; kingdom Metazoa; phylum Chordata; class Mammalia; order Artiodactyla; family Phocoenidae; genus Neophocaena; species Neophocaena asiaeorientalis. Next base: position 4,835,493 of record NW_020175387.1, on the reverse strand, counting down.
TTCTTAACTTTTTTTTTAACTTGATAGAAACAATCCTTTATTAACACAAAATTGTCCTCTTCTTTGACAGATAATTACCTCTTTATGCAAATGGCCCAAACAGCTATTCCAGAGAGGAGACCTACAGAAAATTTGATTTGCAGTCGGAGACCACAGAATCTTATTAGTTCATTGGAGGAATATCACACACACAGAGAAATACACCTGCCTTCCCTGGGGGGTGTTTACAAAATCTGATTCCTATTCCTCTAACTTTGCAAAAGTACAAATTTTATAAAACACTATCTAGACACATCCACACCCACACAGAAAATCTCAAATGCTCAGGTTTTTATCTTCTCTGAGAACCCCACCCACTCATCCACTCATGCACTTACAGATGTACAGATTACACACTCAGTTCAACCCTCCATTCCCATGAGAATATCATAGATTTGTCATCTAGAAATGCCATCAGATCAAAAAAATCAGACTCTAATTCCTTCATCTTTATTCAAAACTATATAATCATTCTGACTCTCACATGCTCTCACTTAGTGGTACCTCTAATTATTTCCATTTTCTACTTACCCCTCCTACAACTTTCTCCACATACCTCACCCCACTCATCAGCAATCGCTTTTGCTCTCACATCTCTACTGAGTTTATATTGTAGTGCTCAGGAGTTCAGGGACCACAAACTACCCATTTCTCCACCTATGTGAAGGGTGCCAGATGGTAGTACAGCTAGGCAGAGCCATCCTTAATCACTATGAAATCTTAACGTAGCTTCACGCCGCTAACATGCTCTTATCTCCAGCCCGACATGTATTTGAGTTTGTCCCTGGCACAGGTGGTCATGAGAAACATACACCTATCAATCTTTGATCTCTTCTGTCCTCCACTTGTAGAACACAATTCTAAATCAAGTACAGAGTCACCCTTTTCATCTTATATACCTGTGCAGCTAAGTGAACTGTTGGAAAAACAACAGCTTTGAAGACTGCTATTGCTACAAACCCACATTTTCTAATCTACCTGATCTTTTAACTTTATTTAACACTTAACTCTCTTAGTGTATTATAATAACTCTTTGTTGAGAAGATAGAGGCCCTCAGACATTGACCTGAGTATCTCTGTACATTCTTATCTCTGCCATCCAGGGCCAGACAATAGGATGTCCGGCTTCCTGCATAAACTTGAGATTTCTTCCTTCCCTATTATTCCATCTTCAGCAAGACCAGGGTTATTTTGCTTTCCTTCTCTCTGTCTTGCCTTCCTCCTGTCTGCTACACACACAAACCCCTGTCAAAGTGATTTTCCTAAAACACAAATCCTATCACATCACCACTCTCCTAAAATTCTCTTCAGTAGCTCTCCATTGCTCTTAACTGAAGTCTCAATATTTCAACTTAGCTTTTAAGACACTGAATTACTTGATTCCAGATGTCTCATCTCTTGCAATTAGTTCCTGTTGTGTTAGGGCTTTTTGCTAAATATTTTGCCTAGAGCACTACCTTATCATCTACTGTACCTTTCACTTTATAACCAGGCTGCTCTACCCTCCAATGAGTCACTCCTCTTTCACCCCACCTCAGGGTTCATTTGATCCTTCAGATTTCAAATTAGACTTCTACTTTCTCTAACAAGGTATTGCTGAGCCTCCAGATTTCTACTGGATGACATGCTCCCATGAAATCCTGTGTTACCCCAACATAGCGTTTATCACAGTGTGTTTTAATTTTTTGTTTCCTTGTCTGTTTCTCACTAAACCCTAAGTACTATAAAGTCAAGTACTCCATTCATCTTTTTCACTGATTTTTCTTAGAAGCCAAGCATTAGGATGTGACACATAAATATTTTGTGAACTGAACAGCACTAGAATTGACCCAAGATCATAAAACTAAGAGCACACATAGATAAGCAATTCAAATCTGAAAGGACTCACAAGAGGATATGACCTATTTTGCAAAGACAACAAGGCAGAATGGATGTGTTATTTAAATAAATAAATAAATAAATAAGGTCATTTAGTGAAAAAAAAAAAAAGGACATAAAAGAATCAAGGTAAATGCTCTTTGGTAAATGTTACCAAAATTCCTAACTCTTTAGGAATTACCTAATGGTTTACTCCAGAGTGAATAAGGAATACTCAGATTAAAAAGACAGCATTTGCTTACACAACCTTACTATAGCCTGACCTCAAGTTCCAGAGCAAGTTGAGGGCTTTCTACAGAGAATACCATTAATCTCTTCAGGTTACCAGATGCATCAGAGGATCTGGAGAACCTATGGGCTGTGTGAGAATTCTAGTGCACAGACTGGAACTATTTCAAAAAATGGTTGACCATCAGAAATAAGTCCCTATACAAATTTTCTACACTGAGGTACAAGAGACATGGAAATTGTGTATTATTATTTTTGATTGCTTGACTGTTTTTATTGAATATACCCAGTGCACTCACACTGGTTGAAAAAGATTTCTTCAGTTTTTGTTTAATATACTTACATTGTTTACATGAGGTGATCTCCCTGTATTAATTTTAATTATAGATTTTATTTATTAAGTGCCAATCATACTAGGCCCAAGGTCGGAGTGAGAGAAGACAAGGATAGAACCTTGCATTTGGACTGGTTCTTTCAGAAAGAGAATGGGCCAGCAAACTGTCAGGAGGGCCATGACTATTTTGGCCAAAAATTATCACAGATAAAACTAGTGCTATCTCAAGGTTATTTGAGAAATAACTATTCAGTTATATAGACTAATTAATGGTCATCTAAAGCCTTTATTTCATATCAAATATTCAAGTTACTTTTTCCAAACTATAGTAGGATCAAAGACGCAGAATACATACCTATCTGTATCCCAGGGTATAAAGTTAGTGAAACATTTTAGTTATAGATTTATAGTTTATAAAGTAAACAAAGCATTTTGGCATTATGCACATTATCTACCAGAAAACACACTAAAAGGAGCAAATTTACAAGGATTTCTGCTTAAATTCTGTAGAAGAAAATCCTGAAAAATGTCCTGTGTCTGGCAAATAAAAATTAATTATAAGTCTTTCAAAATGCATAACTTCTCATAGCTATTCTCTTTAGTTTGCTCTTTCCTGTTTTCTTTTAGTGAACATAAGATACTTGTATATAATTTTTCATGTACATACACTCCTGATCTCAAACTTTCTAGTTATTTTTTTTATGGAGTCACAAATCTCTTGAGATTTTAATATTAGTATCATGCATCTTTTAGTAACATCATCCTGAAGGTCAGAGAGGTAACTATTTTTTGTATTTATTAATTATTTTTAACTTCAGGTCAGGATTCAAAATTTTTAAAATTATAATCTCTTTTAATCTTATATTTAATTTTTTAAATGACTATTATGGATGAAATTACCTCCCCCCAAAAAGTCATCTCAGCTGGTGTGGGAATGGGATCTTCAACATTTCAGTAGTAAAGCCCTAAATCAGGGTCATAATTATATCTATGAAATGATGCCATGTGGTTGGCAGCCACAAGAAAACAATCATGCACCCTTATCCTTAGATAGCCCAGAATAGAATGTCCCTGGAGCCTGTATTTTAAGGGAAATGTATAAATGTGTGGGCAAAGTCAGAGGAATAAACGCTGGACTGGAAGCTTCCACTAAGTTCTATTTCTCCTAAGATTATTCACATAAAACAAGAGAGTCAACCATCAACCCATATAGCACAAGATTAGTGGAAATGAAAACTCACCCACTGTCCTCCTGGAATGGTTGTTTCTTCCAGCACGACCCTTAAATCCACAGGTCTCCAAAATGTTTCCTACACGAGGCACAAGGAGTTTGAATTACTGGCTGAGTCATCAGGTCACAGAGACCTCAGATAGAAATTTCTATTGTTTATTTAGGAAATGAAAAAGATTTGTAGGAATATGGAAATTACAGTCTGTCATTTGCAGGAAAGTCTCTTTGTTTTAGGCATTCTGAAGAAATAGACAAGTGCTATAAACAACCTCACACTAAATTTTTTTCAATACCACAACTCAGAAATAATAAAATGTAATTGATAGGCTTAGAGATCATGAAGGAGCTGTTGTTTGTTGAGGGGATTTTGTATCACCATGTTCTATTACTGAAATAATTTACTTTTATCTCTGGGACTGATATTGAAATCAGTACATTTCTGGTACAAAATAACTTTAGGCATTTTAAATATATTTTATGTTCATGTGAAAATCAGAGAAGGAAGTTTGGTGTCCCTAAACCACTCTGGATGTCTTATATTTCCTTCTGTTGGAAGAGTGTACCACAATCGTTCAGTGCACAAGGAGAGAACTCTTGTGCTCAAACGCTGTTAGGCAGTGGTAAGAACACACAGCCAAGCTGAATGCCTTGCCAGATCTGAGAGGTGTGTTGCACTTCCCAGGCTGATGGACGCTGACACACACTGCTCCCTAAATCACCTGACTTTAATAATATCCGGGCCCTGCTGAAGGGACTGGGTTGAGGTGAGCCTCAGTCCAAGTTTGTCCCTGCTGGATTTCATTCAGCTGGAAAAATGAACATCTAACAGCCACTGGGAATGGACTTTGCTTACATGGGAAGTCCTCCCAGCCACTGCTTTAACTCCAGTGACCTTTTCTCCAGCACTTAAAACTGCAAGGAACTTGGCGACGTGGGAGAGGGGAAAAAGACACAGTTTTCAGAATTTTGGTTGGCAGGGCTGCAAGCTACTGAGACCAGATGAACTTTGCAGTAAGAGGCTAACTGTGATTGCTGAGGTTCACTCATTTCTGCGTAGATAGCCTACTTAATGATACATGTGCCCTATTTTTAATGAATATTTCTGATCCTGATGGTACACCTGCTCACGTGCCTTTTTCTCCCCTAACTTAACAAGTTCTTTAAGCACTTCAGCTTCAGTAGTGATAAGATTCATCTTTCCTTTAAGATACTTTCATATTGCTGAAGATTGTATGCTTCCTTTTGTTTAGCTAACCATTGGTCTGTAAACTTCCAATGTGTCTCATTTTACCCATAGTGAAAGATAAAACTTGGGAAGTTAGCACATACTTAAAAGAGTGATTTTTCTTGCTTGTCAGCACTTAGGAGGTGGGTGCAAACAAAGCCTTACTTTTCACTGGACTTGGGTTCCTCTTTGGCCCCTGTCTGAATTTACAGATAATCAAACAGAGGCAAATTTGCAACATGTGCTGGAGCAAATCAGGGATATGAGTCTGTGATAAGGAAGAAGAATGTGTATTATTTCCTATCACAACTCTGGACTGTTCATTATTTTCAACTTTACTGGCTGAACATACATATATAAACATCAGTCAAAGAGTACCTTCTATACTCAGCCCTCTTGAAAAGTCACTAGATCTAATTAAACACCACTTTTAGGAAGTAAATACTTTTATTATTACTTGTACCACAAAATAGAATTCACAACAGTTAAAAAAACAAACAAACAAACAAAAAAACCATAAAAGCAGTGGTTGCTGTTTTCTTTGAAGGAAATCCTGTTTCTCAACCCTCATTATTACAAAATGAGTTTGAATCATTAGAGAGAATCAGGAATTATTTTCAATCCCAAGAGAAGGTTTCTTCAAAGAATTTTGTTCTTTGTTAGTTTGCTACAGAAATGGACTCTACCCCTGCTTTGTAAGATTTAAAACATCTTTTTGTATGATGTGGAAGGGAACAGAGGCTTACTTCCCTATTATTCTAGCTTAGGGCTCTATTCATGTGCGTTTAACTTGCATTTGGTACATACAAATGAAATTCATTGGTTCTCATTTATTTCAGGTACAGATTAGTTATCAAGTTTATAATAACAGTCTTGATATTTTTGTAGGTGAAGCAGTCTCCAGTTAGGTTAATACAAAGTGTCTGATGAGACAGTTTTATACAAGCAAAACACCTACTATTTGGTGTCAGATGAGTGCTATGCTTCTCACACTTGGTATCTAATCAGTTAAAAAGTGAACTGAATCCTCAAATATTGCAGAAATATCTTGCTGCTAAAAGCGTTCTAATCTCTAGAGAGTGTTAACCCTTGATATTTCTGAAACATAACCACCTTTTTAGCTTCCAGTAGACATGGTGATTTTTACTCACATAGGGGAAAAATAGAATCCTTTCAACCCAATGTTGCAATAAATACTGGTAAACAAACAAATGGGAAATGAAAAGACTGGCTCAGAATATGATATCTTCTCACTCTATTGCATAAATCCTATGCAGATGTTGATGACTTGATTTACTTTCCATATCAAAAGCACTATCTTTCCTAAGGCAATATTGAACTTTTTCAGTGATAGTGGCCAGAGCTATGATAATGACTTTAAAAATAAATTTAATAATTTTCACCTTAGGTCCTGTTATGTGAAAACATATGAAACCAGATGAATGTTAGCTAAATAGACTTTACTAGAGGTGAGTTGGATTTATAAGTGATAATGTCTTAATTACCAAGATTGCTGTATTAAATAGAGCAGTGACAAGTTTAAGAGAGAATAACATTTCAGGATTAATGCTTTAAATAAACAACTCACAGCTCCATAGACTCCATTGCAATCTATCATGTTGAAGATAGGCGAACTTTATATTCAGGGATACCTCTTACATTTTCTAGGATTTCTTGGTCTTATTAATTCAAATCTTACTCTCAATGCATGCATGTAGCCAAGATAATTACTAGAAGGCAAGATCAAAGCCAGCATATTATAGTCCTATTCCATTTTCTGCTGATGTGAGTGATCTGCCTTTCCTTTGATGTTGTATGCTTCTACAGTGAAAGTACAGAGGATAAAAATACTACACCATGTAATCTGGCATTTATCCCATGAGAGCAGAATTCCAAATTGTGACACATGTCAAGAAGTTAAAAAAAATAACTTAAAAGAGTCCTATGCTTTATAAAGTGGCATACTCTGCATTTAAACACCATCAAACATCATTTTCCATCACAAATTTAGTTCCTGATATAAAATTCAAAGAATTTTTGTAAGTTCAGTAAAGGAAAATAGTTACCATATTTACTAGCAACTACATTAAACCTGTGCCTGAGCCTTTATCCCACCTAATGAGGGGAGTTGAGAGGAAGCAGACACACAGTGTACACACACATATATTTGTGTTTGTACATCCATTCAAGGATTCAGTCAGTTAGTGGGTACTCTACATGTACATCCAGCTGGTTTTAGTTTGCTATGAATCTTCTATCACCTTAGGTCATGTGGTTGAGCAACTGGAAGATCTCTGGACTACTCGTTGTTGATTAGAGCAAAAGAGTTCTTAGTCTATAACATTATATTTAACTTCAGCATTTTCCTTTATGCTCTATCTCTGACACTATTCTATTGGATACTAAATGTATGATCTTACTGTATTTGACAGTGTCCATTCTTGTCCTAGTTTGCCTTTTAGAAATATATTTAATATGTGTGAGTGTGTCTGTGTCTGTTTGTGTGTGTTTGGTTGCTTACATATACATGAACATAGACACTGCGGTATTACTTCTAAATTACCTTTCCTGGTAAATTAAACTGAATTCTTGCCCTTCTGAAGGAAAATAACATTTTCTAATCATTCCTAAGTCACTAGTTGATTCTGCTCCATTCCATTTTGGACTTCGAGCACTCCAAGGTACCACACTCCGACATAGACGTTTTGTCTGGGAGATGGAACATTGTTTAGACTTCATAACTGTCACCTCTAAAGCACAACAACCAATACTGAGAAAATTAGTTTGATAAAATACAACAATGCACACACTTCACTACAAATAAAAATCAAAACTATTTTTGATTTTGAAAAATAATGGCTTTCCTCATGGCCATAAACTAAACTTTCAAGGACTTCCAAATGCCAGAATGATTGTAAGCGGTGGCAACTTGTCAAGACATACATAAACATATTTAAGAAGACATTAATATAAATTTGTTTTATACATAGTTTATATATATTGTTTATGTATATATATATATGTGTGTGTTGATATTATACCTATAATATGTATTATAGCTATTATATTATGTATAAATAATTTCTTGCTTCTACCTTCTCAATTTATTGAAATGATTCTCTAATAGTAAGGTAAGATACAACAAAATAAAAATCATTAAATGTAGTTAAGTACAAAATATAGACAGAGAAAAACCTCTGGTAATCTTTGGTATATTGTAGAATGTAGTGGTGTTAGAACACTAAACAGGGGCGTATGTCATGATGACTTTTGGAGACTAAACATGCAGCCTTGATATAGATCTCTGATAAAATTTTAAGGTACATTTAAAAAATATATGTATTTGTTTATTTTTCACATCTTTATTGGAGTATAAATGCTTTACAATGTTGTGTTAGTCTCTGTTATACAACAAAGTGAATCAGCTCTATGTATATGTATACATGTATCCCCTTCCTCTTGAGCCTCCCTCCACCCTCCCTATCCTACCCCTCTGTGTCATCACAAAGCACCAAGCTGATCTCCCTGTGCTATGCAGCAGCTTCCCACTAACCTTCCATTTTACATTTGGTAGTGTATGTAGTCAATGCTACTCTCTCACTTCATCCCAGCTTCCCCTTCCCCATCGACATGCCCTCAAGTCTGTTCTCTACATCTACATCTTTATTCCTGCCCTGCCACTAGGTTCATTAGCACTGCTTTTTTAAATTCAGTATAGAGGTTCCTTAAAAAACTAAAAATATAATTACCATATGACCCAGCAATCCCACTGCTGGACATATACCCAGAGAAAACCATAATTCAAAGAGACACATGCACCCCAATGTTCATTGTAGCACTATTTACAATAGCCAGATCATGGAAGCGACCTAAATGCCCATTGACAGACGAATGGGTAAAGAAGGTATGGTACATATATATGATGGAATATTACTCAGCCATAAAAAGGAACAAAATGGGGTCATTTGTAGAGACGTGGATGAATCTAGAGATTGTCATACAGAGTGAAATAAGTCAGAAAGAGAAAAACAAATATTGTATATTAATGCCTATATGTGGAACCTAAAAAAAAATGGTACAGATGAACCATTTTGCAGGGCAGAAATTGAGACACAGATGTAGAGAACAAATGTATGGACACCAAGGGGAGAAAGTGGTGGTGGGGTGGGGTGATGGTGGGATGAACTGAGAGATTGGGATTGACATGTATACACTAATATGTATAAAATGGATAACTAATAAGAACCTGCTGTATACAAAAATAAATAAAATAAAATTCAAAAAAAAATCCCATATATATGCGTTAGCATACGGTATTTGGTTTTCTCTTTCTGACTTCCTTCACTCTTTTAATACAAATGTTTCTAAGATGGAATTAAAATAGGGGGAAGGAGTCATATTTTGCCAATGTGGATTCAGTTAAAACAAATTATGCCTGTGAAATCTCAGTCCCTTTAACTTGAGTGCTTCAATAAGAAAATACCATTTTGGGAAGGAGGGAATCCAGATGTCAGGGTAGGAGGACATAGAACTCACCTTCCCCATGAATACATCAAAAATATATCTACATGTAAACTAACTGGAGACGAACAGAAAGACTTCTGTACAACCAAGGTTGTAAGAAAGATCCACAGAGAATCAGGTAAGAAGGAAAGAGAAGTGATCAGATCAGGACTGTGCCCCTGGGAGGAGACCCAGAGGAAAAGGGAGATTAAACAGGTGGAGACCTTCCCTGGAGGAAGTGGTTCAAGCCACATTTTGGGCATTCCAGCCCTGGCGTCCGACAAAGGAAGGTAGAGCTCCCTTGGCTGGTTGAAGGGCCACTGGGACTAATAGGAAGACTGTGGAAAGTCTGGATTCTGCTCGTGAGGAGTGCACAAATGCTTGCTTGCTCCTGAAGCAGGGAGGAGGGGCTGGATTGAAACCATGCAACTGGCTGACTGGTTTTCCATGATCACCCTGGTGTGTGGCCCAGCCTGAGCTCAGCAAACACTCCAGCACAGTTTGTTTGCGTTGAAGCTCCACACTGGAGTAAGGGCTGCTGTGACTGAGGAAAATGCTCAGCTGAGAGATGCTGTGGTGGCTCAAACCTTAAGTGAGTCTGAGCATGGAGGGGGCAGCCATTCTTGGTGATTGACAGACCAGGTCTTTGATGATAGCCTGACCACCACAACCTGTACCCTGAGCTTTGCTGAGCAACCACACCACCCCTCTTGTTCCAGCACTGCTTCTCTCTGGGGCTGAGGGTGCAGTGTTTTTATGGCCACTGAGCAGAGTAGAAGCCCTTCTTCACACCTGGCTCCAGCTCTAGCACCTCCAGCTCCAGCCTTACATCCTACCAAGGTGATAGCTGCCAACACAGCCTGAGGAAAGACCTGACTTGTGTTCACATCAAATTCAACTCTGCCAATAAAGACATTGGGCACATGCAGACTGTATAAGGACACTCCCACATAAGGACACATCTTAAAGACTGCCACAAGTAAGTGTTTCACCTAATTTCATAGAGACAGGGAAAGATAAGGAAAATGAGGAAACAGAGGAATTTTTCTCAACTGAAACAGCAAGATAAAAACCCTGAAAAAACAAATAATAAAACAGAAATACACAATTACAGGATAAAGAGTTCAAAAAAATTAATATTAAGAATGTTAACTGAATTAGGGAAAAAATCAGATGAACAGAAATAATTTTAACAAGGAACTAGAAAATATATATAAAAAACTAGTCAGAACTGCAGGGTACAATAAATGAAATGAAAAAGACATTGGAAGGAAGGAATAGAAAACTAGGTGGTACAGAAGAATGCATAAGATATCTGGGAGATAGAACAATGGAAATCACCCAATCAGAACAACAAAAAGAAAAACAAATTAAAATAAAATGTAAACAGTTTAAAGAATCTTTGGGGTAACATCAAGTGTACCAGCATTTGCATTATAGTGGTCCCAAAAGAAGAACAGAGAGAGGAGGGGGTTAACAATGTATTTAATGAAGTCATGGTTGAAAACTTCCTAAGCCTGAAGAAGGAAACAGACATCCACGTACAGAAAGCAAAGAGGGTCCCAAACAGGATGAACTCAAAGAAACCCACACCAAGATATATCATAATTAAAATGGCAAAAGTTAAAGAGAAAATTCTAAAGGCACCAAGAAAAAAACAAAGAGACATATACAAGGGAATCCCCATAAGGCTATAAGCTGATTTTCCAGCAGAAAACTTGCAGGCCAGAAGGGAGAGGCAAGATATACTTAAAGAGCTGAAAGAGAAAAACCTGAGACTTAGGATATTCTACCCAGCAAGATTATCATTTAGAACTGAGAGAGATAAAGAACTTCTCAGACAAGCACAAACTAAAAGAGTTTATCAATACTAAACTGACCCTAAAAGAAATGTTAAAGGCTTTTCTCTAAGTGGAAAAGAAAAGTAAGTTAAGTATATATAGGAAAGGAGAAACCATACTAGTAAAAGCAAATATCTAGTAAAGGCTGAGGATCAACCAATTATACAAGCTAGTACAAAGATTAAAAGACAAAAAATTATAAAATCAGGAATAATTATAGTAATTAGTAAAGAGATAAAACATAAAGATGTAAAACATGACATCAGAAACACAAAGTGGGAAGGGAGTACAAAAATGTAGATCTTGGGCTTCCCTGGTGGTGCAGTGGTTGAGTATCCACCTGCCGATGCAGGGGACACAGGTTCGTGTCCCAGTCCAGGAAGATCCCACATGCCAGGGAGCAGCTGGGCCCGTGAGCCATGGCCGCTGAGCCTGCGTGTCCGGAGCCTGTGCTCCGCAATGGGAGAGGCCACAACAGTGAGAGGCCCGTGTACTGCAAAAAAAAAAAGAAAAGTAGATCTTTCAGAATATGTTTGAACTTAAAGGACTACCTGTTTAAAACAAATAGGTCAACATATAAGAACCACATAGTAACCACAAGTCAAAAACCTGCAATAGATACACAAAAACAGGAAATAAATGAACATAAGCATACCACTAAATAAAATCATCAAACTGCAAGGGACTAAACTAAAAGAAGAAAAGAACAGGAAGAACTAAAAAAAACAATTGGAAGTTAAGTAATAAATTTGTAATAAATACATATCTATCAATAATTACTTTAAATGTTAATGGACTAAATGCTCAAATCAAAAGACCCATCTGTATGCCACTCACAAGAGACTCACTTCAGAGCTAAAGACAAACAGACTGAAAGTGAGGGCATGAAAAATGATATTCCATGCAAATGGAAACAACAAGAGTGGGGGTAGTAATACTCATATCACACAAAAAATGTTTTAAAACAAATTCTATAACAAAAGACAAAGAAGGGTATTATATAATGATAAAGAGATCAATACAAGAAGCGGGTAGTACACCGTTAACATATATGCACCCATTGCAGGGGGACCTAAATATGTACATCAAATAGTAACAGACATAAAGGAAGAAATTGACAGCAACACAAATATAGTAGGGAATTTAACACCCCAATTACATCAATGGACAGGTCATCCAGACAGAAAACCAATAAGGCAACTGTGGTCTTAGTGACACAATAGGCCAGTTGGGCTTAATATATCTATGGTACATTCCATCCAGAAAAGGGCAGAATACACATTCTTTTCAAGTGCATATGGAACATTCTTCAGGATACATCACATATTAGGTCACAAAACAAGTTTCAAAAAATTTAAGAACATAGAAATTACGTCGTTTTTTTCCCAACCACGACAGTATGGAACTAGAAATCAATTACAGGAAGAAAATGTGAAAAACACAAACACGTGGAGAATAAAAACACGCCTCTAAAAAGCCAATGGGTCAATGATGAAATCAATGAGAAAATCAAAAAAATACCTCAAGACAAATGAAAATATATAAAGATCTCATACAAATCAATATCAAAAGAACTCAATTAAAATATGGGCAGAAGACCTGAATAGACATTTTCCCAGTGAAGATATACAGATGGCCAACAGGCACATGAAATAATTCTCAACGTTACTAGTCATCAGAGAAATGCAAGTCAAAACTACAGTGAGATATCACATCATCCCTGACTATCACCAAAATGTCTACAAGTAACAAGTGTTGGCAAGGATGTAGCGAAAAGGAAACCACAGTACCCTATTGGTGGGTTTGTAAATTTGTGTAGCCACTATGGAAAACAGTATGAAGTTTCCTCAAAAAATTAAAAATAGAATTTCCGAATGATCCAGCAACTCCACTGCTGGGTATTTATCTGAAGAAAATGAAACACAAATTCTAAAAGCTACCTGTATCCCAGTGTTCGCAGCAGCATTATTTACAATTGCCAAGATATGGAAGCAACCTAAGTGTTCACCAACAGATGAAAGGATGAAGAAGATGTGGTAAATATATACCATGGAATATTACTCAGCCATAAAAAGAATGAAATTCTGCCATTTGCAACATTGCGGATGGATCTAGAGATCATTATGTTTAGTTAAATAAGTCAGAGAAAGACAAATACTGTATGTTATCACTTACATGTGGAATCTAAAAAACAAAACAAATAATGTATATAACAAAACAGAAACAGAATCACAGATATAGAGAAAAAAGTAGTGGTTACCAGTGGGGAGAGAGGAGGTGAGAGGGTTAAGATAGGGGTATGGAATTAAGAGATACAAATTACTAGTATAAAATAAACAATAAGGATATATTGTGCAGTACAGGGAAATATAGCTGTTATATTGTAACGACTTTAAATGGAGTATAATCTATAAAAATATTGAATCTCTAGGTTATACAATGAAACTAATATCGTAAATCAAATATACTTTAATTAAAAAAAGAAAATACCATTTTGCTTCATTTATTAATTTAATCTTGGTCTTTTTGGCCTACTTTATGTCTTGTTGGGAACATAAAGTCATACTTCCTGTTTACTAGGATCTCCTCTTTCCTCAGTGATTAGTCCTTTTCAATTTCCTTTACTAGGTCCTCTTCATTTTCGTCAGCTATAAACACGGGATTTGTCCAAGTATCAAACATCTGATACCAAACATCCTTGTTTTTCTATCTACATTTAATAACTAGCTCATCTCATCTACTCACACAGTTTTAACTACTGTCCAGATGCTAAATCTCCCCCAACTCTACCCCTAGGCCCTGATCTCCCCTCTGAATCTAGACTCATATGCCCAACTTCTTTCCCCAATTATCTCTTTGGCCATTTACATTTTTCTATTATTCTAACCCTATAGAACCATTACTGTGTTTTAGGCACTGTTCTAAAAGGTTTACATGTCATAACTAATTTAATCCTCATAAAAACTCCATAAGGTTGATTATATCATTACTCCCAAACTATAGTTACTTCCAATATATTTACTTGCTCAAGGTTGCACAGATAGAAATATATCTCAGACTTAACATGCCCCAAGTCTAACTCTCAATTTCCCCTCTACAGCTGATCCTTTGCCAGTTTCCCATGCCAGGTCAGGGCACTTCCATTCATTCCTTCAATTACTTCAGAGTATTTGGGTCAAACTAGATTCCTTCTATTGTTTTTCACACCACATCCAAACCATCAGCAGACTTTGTCCAGTATCTCACCACATCTCAAAGGCAACATCATCCATCATTTCTCATCTGGACTATTGCCATATCGTCCTCACTGGTCACTCTGAGCCAGAGTAACCCTACTGCATTAAAAATAGTAATTTCTATGCTTAGTGTCACCTTAGCATTTCCCATCTTACTTGGAATAAAATGTGGCATCCTTAGTATGACCTAAAACATTCTCATAATTTTGTACTAGTCCACATCTCTGGATCTTCCATAACTCACTTAACTTGCCTTTTTTCTACATCAGTCCTTTTGATCTCTTTCCCAATATCATCCTTATAAAAGTTGCTTTTCCTCATTGCACTAATGATAAGAATGCCTACCTCACTTCATCACTCTATGTTCTTTTTTTTTAAGTAGCCCTAATTTGCAAATAATGTGCCGTACAGTACAGTATGTCACCTACATACGAACGAGTTCCATTCTGAGGGTGTGTTCGTACGTCCAATTTGTTCTTAAGTCCAACAAAGTTAGCCTAGGTACCCAGCTAACACTATCGGCTATATAGTACTGCACTGTAATAGGTTTATAATACTTTTCACACAAATAATACATAAAAACAAACAAACACAAAAAATAAAGAAAACCTTTTTAATCTTACAGTACAGTACCTTGAAAATTAGAGTAATTCAGTACAACATCTGGCATAAAGAGGCTGGCATTGAGTGAACAGGCAAGAAGAGTTACTGACTGAAGGGAGAGGAGATGGTAGAAATGAGAGATGGTAGAAATGAAGGATTGTCAGCAATAGGAGACGAAGGGCAAGCTGCAGTTTCACTAACGCCTGACGTTGATGGAATGTAAGTTCACATCTTTGAAAGTTCGCAACTTGAAGGTTCATATGTAAGGGACTTACGTATTTGTTTGTAATCCCTTTTCCCTCCTGCAATACAAGCTCCATAGGTCTATGGCTTTTTACTTTTTTATATTATTGAATCTTGAATGCCTAAATTTGTGTTTGGTGCTAATTAAGTATCAATTAATATTAGGTGAGTAAATTAATAAATATATTCAATAGTTTTGAGAATTGTCCCAAACTCACTAGTTATTATTTCTGTGGAGATGGACCAAAGTACAGTATGGATGCTAAATTCTCTAGAGGAATCCACTAATTTGGATAAGCAAATGAACTGACATATTAAGAATGTATTAATGAAGTAATTAATATGATTTAAAGGGTAATGATTTTAACTGTTCAACAAAAGCAATTTGAATTGGTTATTAAAATTTAAACTGTTTATGTTTGCGAATCTCTATTTATTCATAAGGATATTCTTCCTCTCCTGTTCTTTAGTCATTTTACTTTAGATATCATTAAGAATATGCTTTTCCTTATATATTATGATTTAAATTAAAATTATATATCCTTTCCTGAGTATATTTACCATGACTGTGTGCTCTAGAAAAGACTCACTTTTCTTTTTTTTTTTTTGCGGTACGCGGGCATGAACCCGCGTCCCCTGTATCGGCAGGCGGAATCTCAACCACTGCGCCACCAGGGAAGCCCCTTATTTCTTTTTATTACTAGAATGTGTTTCTTTTTCTTTAGCTGGGCCCACAGCTTCCCACAATGAAGGCTGTATTTCCCAGTGTTCCTTGTAACTAGCTGAGGCCATATGCCTATGTTCCAGTAAAAGGAGTTGTGGTGTATGTCTGTCACATGTGTCTTTAGAAGGAATGTATAGATCATTTGTGGATCAGACTTATAAATATAAACCAAAATTTATTTTTTCTTTTTCCATAATAATACATAGTACATGTAGCTGGGAGGTAGATGCCCAGGCAGACATTGCATTACTCAGCCTCAGTCACTCCTAAATGTAGCTATGACATGGCTTCTTTGCAAATAAAAGATGAGTAGAAGTGATTGATGTGTGTCACCTTTAGGTTCAGGACTCAAAACATTGCATGTGTGTTCTAGGTTTTCCCCCTCCTATGAGCTGCAAGATGGACATTTCTCTGTGCCAAGTTCAGCTGTTTAAACTAAGAGTAGGAATAGTGAAGAGAAAAGGTGGATGAAGTGAAGAGCAGCCAGCTTAACCAACCTCAAATAGCGCATGTAAAGAAAACAAAATTCTTTGTTCTTTAATCACGGCGGTAGCTTAGCATTTTGTCCTAATAACGTGCATTTCCTTATCAGCCCTCCTTTAGGTTAGAATGTGAATTTGGAATGTTGGAGCTTGAACAGCAATCATACAATGAGGTAAAACCTACATGTTGATGTTGTAAGGGACCCAGATTACTTTTAATCTTGAAACACATGAGAGCCCTGAGCCACTTATTCCCAGATTTTGTTTATGTGAAAGAGTGAAAAAAGTGGCTGTATTTTACCTACTTTTATTTCAGATTTCTATCACTAGAGATGAATCTAATTCCAACTGATAACCCATGTTGTATTTTTTAGTAATTGAATTATCTGCATTCTGTCAATTATTAGAGAGCTAGTTCAGAAGGAGTTCTGCTATGGTCCAGAGGTTGCCTCCAGTTTAACTATCAGCATGTTCTTTATTTATTATCTAAGAAAACATGGTTCTTCTATAGACAGTCCTTCTTCATGAGCTGTTATGTCACAGGTACAAATGTGTGGGTATTGTTGTAAACCTGAGATACAGAAGTTTTCATTACAAAGTTTCCATTTATCTTCTTTGAAGAGCTGCCTATTTCTTTCCTGTGATATCCCTAGAAGATAAATTTGTTGCAATAAAATAAAGGAAACTCTTCATTGAAAACCACAGCAAACAGGTGTGTTTTAAAGTGTATTTTCCATACCCCACAATATTAAGTCAGGTCTGATTCAATTTTAGTAGCCAAAGACATTTCTTGCTGTTATTATTATTATTATTATTATTATTTTGCGGATGGGGGCCTCTCACTGTTGTGGCTTCTCCCATTGCGGAGCACAGGCTCCGGACGCGCAGGCTCAGCGACCATGGCTCATGGGCCCAGCCGCTCCGCGGCATGTGGGATCTTCCCGGACCGGGGCATGAACCCGTGTCCCCTGCATCGGCAGGCGGACTCTCAACCACTGCGCCACCAGAGAAGCCCTCTTGCTGCTATTTTTGAATAGAATTTGGTGTAACATTATCTTTGAAACAGAGTTTCAGATTACAGAATCACTGCCCTCTTATCCTACTTTGCCTTTACTGACTTTGTATGGAACCCCTCTGAAGATATGGAACCCAGCTTGTCTCCAAACTCACATTGTATAGTTTCAGGCCAAGATGTGTATTTTTTATATATTTGGGAAAGAGCTTTGCAATCCATCCCATTTCAGAACAAATTCCTATAATCATAATCAAGAAATGAAGAAGAAAATTTGTAAATTGATTACCTGATATCTACCTGGAAAAGCCTCTCTCTTGTTTTACATAACTATCAAAAGAAAGAATTTTTTCTGTTTCAAAAGTCCTAGGCAATTAATAATTGAATGTAGTTTGAAAATAATAGTAACAGATAATAGTGCTAGACTAGAATAATTTAATTATAACTAATATTTTGTGGTACACTGTAGTTTCTAAAACATTTTAACAGCACTTATTCCATTTAGTTTTTATAGTAGTTCTATGAAGCAGAGTGAGCAGGTATTATCATATTACATACTTTTCAAGATATGTAACCTAAGGCTCCTATAACTTTAGATATCTCTCTCTCTCTCTAGCTCTATATCTATATTTATCTATATATGTATCTATATTGCACATGGCAAAGGTAAGCTTCTGGATTCCAGAGCCCATCATTTTCCTACTTATCATATAATGTATAAATTAAAAGCTTAAAATCTCTCTTTTGAAAATTGCATTGCTGTCTAACTTTACCATACAGAAAAAAATAATACCACTTCATGCAAAAGTAGAATAAATGAGAGACAAGGCTTAGAAAGACTCCTGCCTTCTTCACTGGAATACTGGCCAGTAGTGAGAACATGCTTCAAATTGAAGAGATGAAAAGTATTAAATTAGTTAAATATTTTAATGAAGTTATTTTTACCTGATATGGCTTCATCTAATGCAAAATTTGGTTTTACATTCAAAGAAATCATCCCATGCCAGAAGGCACATCTATACTGGGAAATATCACTTATAATTGTCATCAGCATAACCATTACCATTATTATGAAAAATACATCACCTGTTATATTTTACGTGAGAGTGGCCATGCCTTTTTATATGTTCTTTATAAAACTGAAAATTGAGTATAGAGGAAACTTTTTGTTTATCTCCAATAAAGTGACATATAACTTTCTGGCCTGTGTGCCTACATCCTAACAATATATTTTGAGAATGATATGGTTCCTTTTGAAAAGTCTGAGTCAGTGATCCTGTTTCACCAAGATTTATGTGTGGCCAGATGTCTGAATGTTTTGAGCCTACTCAATATTATCAAACAAATAGTGATTTTTTGTTGTTCTTGTTTAATAAAATTTAATTTTTCTGCAAAGCTGCTTGATTGGCTGGTAGTTTCAGCATCTTATGTAGACAGACGGTTTCTTTAATGATTATTCCTATTCCTAGTGAAGAGTGATTTCTTAAAGGAACTCATCTGATACAAATGCCTTAAGTATGATTTGGTAATTCAAGGTGAACACAAGAAAGTTTAAAAGGGAGGGTCATTGAAGCAGCTCAGAAACTACTGTAAATGTATGAAGAATCTGTATTTTCCCTTTTCCCTGGTTAAACTGCACAGAAAGCTGAATAAATGGTGCATACAGCTTTCATGACTTGGGCCTTAGGCAACATATTTAAATGGTCCCCACTGTATTTACATTTAAGCAGCAGCATCATATATTAAGAATCACAATAATAGCAAAACAACTATAATGTTATTAGTATAATTTTATTTTTATTTTTATGGCTTCTTGACTAGTTTGACAATTACCTACTAGCTTTTAGGAAATGTCTGAAATGCCAGTTATACATACTTTATATCGGAGAAGATAGAGAGCTTTAGTTTTATGCATGGGATCATCCACAGGAAAGCTTCTCAGACAGAAATTTGGGGGTCTCAAGTTACAATGAACCTTCCATACACAGGCTTCCTTGTTATCAATTAATTCCACTTACTTCTTCATCAATTTTTCCCCCTTCAGTCTTGATGGTTTTATGACCTGGACCCAGGCAATACCCTTAGGCGGTCCATGTGATAATTGACATATTTTCTAACACAGTATAGTGATGCTCAAGTCACTGCTTTCAGGCAGTGACTTGAGCTTATTGGAGTCTGCAGCAGGGGCTCCTTTTATCCTCATACATCAGAATACACTGACAGCTTTCCCATGCAGGGACCACACAGCTCTCTCCCCCAGGAAAATATATGCGAACACCTCCAGAACATTGTAATGGTTGCTAGGCATCACAATGGTGACATCTTTATGATAAACACAGTATGCAGAAGAAGGTCTAATAAAAGAATAACAAATTATTACATCCAGAGGGCAATTTTAAAAGATTAACGGGTATAATAAATTACTACTAGAGTCAGAATACCATGTTACCTTTTAAGGTATTTCACAGTGGAGACAAAATGAACTTGCCTATAAAAACCCAGAGAATGTAGGAGAGAATAACAATTTGCTTTTTTCACATTTCAGAAAGATAGTCACACAAAGATAGTCATGGTACTTGCCTTATAGTATGGTGAGTTTGGAAAATAATTATTGTAAATTAGGGTCATGCATACAATTCATGCTAAGATATTTATTGTTATTTTTCATACTGCTATTGTCTGTTCAGTTAACATTGCAATCTATATATTACCAACTTAACCAAAGCTTGTAGCATTTTATTTCTAAAATAATTTCAATACATAAAATATGACATAATAAATGCCAGGGATCAAATATATTTTATAATAGTTAGTAAAGATATGCTTTGATAGAATACTAGGAGTTTTGGTGTTTCTATAAAAGACAACAAATTGCTTTTCTTGATTTTGATCTGGTGTTCAAAAACTAAAAGGAAAATATTTCTAGATTTCCATATTTAATCTACATTTTCTTTTTATTTTAAAGAATAACCAATGCTTCTTTACTTCTTCATGCATGTACTTATAGCATATTACAAAACTGAGGCAACAAAAGAATTCTGTTGCATGAACATTGAAGACATGACATTTGGGATATATAGAATTATTATTATATTTTATTAAAAGGACAGTAGCTGTTCAGACATTTCCAGTGGTGAGTCTAATATTTTCCAAGAAATAAATAAAATTCAAAAAAATAATGGAGGGGATGGAGGAAGGGAAAGAGAGAGGGAGAGAGAAGAGAGAAAGAGAGAAAGGAAGGAAAGTCATGAAGCTTTCCAAATATCCTCTCCTCAAAAGTTCTGATACTTGGAGTTGAAGAGTAAGTTTCTGTTAAAATATATTTCAATAGCTGCTTTAAGCTATGATTTGTTGGTTATAAATAATGCAGCCAGCCTTTATTGGTAACTGTTTTGAGCCATTTTTTGCTGTTATGGGTGGACCTTTGTACTCAAGCTCAATCCAAGGAAACACAGCAGTAGAAAAGAAACATTGCATTCATATTCCTTTAATTTTTTTTTTTAAAGAAGATGTTGGGAGTAAGAGTTTATTAATTAATTAATTTATTTTTGCTGTGTTGGGTCTTCGTTTCTGTGCGAGGGCTTTCTCTAGTTGTGGCAAGCGGGGACCACTCTTCATCGTGGTGCATGGGCCTCTCACTATCATGCCCTCTCTTGTTGCGCAGCACAGGCTCTAGACGCACAGGCTCAGTAGTTGTGGCTCACGGGCCTAGTTGCTCCGCGGCATCGGGGATCCTCCCAGACCAGGGCTCGAACCCGTGTCCCCTGTATTAGCAGGCAGATTCTCAACCACTGTGCCACCAGGGAAGCCCATATTCCTTTATATTTTTTTATTATAGTTCATGAATACTTAAAATCAGGAATGTGCTCTAATTATCTCCTTCCCACCACCCATCACCCTCATAGTGCTTTCTAATGTGGTTGCCACATCATGGTAATTTACAACTGGATGAATGTATCAAGAGTACAGTGTTCCATTAGCAACACACTTAAGTGTCTAAAAGGATGGTCTTCATCTGATCAAAATTATAAAGACTCCTTTCTACTGATCCTGATATCTTCTCAAGGTGAGTTTGTTAATGCTGACAGTACAGTTTGTGCAGGTGAAGGAAAGGAGTTGAGTTTGTATTGATAATTACTGGGTATAGATTGGAGAAAGATTTGTGAGTGAGGCATAAGGAAGGCATTGAGTTTCCTCAAGAAGAATTTATGCATTATCCTCCTCAATGGGAGATACACAAAAAGAAAATGGAAGCTCACCCAACTTGAATGTTTAATGAATACTAGCTGGATATCTGTAGGAGTCATTACTCATTTTTTTTTCTTTTTAATATGAATTTCTTTTTAAATTGTCATGCAGAGACTGCTTTATTTATTCCTTCTTTGATTCTCTCCCTTCTTTATATAAGTCCAAGTTTCTGACCTATCTCAGAATATTTCTTGTGCACTGGAGTTGCAACTCTTAGGCACCCACTTATTAAACTTATATTTAGCTACATCTTATGCCTATTTTACACATCTCTCCAAGAGGGCTGTGTGCATGGTAGTTAGTAGTGTATGTTGTAAATCCCATCTACTGGGATTCTTCTTGAATACAAAGAATTTTGACTCTTTTTCTTATTAATTTCATGACTTGGGTTAGTTCACCCTTGGGTGTCCCAGTTTCCTTATCTGTAAAAATGGGAATAATAATAGTTTATCACACAGGTCTCTTGTAAAAATTAGGGCATTGTACAATTAAAACAGTGCTGGCCTCTCCTTAAGCCCTGTGTTGCCTGAACAGTGTCTCAAAAAAAGTGTTCTTTATGGGTTGTGTTCCTGACATCAAATGTAGCCATTGTAGCCTTGATTTCAAAATGGGGGTCATCTAGTTTAAGAGTATTTTAGCTAATACAGGTATTTACCTTATTCTGTGAGAACAAGAAAAAAGCATATTTACTCAAAATGAGATGCACTGGTAAGGAAATAATTTTCTTGTATTGATGCTCCTATAGTAGTTATTGTAATATCAATATAACAATTCCATTTAAATGTATGTTGATTAGTTCTGACTCATTAGGAACCAATGAGCACATATGTATTAGTAAAAAATACAAGATATCATTATGTAACAAATGTTCATGTAGTAGATGAAGAATTTCATAGTACATATGCTATATGCATAACAGACAAAAAGCAGGAATCCTTAAGAGAAAAAAAGTCAGGGGAACCACTGGGCTATATTTTATAAGTAAGTAGCAGAAGTTTTTAGAGAGAAGAGGTTTTTAGCTTTCTACCACTTTATCCCCCAGGTTATATGCCTAATATGCTCAGAAATCCCTGAAAATTAGCCCAGTTTTAGTGTTCTTTATAAAGATTTATACTTGGCTTGGGGTACAAAAGAATTCTACTAGCATGTAAACCGAAAAACGTCTTTTTAGGACTCATTTCAATAATATATTCTATGCATTTTACAGTAGTTAAACATAGCCATAATCATAATCCATGGATTGGTAAGATCACCAATTTTTCAGTTGTATAGGAACTGTACCTTTACTTACTATCATGGTAATGCTAATATGTCATATTTATAAAGTCCTCTATCTGAGAAGCTCAAAATATTTTATGAATATTATACCAATTAATCCTATATATCAAGCATTACTATTCCCAGGGTACAGATAAAGACCCAACTGCGAGGCTGCTCTGCAAGCAAAAGAGTTTGTTTGCTGTCTTGGGAGAGAGAAATGTGTATCATACCCAACACTTTTCTCCTAAGAATGCCTTGGAGACTGAATTTTTGGAGGACTGCAGAAAAAGCATAGGTCAACAGTAATTTTTAACGTTCTTGGAGTTAAGTTAGTCTTAGCTTAAAAATCTGGAGCAACATCCATGAATTTGTTAGCTATTCATTTTTGCTATTCTGAATTAGCAACAGGCTAGAGACACCAATGTATTTTTCAGTAATGTTGCTTTATTAAATGAGGGCATTTTTCTTAGAGATCTTGCTGCCTCAACTTCAAGGAATGGGCACAACTATCTTCCTTTGTTCTTTGGATGGGAATTGAATGAATTGGTGGGACACAGCTCATTGTGTCGACCTCTTTGTTTTCATCTGTGTTTAGCCTTTCACCTGACCTCTGATCTCCAGTTGAGTTTGGTTCCATCAATTTTTTTTTGGTTTAGTAAATTTTGGCCTTTTATTGAATTTTTGATCTGTGGTCTTTTTCTTGACATTTGCTCTTATATATTTTAGATCTTCATAGATAAATAAAGCTAAGAAGATGATACTCTTTCTCCAAGAAGTCATTGAACGAATGAAAGAAAGAAATGCGAGTTGCAGAGCAAAGACAGTGTCAAGGACCAGCTTCTAATACTTTACAGACAGCTGGAATAGACTAACTCTTTCAATTCTGTCAAAAGGTATAAAAACTTGAAAGCAGTCCTTTCTGTAGAATTAAAGTTCTGATGAAAACTCTACTTAGTATCAGTGTCCAGTGCTAATGGCTACAAATAAATTGCCAAAGCTATGGGAAGATCATTCTAGGAAAACTTTTTGTTTAAAGTTGTTAAGTCTAAGTTCCTTAATACTATTCTCATTTGAGAATGACCTTGTATATTTTAGTTCTTATTTGGTTAAGTTTCTTCAATGATTTTTTTTCAGACTTAACTAATTTAACACAATTAAATGAAATGAATGCTATTTCTTTTATTGTGACTGAATGCTATTGAATTTAAAAAATCTTAAAAATAGCTCATAGATCCTCAATATTACTTAAGAAGATCATGTATTATTTTCCAAACTCTTCTTGGGGTTTTGATCTTAACTTATTCACTGACTATCTTTAGTTCTGCACCTAGCTCTACTTGAATTATTTCTCTCTTACGGTGCTTTCTTAGGTACTTGATCTAGTTATGCCATATGATTCAGGATTTAGGATTTTACCCATATGCTGTTAGTCACAGAGCTTTCATTCCCTTCCTACTTTGACTTCATGCCTCCATCTTTGTACAGATGGAATTCATGGGTACTGCTGTCAGTATAGGAGGAGAGTGAGCACTACAATCTCTGAATGTCTAGGACCCCCCTAGAGGTCACTTAGAAACAGCCAAAGGAAGATTTCTTGTACAAGCTACTACCTGAACTCAGAAGTCTCAAGATTAGCAGAGTTCAATCCTTAAACAGTAAACAAGATAGAAGCAAAAATGTGACCAGAGATAGGCTATCTGTAACTCAGGTTGAGGAATCAGGCCTGCAATCAGCTAGAAGTGAAAGAGAGGAATTATTAGCTCTTTAATTCAGAGCCCTGTATCCACATTGGATTAAAGTTTTTCTATCTTTAGCCTAGGATTTATGTGGGAACAACGGGCTCATCAGTTGAGAATGTGGGATAAGAATGGAGATATGGAATTAGATGAGATGACATTTTTATTACGAAATGATTCCTTCTTCATTACTATTGGTGAGTAGATAGACCATACCTGAGAATGATTAAGGACTTTTTAATCTGTGGTGTCCTTTGCATACAGGGATCACATCATTTTTCATATAGTCAACTCCTTATAAGTGTTACTTAAATTAATGTTAAAGGAGAGGAAATGGAATCCACAGGGAGCTCTGTGGTTAAATTTGGTCCTTGCAAAAGGGACATATTAATAATAACAATAAGAGTTACCATCTATTGAGTAGCTACTCTGTGCAGGGATTATGTTACCTAGTTGCATGTAAAACTTAATTTAATCCTTTTAGCAACCTTTCAATATCTGTAATATTATTATCTGTATTTTATAGATGGGGAAATTGGGAAAGCATTTGTGACTTTCAGTAGGTCATATGACTTGTAAGTAGTGCCAAAGTCCCTGCTCTTTCCTCTAACCCAGGCAATGGCCCTTATCTACCTAAGTCCTAAGAAATTGTTCATTGATTTATGTTTTTTAAAAAAAGCATTTATTGAGCACCCACTACATGTCAGACACTGTGCTATATTTCTGGTTGCAAAACAATGAGTAATGCACTGTTAGAACAATTGGGAACAGATAATTTTAATGAGAAAAACTGACAAGTAAACAGGAGATTAGAGTTCGTCACGATAAGGGTTGTTATATACTTGGTGTTAGAGGCACAACCATAATGATTTTTTTAAAAGGCATTATGCATGTACATACAAAACTGTATACAAATATATATTCTGGGTATTTAGTGAAAATAACCTATGAAAGACTCAAATTTTACCACATATTTTCATTTTTAACTGGGGTATTAATTGGACATAGTGAGTTTAATGGAATATCATTACGTTTTGAAAAAAATATCATCCAATTCTCACAGCCAATTAGAATATTTCATTGCCTACTGATCTATCACTTGCTCACAAAGACTAGTGTTAGTTTGGATCTGGATAGTATATGACAATCCTAGATATTCATCAATTAATGCTAGATAGTTCCTTTAATTTTCTATGTCTTATTTCATCAAAACCTTACCTTTAGTTCTATTCATTGCAATTACCTTCTTTTTCTAAACAATTTTATCCACACCTACACTAATGTCTCCCAAATCCACAGACATATTTCTAACTGGCAATTGACCTGTTTTTTCCTGTATATATTTTACTTACCAATGGAATTCACTTACTTTCCACATAAATTCTTTTTTCTGTAGTCATAAAAATAATTGATATCACCATCAACAGCTAAATCCTTATCCAGAAAGCACTCTCCTTACCATTACACTGCCATTACTTTATTTCATCTAATTATAAGATCCTAGTGATTATAACATGTTTTAATTTTAAGTTGCACAAAAATCTACAATTAAGCATTAATGAAAATGCTTTGTTCTCACTTTTAATATTATTTTACACTTAAACTTTTTTCACACTTAAATAGGCACTGATTTTATCATTAATTGCTTTTGCACTTACATTAAAAGCAAATATGAGGAAAATAATTTGTTTAAGATGCTTCTAAAACTAGTTAACCTTCAAAGTCCTACTTTTCTGAACCACTTTTGGAGTTGATGATTGATAATGTTTGTGTTGTAACACTCAAATGAGTCCAAGAATGATTGTGATGTAGTGTCCATGAAAGAATTAAATCACTGGGGCTGAGCTCTTAAGTCAGATTTTTTTAAAAAATAATAAACTGTATTTTTAAGAGAAGTTTTATGTTCACAAAAAAATTGCACAGACCATACAGGACATTCTCATTTACTCTGTGTTCTCACACAGGCACAACCTCCTCCACTATAGACATCCTGCCCCACACTGGTTCAAAATGAACCTGCACTGACACTTCATTATCCCTGAAAGTTCATTGTTTGCATTAAGGTTCACTCTTGGTGTTGTATATCTTACAGATTTTAACAAATGTACTGGCATATATCTATCATTATAGTGTTATACAGAGTCTTTTCCCTGTTCTAAAAATCCTCTGTGCTCTGCCTATTCATCCTTCTCTATCCTGTAACCCCTGGCATTCACTGATCTTTTTACTGTCTCCATAGTTTTGCCTTTTCTAAAATGTCATATAGTTGGAATTATACAGTATGTAGCCTTTCCAGATTGGCTTCTTTCAGTTAATAATATGCATTTTACTTTCCATTATGTGTCTTCATTACTTGATAGCTCATTTCTTTTTAGCACTGAATAGTATGCCATACTACAATTTATCTATTCATTCACCTACTGGAGGACATCTTGGTTGCTTCCATGTTCTGGCAATTATGGATAAAGCTGCTATAAACATCCCTGCTCAGGATTTTGTGTGGACACACATTTTTGACTCATTTGGGTAAATACTAAGCTGTGTGATTGCTAGATAGTATGATAAGATTATGCTTAGTTTTTTTAACAACTGTTAGGCTTTCATCCAAAGTGGTTGTATCATTTTGCATTTCTACCAGCAATGAATGAGAATTCCTATTGCTCCACATTCTTGCCATCATTTGGTAGTGTTGTGTTTTAGATTTTGGCCATTCTGATAGAAGTGTAGTAGAATTTCATTGCTGTTTTAATTTGCAATTCCCAAGTGACATTTAATGCTGAACATTTTTGCATATGTTTGTCATCTTTATATCTTTTTTGGTGAGGCTTCTGTTCAGATATTTTGCCCAGTTTTTAATTCAAGGCTATTCCTTTACTTATTGTTAGATTTAAAAGTGCTTTGTACATTTTGGAAAACAGTTCTTTATCAGTTGTGTCTTTTACAAATATTTTCGCCCAGTCTGTGGCTTGTCTTCTTATTCTATTTACATTTCTTTTTCTTTTACAGAGGTGATATTTTAAATTTTATTGAAGTCAGACTTATCAATTCTTTCTTTTATGGATCATTCTTTTGGTGCAGTTTTTAAAATGTCATTGCCATACTCAAGTTTACCTAGATGTTTTATAGTTGATTCAATTTTTAAAATATGTATAAAGGCCTATTCAAATTATCTCTTTGTGTGACTTTTGGCAGATTTTGTTTTCCAAAGAATTGGTTCATTTTACCTAAGTTATCAAATTTGTGGGCATAGAATTTTTCATAGTATTCCTTTTAATGCCCATAGGATCTCTAGTGATGTCTCCTTTCATTCTTGATAATTTGTTTCTTCTCTTATTTTTTCCTAGTCTGGCTAGAAAGTCATTGACTTTAACAGTCTTTTCAAAGAGCCAGCTTTTGGTTGAAATGATTTTTTTCTTTTCGTTTCTTATTTTTGATATTATTGATTTTTGCTCTAATCTTATTATTTCTTTCTTCTGCTTACTTTGCATTTAATTTGCTTTTTATTTTCTAGTTTCTTAAGGTGGAACCTTAGATGATTGATTTATGATCTTTCTTATTTTCTAATATAGGTATTCAGTGCTGTGAATTTCTCTTCAGGCATTGCTATGTTGTACCCCACACATTTGGATAAGTTGTGTTTTCATTTTTATTGAGTTCAAAATATTTATTAATTTCTCTTAAGATTTCTTCTTTCATCCATGTGGTATTCAGAAGTGTGTTGTTGTATCTTCAAGTATTTGGGAGATTTTCCAGCTATCTTTCTCTTATTGATTTCTAGTTTTATTCCTTTGTGGTATGAGAGCAGATATTGGATGATTTCTCTTCTTTTAAACTTGTTAAGGTGCATTTTATGACCCAGAATATGGTCTTGCTTGGTAAAAGTTCCAAATGAGATTAAGAAAATTGTTATCTGCTGTTGGATGAAGTAATCTATTGTTGTCAATTATATCTTTAATTAATGGTGATATTGGGTTCTTAAACTAGCTTTTCAGTTACCAAGTGAAGTTCAGGAATGCTACAAAACACACTTGATCCACCAACCATTTGATTCCTTGTGATTTTATGAGCACTCTACTTTGGTCTCTGAGATTCCATTCCAAGTCTTTGAAACCTATTCATCACAAAGTTTTGGTGTTGCTGATTTTTATAGTTGAGTATGATCAGGCAATGACAATGGTCATAAAGCATTGTCCAGACTAGGAAATACCAAAGGAGATGTCTGGGTGCCCTTTCCAGTGCAGGTCTGGGCATTGTCTAGTAGACTGTGTATTATCTGATTCTATGGAGGTGTGCACATGTGTTTGTCTTTTTGTTACTTAGGCTATTATACAACTCTACTGAGGTAGATATTCAGTAGTTTTAAAAGGGTAAAAAGCAAGTGACTCTTATCTATAGAAATAAAAATGCATTTTGTCTGATAGAAATAAAATTTCTACCTAGTTGAAAAGATGAGCCCACTGATTGTATTTTATTTCTTTATACAATGTGAACCAGTTTTTCTTCTATTAGCAAATTCATTTCAACATTCCAAATTGCTTACATATATATGTTTTTCTTTGAATTTTCCTTTGAACTGGTTTTAACATCTTACTGATTTCTTCTAATTAATAAATTTAATTAATCTTAGACATGTTCATTTTAAACTTGCATGTGAGGCATGATATTACCTTTTTGAAAATTATACTTTCACATAATTAAGTCATGATCGTCAGCTGTGCCTCAGTGATTATAAATAACATTTATTGAAAGATTTAAATTTTTTTAAATGTAAAATTGTGCATATTAACATTGATGAAATATGGTAAGCCCTAAGTTGTATTAATATTTTCTTCAAATAACTCTTGAATATATCTTCCTCCTTTAGTTCCCACTACTTTCATCTGAGTTTCTTTGCTTCTTATCTGCATTTTATCCATAACTTCCTAACTTATCTCCCTTCTTTTAGATTCCATTGTCTTCAGTCCATTCATTGCAATGCTGCCTGAGTAATAATTCTAAACCCAACTGTTTATGTTACAATGCTGTTTCAAACCCTGCAATGATTCTATTTCTTTGTATTGGATATTGGGACCTTCACAATTTAAATCCTGCTTGTCTCACTTCCGACTTCATCTATTCCTAAACTGGTCTCAAATTTTCTGAACTTCTTAGAGATCTTTCACTTATAATATTACTTAGAGATTTTTCAAGATTCTACAAGCTTATCATGGTTTCAAAATACTCAGCAGATTACACACCTTTTTGTATATTTATTTGATTTGTATTTATAAAGGTAACTTATTTTCTCATAGAAGCTTCTGAATGGCTGTCTTAAGCATTTCTAATGTGTATTACCCTTCAGACAGTGTTTATCAAATTCCAGGTTATTTACTCACTACATGTTAAACCTTAATTTCAAGTACACGTTCAAAGATAGTAATCATATACATATATTCTGAAAATGATTTTAAAATAAATTAATATATTTACTGGACCTGCTTCTTCTCATTCTATTTTATACATCTAGGATATAAATTAGGAGCATTTTAAGGAGTTTTAATGAACCACAATAAAATAAATTAATGCTTATTACCATTTTAATTTGAGATCTTATAGCCTATTTAGATAGATAAAGATGTTGATATGGATATAGATATAAATATAAGTATATGTGTGTTTATAGGTTGGTATATACACAAAACATTCATTTTTGGTACTTAGTTTTCAGTGTTGACAAAGAATGGAATTTTTCACATCAAAAGGAATCTGATTATGGAAGGAACAGATTTTCTTATGAAATAAATATTTTATATAAAAATTGTTGAAGACAGCTGAGAAACAAATTACAGAGAATTTGAAGATAAAATACTTAGTTCTTTATATTTTTTAAAATTGCATTAGACAAAATGTCATCATATTAACAAATCTCTTTATGACACACTTTTCTTTCCTAGCCTCAAAGTCACAAACACACATTTTATGAAAAGCGGGTCAATATTTTTTTTCATAGAAAAATGAAGAAGTATTGTATTTGTATCCTGAAAACACAGATATTTTATATTAGAATTTCACTTTGCACATTTGGCTTTTTTTGAGCAGTGTACATAGACAGGATGACTTGTTTATACATATTTATTCACCTAAATTTTGTTCTTTTTAAGCCACCCATGGATATACAATACTCTTTCTATCTCTCATTTTTCTTATGTTATATTTGTAAGAGGGATTGACAACATTTATTATAAATCCTAAATTATGTATTTATTATTTGTTTAAGAACAGTTTTTCTCCACTTGTACCCTGAGAAAAATACAAATGACAAACAAAGCAAAAAACATTAAAGACTAAGTTGTGCATTTAAAGTAACTCTATGTCTTCTAGACTTAAAGCTTTCTCTTTCAGGTAATGTTATTTCATCCAATTGTGAATTTCTATTTAGTTATTTATTAATTCTGATCTTCAATCTTCTGTCCAACTGTCTGGCAGCCACTGTAATTTTTAGTGAGTTTAAATATCACCTTAGCAATAGGAAGATATGTCAGGTTCTTATGCTAGTTTATTCTCAGGTTATTCTTAACTAGCCTTAGTCCTAAACTTCCTTCACTGGGATCCACTAAAGTATGGATGGAGCCACCTGGTCTTTTGGACACTAGGCTGACACACACTGCTGAAGTTGACAGTCCCAAGTCATGAGACCCTATTTTCCCACTTTCACTTCTAAAATCCAGGTTTCTTTTCACTGTTTCTGTAAATCTCCTAGGGCACGTGGGGCTCTTTGGATCACCTAGATCAGTGATTTTGATGGTATAAAAGCAATTGGGATTTCCCTGTGTCATGTAGCTCCTTCCCACTAGCTATCTATTTTACATTTCGTAGTGTATATATGTCAATGCTACTCTCTCACTTCGTCCCAGCTTACCATTCCCCCTCCGCGTGTCCTCAAGTCCATTCTCTACAGCTTTGCAACCTCCTAGAGGGGTGGGATAAGGAGGGTGGGAGGGAGATGCAAGAGGGAGGGGATATGGAGGTATATGTATACATATAGCTGATTCACTTTATTGTACAGCAGAAACTAACACAACACTGTAAAGCAATTATACTCCAATAAAGATGTTAAAAAAAATTTAAAAAGCAATTGGTAGTAAAATTGCTCAGCACAAATCAAAGCAGTGGTACCAATCTGTAAAAATAGTTTATTTAATCTTCACCACAGAAAACCAATCTTTTGCAAATGACTAGTTACAGAGTGAATGGGTAAAATCACAAATCTAAGTACAAGATGGACCAGTGGATTTTGATGCAACAGTGTATGGTTAAGAAACTACCACTTGTTGAGTTTTGTCATAGTACCATAGAAAGATATTCACAATTATCTAACAAAAAAGTAATTTCAATAGTAATAGTCTTGTCATTCTTATCTAAATGTCAAGGTGTGGTTGGATATTCTTCAATGACAACAACATACCACAAAAGATATGTTGTTAACTGAAGAAGCAGATATTGGAAACCAACTGTCTTCTATCATGCCACAAATTTTAAAAATTTGGAAAAATGTAAATCAAAGCCTCTCCCTCTTGTCATTATTTTTTTTTGAAATTTATTGGCTTTTTTTCATGTTAACATTAAAATTGTTTTTTGGATACAGTAAGTATTAGATTTTGGATTTCTAATACAGTCAATACTGTGACTATGAGAGTTCTCAATAATTTTTTAAAGTATAAAGTGGTCATGAGACCAAAGAATCAACCTTGCCGTAAACACCATACATAAGCAGAGTACTTGGAGGTGCTTCCCAAACCCATCTTGATTCGATTAGGCCTTCTCTTAATTAATTCCATTCTGCCATCTCAAGAGCACTATATCATCCTGAGAAGCAAAAAGCAATGCTTGCTCATTTAGGCTTTTCTGTCATTCCTTTCCCCCCCCACCAACAGACCCACATATGATTTCTTAATCCTCCCTCTATCCTTCAGAATGCACCCCCTCCTTCTACTCCCTCCTCCATCTCAAAGGACCACAAACACTCTCATTCTTGTCTGGAAAATCAAGCTTTTGAAGCAATTGATGCACAATATAGTTTTTAAAGTTTATTTTGAAACTCAGAGCTTAGAAATGAAGCAATGACCTTCATTGTTCTAAGTCATGTCTGCTTACCTTCCCTGGGAAAATGAGTTTCAGTCATGGGTTTTACTCTTAATAGTAAAAAGATTAAAGGAGGAAGTAAATATCTACCTACATTTGTACATGCATGCAAATATAAAAAGTAAAATAAGTTGGTGATATTTCAAAACGTTATCCCACTAAAATTATTTTTTCACTGCATGGTGTAACCTCTTCAAGTTCGACCATCCTATGGATCATTTTCTCTGTAATAATATTCCTAATTAACCCCTCCTCTTTTGTAAATGTCTTAATTTATGAATTTTTAGATTGAGCACAATCAAAGGCTGAACTGTGTCCTCCTCAAATTCATATGTGGAAGTCCTAAAGCTAAGTACCTCAAGATGTGACTGTATTTCGAGATAAGACCTTTAAAAATGTAATTAAGGTAAAATAAGGTCATTAGAGTGGGCCTTAATCCAGTGTGACTGGTGTCCTCATAAGAAGAGGAGATTAGGACAGAAACATGTACAGAAGAAAGATCATGTGAAGACAGGGAGAGAAGATGGCCATTTACAGGCCAAGGAGGAAGATCTCCAAAGAAATCAACTTTGCTGACACCTTGATCTCAGACTTCTAGACTCCAGAATCATGAGACAGATGCACAAGCATGATTCGACTAGCTATCCTCTGTGTTCTTAAGAATTGAGCACAGGTATTGTTTCTTTTAAGAACATTCTTTAGCATTCTACCTTATTTATATGTTTATCTTTTTTACTATGGTGTTAATTCACACTGGGCTTCATTTGCATATTATTGATTGATATTATACATATCAAAATATAATTATACATGTTATTATTATATTATTTATCTCACTGGACTGAATGTGATAATTTACTTGATTCTATTTATCTTTAACCAAAATATTTTTGATGGATAGATCCATCTTATTCAACTATGCATGCTCAATAATTTTACCACCACCACTGAATATACATAATCAATTGTTTTTTTTTTTTTTTTCTTTTATGAAAGAGTACATTTCTGGGTATGACAGGGACATAGTGTTGGGAAAAAGGTGCAATCTTTGAAACAGGTAAAAAGATTACAGTCTACCTTTATAAGGAATGCTTGATGTTGTCCAGCAGACCCTTGAGGCTATCTGATTCTATAGGAGTCTGTTAATTATGTTTATTTTGCAAATATAGAGATAGAAATCAACTTGTGTTGGCCTGATGGCCTAATATTGGTGTTCTTGTGGCAAAACCAAGCCATTTAAATATTATGGCCTATACAAATGGTTCCTATTCATAAAGATGCAAGTAAATTTGGAGGGGTAGAAATGCAAAAATGCCTGATTTCATCTTCTCCATCCCAAGAGATGATTACAATACTACATTCCATTGTCTTTTGGATATTAAGCAATTGTGTATCTACTTGTAAATTAATTTCAGCTTTCCTGATTGTGTATGTGTGACTTCAGTTTTATTTTTTTCTTGCTTTAGCATCTTACTTATTAATAAGTTAAAATTTTTACATGTTTATTTTTTAGTTTTATGTCATACATTTGACTTAAAATAATTATTTAATAATAATATATCAACAGAAATCAACTCTATGGAATATTATGTCAGTTCCTCCAATTGAATCATAAATAGGGGTTTACTGTTTGACCATTTTCTAGTTTAAAAAATCTATTAAAAAGATGAAATTTGTACTTTCTCATTAAACAATAAGAGATGTCTGCTATTATATAAAAATCTTCTTTCTTTCCTACTTTCTTTCCTCCTTTCTTTTCTCTCTTCTTTCTCTTTTTTTGAATCATTTTAACTTTATTTGAAAGAGACATTTTACTGATTTGTATTAACTGGCCATCACAGGGCCACTGGCAACTTTCTTTGTTTACTTTTATTCTTTATGGGTTTTTTTCTGTATGAATTAAGTCAGTTGAGTGATAAGGCGATCTCCGCGTCTTACTCTTCCGCCATCTTCAAGGTCCCCCCCGAGTGAGGAACTTTTTAAATTCATTAGTTCTATCATGTTGTTAGTGTACAGTGATCATGAAATCTGCTCATTTTAGGGTATTTTAATATTCTTTTATAGTATTTTGATTAGAATATGTGTCCTAATTAGAAATGTGAAATCAGAATGGAAGATGGCAATGCTCAACCTTCACTTCAAAGGATCCTACAGTCATTTCAAGAAGAGGTTAAAGAAATAAACTGTAACTCATTAGCCTGGGGCTATGAGTGATCTCTCACCATACTGGAAATTGGCAGCCCTTCTGTCTTTTGTCCTTAAGGACTTTGAGTATTAAACTAATTGTTAAATATACCAAGTGGACCGACAGTAAAATAATAGGCTCTGTTGACATGTATAGAATAGAAAAGGCTATTAATTTCACAAAAGATCCCTTTTTAGTTAATATTTACAAGCAGTCTCGATTTCAGTAACTTGTGACATACCATAGAGAAATCTCTAAAGTACAGATGGTCTGAACCTTTTTTGTTTCTATTATGCAGAAATGGTTTTAATGATATCTCAAGCAATTATATAAGAAGATTCTTTTTGAAAGAATGAAAACACTCTACATGTTTTATTTATGGTGAGTAATATGCCTGCTATTTGGGGCATATAATTAGCTGCATTATATCTACATATTAATATTTGAACCACCTTCTTTTAAAAAGTAATATTTTGTTAAAGTGTTATTTTTTCTTAAATACATTATTCTTCTCAGTGTTTAAATGTTGTAACTCCCTGTGATCTTGATTTCATGGGGCAAATACCTCTGGTCCAATTCAAAACTGTAGTCTCAGAATTTATTGAGTACCTTTCTGAATTCAGTTAAGTACTTCTGCACTCCATAAACCAAATGATGCATAAACCCTCTCTGGATTGCGAACATTTTGAGTGAATTATTCTGATATAGATTAAATGATAGAAAATGAAAGTCAATAAGTTATATAATAAATTGACTTTGGAAGACTATAGGGGACATAGTCATCATAAAATGTATAATTTAAAGAGACAGAAATAAGGGAAATGGAGAGCTTTAGTAATATATGTCAAATAATAAAAAAGGAAGCATTTCAATAATAAATAATTTCAGAAGTATCTCTTCATATCTCTCCAGCCATTAAACAAATGTCCTTCTTGGTGCTATCTCTGTATTTTGAAGTGTTTCACATTTTGCATTCATCACTCTATGTAGAAATTTATGTTTTTACTTTTCTGTCTGCCATGAGGTCCTCATGGTAGTGGCTATACACACATCTTCGTATCTCTGTCTAGTCCAGTGCCTGGCACACAGTGAGAGCTCACTAATGGTTTTTGATAGGAAATAATGAATGCTTTGGTCCTTGTGGTGTCTCAGACTAGTAGACCAGGTTCCCAGTTGGCTTAGCAACATTGGGATTACAGATTGAATGAGATGTCAAATTCACAGACTTAGCGTATTAATTTTTTGTTGTTGCAAAAATGAATTAACAAAAATTTACCAGTTTCAAATAATACCCACTTATTAGCTCACAGTTCTGTAGGTGAGAAGACCTCATGAGTGCAACAGAATTCTGCTTAGAGTTTGACAAGACTCCAATCAAGGTGTCAGCTTGATGCTCTGGGGAAGAATTGACTTCCACACTAATTCAGGGTAGAATCCAATTTCTTGTGGCCATAAGTCCTGGTTTCTGATCCTTCCTAGATGGCAGACAGGAGCATGCTCCACTCATAAATGCCACCTGCATTCTTTCTCACATGGTCCCTCCATCTTCAAAGCAAGATGCACTGAGTCCTTCTAGCAGTTTGAATCCCCTGACTTCTTTTTCTACTATGATCTGGAGAACAATCTCTGCTTTTAAAGGGCTCACGTGTTTGGATTAAATCCAGCTGAATAATCTCACTTCTACCACATTATCATAAGAATAATACCATGGGGTAAAGGTCACAAGTGCCATCTTAAATTTCTGCCTACCACTGAGATATGCATGAACTATTAGACAAGAAGAAATTTAAGAAAAAAAAATGTGATAATTAGAATAATTATTTTCAATCAGAGAAGAATAAAGGATAAGTTCATATTTTTTTAAAGTTTATAAAGGAGTTCTCCCCAAAAGATGGCAACATTTTACAATTCAAAATCATTTATATCTTTTAAGGCAAAAATTAAATTTGTGAGTAGGTTGTGCTATGGACTAAATGCTTCCCTATCCCCATAATCATATGTTGAACCCTAATCCTCAGTGTAATGTTATTTGAAGGTGGGATCCTTGGGAGGTAATTAGGTCATGAGGTTGAAAACCTCATCAATGAGATTAGTGACCTTCTAAAAAGAGATATGAGAAAGATGATCTTTCTCTCCATTATGTGTGGCTACTGTAAGAAGACAGCCATGTGCAAACCAGGAAGAAAGATCTTACCAGACACCAAATTTGTCAGTGCCTTGATCTTGGACTTCCCAGCCTTCAGAACTGTGAGAAATAAATGTTTATTGTTTAAGCTGCCCGATCCATTGTATTTTGTTATAGCAGCCTGAGCTGACAAAGAGAGTTTGGTAAGACAAAATGTGAAGTCTCCTCATAATATCTGAAGCCACTGTCTCTCTGCACGTTAGTCCAATCATTCCAACTGAATTAACTTGCAAATTTAGCCATTCATGGATTAAGACTGTTCAACCAATACTCTGAACATATAAAACCTTAAGATATAGAGTTCTTCCTTCATTAAAAAAAAAACAAATTTACTGAATTCCAGACATTTTTTCTTTTTGTGAAATACACTCACATGCATATATTGAAGTAAATTTTTTGAGAGCTATTTATGATAGAGTCAACATGAATTTGAAGCTCATTTGAAATTCCAAATTATTTTGTGTGAGGGACAAGTGAAATGATCAGGCATAAGCATCTTGAAAACTGTAAAGCTCTGTGCAGATATTAGCAATTATTAGCAATAATTTGGTTACATGTCTTCTGTCCACTGAACATCATGGTTGTTGAGGAAACTGACACTTGAGTAAGAACCAGTCAATAGTGTGACCAAAGACTCAGAATGAATTTTTTATCAAAAAATGAATTCATGTGCAGCCAAAAATGTACCAAAAGCCTAAACATATCACGTGAGTCTCAACATGTAAAGGTATCACATTCCTTTTTATTAATATTACAGTTGAAATTTCATTCTCTTTTCCAGATTTCTTAGTTGATTTTTCAGAATAAAACTTCATACAATCATTAAACCACTCATCCAAAATTATATGCAATTAAAATATTTACAGTCTTTTAAAAACAAAAGTATCTATACTATATTGCTATGAATAAATCAAGATTTTTGTTCATGGTTGTTATAACAGTAAGTAGTCAGTCTTCACTATGTCAGTGAATACTTCATGAACCAATATATCTAAGTAGGTAGAGATAAATCTCCAATATCTCTCAAGATGCTGTGAAGAAGGCAATATCTGTGAAGTCAATTGAAATAAACTTGTGATAAAAAGCATTCTCTGAATATTAAAAGGAAAATGAAAGTACACGAAGCCATACTTAATTTTAGAATAATAGAAAATACTTCAATTAAGTCATTGTCTAGATTTTTTGGCAACCAAAAGGGAATATGGGGAAATAAAATATTTTAACTCAAAATTTCACTCAAACATGAATTATGTTTGGATTCCCATTATTGTCAATGAGTTTAATAATCACAAACTCCAAATTAAGATAGGAAGAATGATAATGAACTTATTTTATGGTTTTTGATTCAGATTTATACATATAGGAAAATGTTTAAAAGTTATAAAACAAAACCTTAGTTATACAATTGTTAAATTATCTCAAAAGAGTAAGACACTATATGGAATTAATATTATAATCAGGACCCTTTTTTGATATATTTTTCCTTAACATTTTTATAATCTTCACATATGTTTTAGTTACTCACTATGTCTATACAAACATTTATGTTTATAAAAATGAGTTTATTCATACTCATTCAGAGATTTACTCATGTGTAGTATTTATCCATATTTGCTTTTTCTCCATCCACTAATGTGAAACCTTTAAATAACACTCAAAATTGTATTTAACATATGCCATTTTTGTTTCTTAGTAATGCAATAGAAAATAAAATTTCATGGGTTTGTATTAATTATCTCAGTGTAGAATTGCTAGTAGAGTTATGCTTATAGTAACAAGGTCTTACTCATTTTTATATTAGTCCTGATAGGCTGTAATATTTAAATGGCTTGGTTTTGCCACAAGAACACCAATATTAGACAATTTGATCAGATTTGCCCTATTTTGTCTAATAAATTTCTTAGTATATACACTGTGCTTTTGGAACAAAGCTCATGAGATATTTAGTAGACAAACAGAATGCATTAGTCAATTTTCTAATAACGTGCTTGTCTATAAGAGAAAATTCTTTCTAAAAGTGCTAAGTATTGGCCCTCTAGCCTGATAGCTGATTTCCTTGTCATAAAGAAACAAAAGATTACAGAAAGAATGCTTCTTCATAAGCATCTTTATAAGGAAATGAGAGGTATGAAAATGCAGGAAGGAATATGTTCTAGAAATCCCAACTGAGTCATTTTATTATTTTTCTGAAATTTAGCCAGCATTGCTGTGATGCTTTTCTGCTCCTATATATATGTCTTATTGGTGATAAGCACCATGAGGTTCTCTACATCAAGGGCTTCCTACTAAATCCAATATAATAAACCTCTTTGCTTTCCATAATATTATTGTGTCACTGAAGGTAGTTCTTTTTATAACCATTTTATATATTTTCTTTATTTGAAGTATTTGTAAATTTTCTCAGCTGCCATTATTGGTATTGTATAATTTATCCTTGAAAGAAAGTCTTTCGTCTCTCTAACCATGTCATATAACCACTCTGGCCCAAAGACTTGTGGGTATTCAAAACAAGAAGAAACTGTGACTTGGAGCCTGGATGGTAAAAATTATGAAGTTTATGGAAATTCAAAGAAACAGACAATGATGTTAGTACTCTAAAGAACTCTGTCCTATAATGGGGTTGGAAGAAGCTGTAAAAAGGCAAGTGTTACCATTTCTATATTCATATATAGCGTAACAATTCTGTGTTTATAATTGTTTTTATATTTGGCAAAAATGACAACATGTGCTTTGTGGAATTGCATTTATGGTTGCAGTCATGAATAATGGTACTTGAGTTATAAAATATTTTTTTTTTACTGTTGTGGCCTCTCCCGTTGTGGAGCACAGGCTCCGGACACACAGGCTCAGCGGCCATGGCTCACGGGCCCAGCCGCTCCGCGGCATGTGGGATCCTCTCGAACCGGGGCACAAACCCGTGTCCCCTGCATCGGCCGGCGGACTCTCAACCACTGCGCCACCAGGGAAGCCCTATAAAATATTTTTAATAATTATTTCCATGATTATTTTGCAAATGAGTTACTACAGAGGCCAAAATTTCTGGTAACTACATTTTGAATGCCATAAGAAAAAAAATGTGGTTATGCTTTAATCAGATAAATATACTAGAGTTTGATAAAGCTAACTTAAAATTTTAAATGATTGTGTATCTTGAATTTTTCATTTAAAAATCTTGCCTTTAATTTAAAAAAACATTTTCCTTAAATCTTACATATTAAATTTATAAGCTGTATAAATAACTGTCACTTTAAGAATTGAGTCCTCATGAAAAAATTATAACTTCTGACAAAGCAGAATTGAGACCAAAATAATTTGACCAGAAATACTATTTTTAAGAGAGTTTTTAGACTGACTATGTTTTTCTCTCTCTTTTCCCCCAACTTCCTCCTCCTAAATTCCTCCATCTGATATAGAGCATTGCTTAAGCATCCAAGAAAACTGGCAAAGTTTTGAGCACAGTTCCAGTGGAGATAGTGGTTAAATGTTGCAGATTCTGATGGAGAGTGGAGATTTTTATTTTTTACTTTCAGAAATGTGTTGATAAGAGACACTAAAAACAATAAAAAAAATTGTAACAGAAATTTATATTCAACCATGACAAGACACAATATGCAATGGTATGTAGACTTTGGTAGATTTAAATAAAGTATTCTAATTAGCATTTGTTTATATCTATTTACTTGCATCAAAAGGAAATTGGCAGGAACTTTCTTTCTGTAAGAATAACTTGTACAATAAAAATTCAACATAATTTTCCACTTATTTAAAAACATTTAAATAATGTTTAAATAAATTAGATCC
This sequence comes from Neophocaena asiaeorientalis asiaeorientalis, assembly GCF_003031525.2. Lineage (NCBI taxonomy): Eukaryota > Metazoa > Chordata > Mammalia > Artiodactyla > Phocoenidae > Neophocaena > Neophocaena asiaeorientalis. The sequence goes on along the minus strand of NW_020175387.1, from coordinate 4,794,378 downwards.
ATACATTCTATACATATGCAGTAGAATAGAAAATGTATTGGAGCAAAGCGAGGCTGGAGACAAGAGTGTAAGAACTGACAGTAATACATGTGACAGGTGGTAAGTCTAAACCAGGGCTTTAGATGGACGGCTGGAAAAGAGAAGCTGGATTGAAAAATTTTTAGGAAAAAGTTGATGTAACTTGGTGATTAATTGGATGTAGAGAGCGTGAATAATTAGAAAAACCAACATTACTTTTAGGAGTAGGACTTGGGCAGGGCAGTGGCACTGTAATTAATGAGATAGAAAATACAGAACGTATTAAGAAGGGTGGTGAGGAGAGATTGTGATTTTACCTGGGGTGTGTTGACTTTTTGGATGAGGACATTCTGGATGGTAAGAAACAGGTAAGAAAACACACATTCTGCAAACTGCTAATCCATTAAGCTATCTTTCTTAAGAATATTTTAGCAAGCTTCAGAGACTGTAGGTATTTTCTTTAAGGGACAAAGCTATGTTGACAGTGCTGGAGTCATGCTGGAGTGAAGTGTGTGATTTAAAGTCAAAATATCGGCTAAATCGTTCTCTGCTCTTTCCCTGCAATGTGACTGTAGCAAGTTGAATCTCTCTGAAACTTGATTTCCTCACAGGATTATTGTGAAAACTAAATGAATGTACATGTCAGAATAGTTTCTGATATGTAACAAATGCTAAATCATGTTAGTCCCCCTTATCTTATTGAAAGTGATATCAGTTAGCCTTCCAATCATCTCTGCCATGCCTGTTCTCTGTTTATTACCACCATTTAAACCATTCTGAATAGTATCTTAGCTTCTTTCACCCGTTTACACAATTTATTCACTCAACAATTGTATTTGGCAAGGCCGGCAGTGAACTAAATGCTGCTTCAGACATTGGATATATAGCAGTGATTCTTCCAGTCAATCTTCCATACTGATATAATAGTTATTGTTTTAAAATTAAAAAATAAGTTTTGTTACATAATGGATTAAGTGTCTCCTATGTCACCATAGCTCTTACAAGTTAAGATATAATTTCCTTAACGGTGTAGGACCACTTTCATAATCTGCCTTCAGTCTTCTGACTGACCTCATTTACATCCTCAAATCTCTAGGTATCCTTCCCAAACCTCCTTTAATGTTGCTTGATCTCCCCTTTCTACTAGGTGTGATTATTTATTTTAGATACGTGTTCCCAGAACACTTTGTGCCAAACTATCATAACATATTGTCTGCCCTTGTAAAACTTAACAGTATTGAGAAGCAGATCTGAACACATGCTCCTTATTGGCAGCCAGCTCCCAAAGAAGCAAAAGCTGAAGGCAGAGAATTTATATCAAAATCACCAATTAATTAAGATGTTTATCCTCTCCATGGAATGTGTTTTTCTAATTGATGTTTCTCTATTTGGAAATAGGGACAGTGGGTAAATATTTATTTATTTATTGAAATATTTATTCTTCTCAAAGCTTGTTCAGTTGGGTATCTATAGAAGAAGTGAAGATGTTTAGTAGTCACTTAGAAATGCTCACCTGAACCTCAAAAGTGATAGGAATTGAAACAACTTATTAGGAATTAATCTGTAAATTCACCACAATTTGGTAATTAAGTAATGACCATATTGTAGATGATCTCGGGTTATTCAATAGCATTTATAGGTCAACTACAAAGAGTCAATAATAGTAAAATTACAATTAAGGGAGATTCAGAGTAAAAGGAGCTCGTGAAAGAAAGAGGAAAAGAACATTCGAGAAAACCAAAAGAGCATAGCATCTTAGAAGCTGAGGGAGATTCCCAAAGGAGACATGGTCAGAAGTTTTAAATGCTTTCTACATGACAAATATTTGGAGAATCAAGAAGACCTGGGCATAATGGCAGGAACTACTAGAGAAAAAGAAAGTGGCACTGGAAGAGAAAGAAGAAAAAATACATGAATCGAACATTGAAACAGGAAAAGGTGTGGAGGTGGGAGGAGAGCCCAGATATATATTTTTAATTTTGGAAAAAAGTAGGGAGACCAGAAAGATGTAAGAGCAGGTGAAGAGATGAAAGTAATTGGGAGGAGACTTGAGAAAACTCATGCTGATAGCTGTGTTTAATTTTGATGTGGCAGGAAATGGGTCATCTGCTAAGTGTAAAGGGCATAAGGATGAGAAGAAAGCTTGGGGTAACTCTTGCAATTGCTGTGGTGGAGAATGGAAGGGACAATCAACTGGATCTAAGATTGGGGGTGATGATTTTGGGGTAGCTTGAGGGCTTAGATGCCCCCCTAGGTTACTTAAAGGAGGATCCAATTTACCAAAGAGTCATGCTCACCAATTACTGTGTAAGTACTGGGTTTTCTGTTGTTGTTGTTGCTGTTTTTTGTTTGTTTTTAAATAGCACTTCCTGAGTTTTTTTTTTTTAATTTATTTATTTTATTTATTTTTGGCTGTGTTGGGTCTTTGTTGCTGTGCATGGGCTTTCTCTAGTTGCAGTGAGCAGAGGCTACTCATCATTGTGGTGTGCAGGCTTCCCATTGCGGTGGCTTCTCTTGTTGCAGAGCATGGACTCTAGGCATATGGGCTTCAGTAGTTGTGGCACGTGGGATCAGTAGTTGTGGCTCGTGGGCTCTAGAGTGCAGGCTCAGTAGTTGTGGCACATGGGCTTAGCTGCTCCACAGCATGTGGGATCTTCCCAGACAAGGAATTGAACCCATGTCCCCTGCATTGGCAGGTGGATTCTTAACCACTGCTCCACCAGGGAAGTCCCTGTTGTTGTTTTTAACTTTACCTTTTTAACCTGTCTTTATCTTTTAATTAAAGAACAAAATGAAAATCTTTATTTCTGAGTTGCCACAGCCTTTGCCCCTGAAAATCTCTATGCTCTCCAGAGTTATGTAAGATTTTATGCGAACATCTGCTTTTTATTTATCTTTGTTTATTTAAGTCCCCACTTTATTATTTTATAAACAGTAGCACAGATAACGAAATCATGGATAGTTATTTTTGTTGGAGAAGAGTTTTAAACAGTGCTCAGCGAGTATAAAAATTTTAGCTGTCAGGAAAAGTTTCAAATTCTCCTCTTTTGAGAAAAGACTGGTTAATTTTTATTTACTTGAGCAGAAAACATGTTTTCTCCAATTTTTACTTATAAATGATGGCAGCAGAAGGTTGCCCAGGGCTTTATAAGCATTTAATAGTGCAGATTTAGTGGTAACACAGTGAAGAGAACACTTCTGTGCTGAACTACAGAAGGACACTAAAAGTATAATGGAACTGTGCCTCTGTCTAGTGATGTTTAAAGTCTGGTAGGGATATACTGGGGTTTCTAGATAAAATAATTACACTAACACTTTAGGATTTTCAACACACACTTTTGGGGTTGTTGAAAAACAAAATTCAACTGAATAAAATTTAAAGATCATATTGGCTTTATCCAACAATTCATGAATCAGGTGGCCTCCCAAACAGCAGATAAAAATGAGTGCCAAGGAGCTGTACAAAATGGAAGACTTTCAAAGGCAGATGTGGGCAGGAACAAGGAAGTTATCCTAGACAAAAAATCAGATTGGCCATGGCAAAGTCACTTTCCTTCAGGGGATATCAGGGGTCGATCAGGCAGATGGCCTAACTTGTGCTGATTAGGTGACTCCAGATTGACTGGTTTAAGACTCCATTTCTGGGAAAGCAGAAATGTAATAAAGTTAAGTCTAGGTTTGGTGACATGGGACTTAGCATAAGTGACTCCATTTTGGGCTTGTTGTCTTGTTTTTAATAGGGTACATTTTTTTCCCCACCCCTATATTTTCCATGAAGAAGGCTGTTCTCTGATATTTCTTGGTCATTGGTTGCATTTCTATTTCTCCCAAGGAGGTGGAATAAATTATCTGACTGATGAGTTGGGGGGAGGAATTAGCATGTGTAGCTCAGTTCTTTGTCCCCCCTTTTGCCGGGGAACTCATTCACACTGTATGTTTTTATAGGTGAGACCATCAAATAACGTGGGCGTTTTCCTCTTCCTGGGACTAAGTGAACACATTGGTCCAATTTTAAGTTTCAGGATTCAAAAAAACACAACTTGTTTCTACACATTTAAGATATGTACTCAAATTTAGCATTTTTCAGTAATAAAAAAGGAATTTTGCCTTTATAGTAGTATCATATAATAATACATTTGTCTCTTGTAATGAACTCAAGTCGCAGGCAGAGAGAGATTTGTTAGTTGAGGACTGAGAAGATCAATTAACGTCCTTCACCAGAAAATGTCCTGATGGTAAAGCAGGAAGTTGACATTTGTACAGTACTTACAATGATCTCTACGCTGTGATTTTACAGGACTTTGTCCATACCTCTACTATATAATTTATCTCATTGTTAAAGTGGTTCATTTATTTATTTCTTATTCATTTCTATGTCCAGCTCCTAGTTAAGTGAGTGACACGTAATAAGTACTTAATAATTATTTGTGGCATGAATAAATGAATGGAATTCAAAATATCTTTAATGAATATCAATTACATTCCCTTTTCTATAGCTTTAATTAAAAAAATCAAATATGGAGCCTGATATTTAACTAAAAATTATAACGCTAAGCATTTGGGAGTTCTATAACATTTGTCATTTTATGAAGGGCCAAACAGCCCATATTTTATGACAAATTAGATATACTGATTATGAAGTAGCAGAGATAGAAAATCATGCTGTTAATCCCAAAATGGAAAAAAATATATATATCACATGGAAATAAGAGGCAGCATGATGTAGACTGCAGTAAAATTATTATTGTTTTTATTATTGTTATTATTGCAAATAAATACTATCAACAGATGTAATGAAGATGTATTTAGATTTTTCACAGTTTAGGGGTTTATTCAGACGTAGAGCTAAAAATTACCTATGGAAATTATGGATAAAATGAAATTGAAAAGAAAACCACAAAAACCTGTAATGACTTAAAAGAAAATGGATATGAAACATTACATCCCTGAGTTTGAAACCATGTGGTTTAAAACCTTCAAAGACCTAGCTGGCTTTCCAATGAAGCTTACATACACATATGCACACAGTGTTTTGAATAATCAGAACTTGCATTTTCACAAAGGAAACTGGGTGCCTTGTAGTTAGGATGAGAAAAATCAATTTGAAAATTATTACAGTAATAAGACTGAAAATATTTTTCATGATATTCAAATATGAAGTCATAATCTCATACAAGTCACCTTTGAGAATGATGTGTATGTTAGTTTTTTGATCAATTAATATTAACAGGTACAGAGTTTTAGTGTATGCTAAAACACACCCTTTCCTAAAACCAATGTGTGAAATGAGGGGGTTATCATTAATATGACTAAGGGTTGTTAAAGCCATGAAGTTTCATTGTAAATATATTATTCAATGAAAAAATGCATTATTTAATGTGGCCATTTACAATTCACATGACTAGTATTTGTTCTTGATGACTTGATGTAATATTTTAATAAGATTAATATTGAATAAACAAATTGAAAAAATATTTTTGTGCCAAACCTTTACAAAAGAGGCTTTTGCTTTAAGTTTTGGCATTGTTGAGTGGACTTAACCTATGTTTCAACAAAGTGACTTACTCTTTATGAGCAATTTATAACCTCTTCATATAAAGCGTACAATATTTTCACATAAAAACAAAACACAAAATGGTTCAACTGTGCTGATAAATTTTCCCAAATAAATGTATTCATCTTGGGAAAAAAAGTGTGAATATGATCAAGGATCTTTATACAGAATGTCAAATACAATCCTGATAGACAACTGGCACTGTGTTTACTTTCCCTCAAACACTTCAAGCAACTATTACAACTCATATTGTCAGAGTCCAGTGAAAGACTGGACATTTTAAAACCAAGTAGCAAGATTCATAATTGGGTGAATTACTTGATAAAATATAAAATTACCTGGTAAAACAAAAGAGAAATAGTGACATAGGCATTAAGAGCTATTGCAGAAGATGTATATATACTTCCTATACTCATGGTAAATCCATTCTTTTATTTTCCATGACATTACATGATCCAGGCTTCCTGATAACTATGCTTTCAGGGGCAGGAGAAGCTAATTAATAAAATGAAGTTTTGTAAGCCTGTTTGGGCAGCTGGATTCAGGAAGAGTTTTAAGGTTTCAAAGGAGTGCAATCATCCATTCCAAAAGAGTGATGCATTAGATCATTTATTTGTGGCAAGACAGACATTTCAATAGTGCATTTTTTTCCCATAATGAAAGCTTTAAATATTCCCTTATTTTCCTTAGATACTGAATTTTTGCCGGAAATGGACTAGATTGTTCAAGATTTTTAAAAATTATTTCAAGGTTTCACAAACCCCACACTATTATTTTTCAAAGTTATAATTATATAAAACATAGGAGAAATCTGGCACAATTGTGTCTTTTAATAGTATAGTTTTACAAGAAACCAAAAATGTTTTCTATACAGAATTGTTTATGGGGTTCATGTTAAATCATAGGAAAATAATTTTATCAATATGCAATCTTGGTGAAAAGCACAACATATTTTCTGCACTGACATAAGTTAACAGATATACCTAAGTTGCTTCAAAGAGCTTTCCTTCTGGGACTCTATTCTTTCCAGTTACAGAAGTTTGCAAAAATTCAGAATATAATTTGTTGAGGTCTGGTTCCTTGTAGGTATTTTCTACCACTGATGGAGGTGTAAGTCTACAATGCAGGATTGTCTTTCTCAAGAACCAGGGAACCAGTCTGTTGAAATATAATCATCAAGAAAGAGGGCCCTGTCTCCTAGTCTCTGTCGGCGGGTAGGAACCTAATTTCCGTGGGCAGCAATTAGCAAACATTGATTGACCTGCTCACTCCATTCCTCCAGCACATTCCTATTAGCTCACCCCAGTACTTAAATACAGTCCTCCCACCTTCTGTTTCAGCAAAATTGAGTTCAATTACTCTCTCCAATTGCAGTAAACTCTCTAGTCTTGGGCTTCCCTGGTGGTGCAGTGGTTGAGAGTCCGCCTGCTAATGCAGGGGGCACGTGTTCGTGCCCCGGTCCGGGAAGATCCCACATGCCGCGGAGCGGCTGGGCCCGTGAGCCGTGGCCGCTGAGCCTGCGCGTCCGGAGCCTGTGCTCCGCAATGGGAGAGGCCACAACAGTGAGAGGCCCGTGTACCGCAAAAAATTTAAAAAAAAATATATAGTCTTGACTAAATAAAGTCTTCTTTTATCGTTACTGTTACTGCACTGTTAAACTGATCCAGTGCAGTTTTTCTTTTATGCTCATAACCAGACTTTTTGGCCTGGTATGAATGATGCAGGGCTTGATATATGCTAGGAATAGTTAACCTGTTCTCATTTTCACTTCCTGGAAAATCACAAAGGAAAAGGCTGCAATTTAGTCACAAAATTACTCTGCGGATATTGTTGGGGAATGAAAACACTTTGTAACTATATAGCTTTAGTTTTCAATTAGTTGAGAACACAAGGAAGAGAAATATGAAGAACTCCGGCTTGAAAAAATATTACCGCATTATATCCAAGAAAATAAAAAGCCCTAATTTAAAAATAAGAATAAAGCTTGCTATTTGAGAAATAACATGTTAGAGTATAAAGTATTTATGAATGATGCTTTATTTTAACCTTGTGACCTATGAGAAAAGTTAAATCGTGATGATATGGGAATTGAAAAAAATAAAAAGTACTCCTGCGTCTTTTTACTCAAGCTTATATTATTATTTTTTGTTCTTTTATTCAAGCTAACTCAATGAATTCCAAAGTTTAGATAGACAATCAGTATATTATGAATTTAGAATATAAAGAAAATAATCTGTAGGAAATTAAAACCATCCATATATAATTCTATTCCCAATCAATCATTTCAACTTTTAGAATAAATTTTTAGAAATTTAGGCTATGGATATATTTATCTGTGAGCACAAAGATACAAGTCACAAATTCCCATGGCAGAAATTTTTGTATATTAAAGGCAGAATGTGTGCATGCATGTGCCTGTGTGTGCAAAATCCTGTTTCTACATATGTGTGTGTAGGATGTGCACAAATGCATGAAGATATCTGGGAGATACACAAGGAAGTGTTCACGGTATTACCTCCAGGTAGTGATTCTCAGAGTCAAAGAAGAGGAGTTAGAATTTTATATTTCATATTGTACATCCTACTGCGTGGTTTGATTTTTAAATCAAAATTGTATATGTTAATCATATTTATTAAATGCAACTGTTTATAAAAAGTAAATGCTCTTGTCCATAAACAAGTGCAGAGTTGATAACTTCAGGAGCAAGATATGTCACTTTGCAATTATTGCATCTAGTGACATAGGGTGAATATGTTTCCTCCATAATTTTGATCAATAAAAGGCATTCCCTTTGCTTGTTAGACTTAAAGAGACAGGGAGCCTTTGGTATGCATGACAAATGCATCCTTAGCAGGAAAACTATCTTGCATAATTTAAACTGGGGCCTGGAATTTCATCTTATATTATAGGACCCTAGTTTCTATCTGGACCGTCAATACCTGTTAAGTAATACACTGACAACAGTAACCTGATTTTCAGAATTAAATGGCAAATATAGATATTCTATTGCCTGAAACTGCTGGAGTATAGTTTGATTTACATAGAGACACCAGACATTAATCATGTAGGTAAAACCAGTTAAATATTCACAAGTTTGATTAGTGAATTTAAACATTCAATATGGTTTAAGGCAATTAGTTTTGCACATTTGGGGGAAATAGGAAGTGTTGTGTCTTGGGAAGGGCAGTGTGGGCTTGTTAAAGAATCCATGACATATGAAGAGAGTTAACGATAAGTCGTATGCACTGAGCGTGAAATAGGAAATGCACCGCTCAGAGCCACCCGTTAAGATCCTCTTATCTCCCTACAGAAGGAAACTGAACTTTACGTGTTGCTAGTGTTAGTGAGTCCGGCTACTATGTTTATCACAAATGGGGGCTGGGAGTCTAGTTAAAAGGATTTTATACTCTTGGCTTCAGTGCGAAACCAACTGCAGAAATAACCACCTCCACCACCAGCATCACCAAACAAAATCTATTAAGACCCCACGTCCACATGGATTCTATCAGAGGCTGGCTGATGGAAATCAACTCCAAATCCAGTCAGCATAAGGGTAGATGAACATTTTTTATCCTGTATCCCTTAATTTTTAAGGGTGATGGGACATTGTTTTTATATTTTCTTTCAGAAGTGGTAACAGCTCTCAGGCTGAGGAATTGGACAGATGTTAAGCCATAGGCAAAACCACACTATTTATAAAGAGTTATTGGCATTTCAAAGTCATGAGACAATTCACCCTTCTGAGTCCCTTAGCCAGGCTGGCTAACTTGAAATTACATTTCTCGAAAGCCACAGGAAGATTACAACTTTCTTCTCCTTTGCCCTTACCCTTCATAATGTCTTAGCAGAAACATTTTATTCCTGATGGCAAACTCTTGTTTCTCTTTGGACGATAGGTATGGTTCAAGCTCATATTTATCTATTCTGTAAGTTTGTCATCTTCCTTTCCAATGCATCTTGGCCAGGAGCACACCCTTTAGAATGGTAGAATCAAAGTTTAAATGTCTATTGCCCCTCAGCAATATGCTACAAATGAGTTGACACTGTAATTAAAATGAAGACACCAGATAGATGTCTGCAGATAGAAGATCTATATATACTAAGTTCTCTTGACAGCTGATGACATCATATGAGCCATTTCCAATGATTTAAATAATGAGGGGAAGTCCTGCCCCTGAATCATGTACTCGAAGTATCAGTCTAGATGCAATTCTAACTTACAGAGGAAATCCTGGAATATCAGGTGCAAACTATTATTCCATATTCTAAAACCAAAGGAAAAAAATGATGCAGAAGAAAGCCTTCTTTTGATATACTTCAATATACACCAGAACTATAATCCACCTATGAGACTTCATGGAGAACACTGAATATTCTGAAGCAGTGATTTTGACATTAAGTGATGATATCTACAATTGAATTTTTGAAATCTAGGGCTGTTATTCCATTCAGCAAAGGAGACAAAGTAGATAATTTAAAGTTACTTTAATAAGGATGCTTGTTAGATGGGAAAAGAAAATCAAGTCAAGTAAATCCTGCTTCTTTAATGCACACAGATTAAAAATTAATCAAAACTTTTGATAAATTAGAGTTTGAGGAACTTGACACCTTAAGATGTGTTGTTGGTTTTCAAAAATATCATGCTATTTGTTAAAAATGTAGTGTCAAAAATATTATTAAAGGTGCCAAAGATTTCAGAACAGTATTTTGGCCTCAGTAATCATAAAGAATTTTAATAAACTCCAGACAGTATTCTGAATTATATAATTCATATCTAGGGCTGTGCATAATACTGGTAAAAATATTCATTATAGCACATGAGATAGCTGGATAGAACTGAGATTAAGAATGGGAGAGGAATATCAAAGAAAAAATTCAGTCAGATTCCTATTATATTTCCATTAGCAAAAGACCAGAAGACATCACTGAAATTCTAGTCATCTTTGTAAAGAATGAGGAATTATTGTGATCACATCTTTGATCTTTTCTCCTGGATTTTAGCAGCTTCACTTGTAATTTTTTCCTAAAATTATCCTAATCCTTAAAAATCTTCTGTTTCACACAAAAAGAATCTTGGTGAAAACCTTTGACCATCTCTACAGACATACTTGGCTCTTGTATCAACACTGGCCGCAACCTAACCTAAATCTACATTTCACAACTGGAACATTTGTATAGGCACTAGGAATGTGTTATTTATGGAAGACAAAGATAAGAGAGAAGGCCTTCTGAACTGACCCTTTCCCTCCTGATAGGATCCAAGTTAGACGACAACAAATTATCTATTGTGCCCATGAGACAAAAAGGGTGTAGACAAAATATCAACTTTCCAAAGATACCAAATGGAAGGTTGGACAGCGCTAGACTTTTGATGATGTCTTTGAGTTACTGAATTAATCCTGGAACAACTGACTTCCAGATTTCTACTGACATAGATAAAAATGACTTAAACCATTGGTCTTCTGTTACTTTTAATCAAAATCATCCTCAACTGATATAAATAGCTCCCTACCTAATTAGAACAACCATTAACATGGCATGTAAGATTGTAAGGTCTTCCATGAAAGGACCCTGACTACTGCATTTCCCATCATTCCTCGTTATACTAAGATATACTGCCTTTTTTCTCTCTCTTCTTCTTGGAAAACAGTTCTTGTCAAGTTCATTGTACCATTGTCTTCTTATCCTTCTAACCAGTCAGGTCTCAGTTTAAATGGCCCTTCTCAGAGATGCTTTATCTGATAATTATAGACAAGGAAGTGGCCCTCGCCCAATTTTTTTCTATGACAAAAATATTTTTTGTTTTTACTTCATGGCACTTTTTGTAATTTTTATTGTTTATTTCTGGTTCCTTTAATCATATCGCCCCACAGTGTAATCCTGATGAGAGCAGAGGCAAGTATGTTTTAATTACCTCTGTTACCTGGGTCCAAGCCAGGGAGTCTATAGCATATGGTAGGTTCCTGATGAATACTTTTTGAATGAATAGATGCATAGGTTGGTGCTTCAAAGTAATGCATGTAGAGGCAACACCCATTTAAATATTTTAGCCCGTTAGAAAGCTAGACATTAGGGTAATAAGGACTGAGTCTGATGCTTATACCACAGTATTATCTTCCTACAAAAATAGCGGTTTTGTCAAATCAGTAAGGTCCTATGATGTTGGTGTTATGTATTCTGATTTTCTTTGAACATTTTTATGTGTCTATATTACTTCCAACACAAAGAAGTTTGGGTCACTATGCTTATTTCACTTTTCATTTGACTGTGTGCTAAACCACTAAGTACAATTTATTTCAGTAACATTGCTATGAAATTTCCCTTTATTAACTTATATCTCTTTTATGAAACAGTATGACATCTTTCCATTACCTCTTATTTCAGAAATAGAGTTGCTACAGTTGTAATAATGTGAAAACAAATTTAATATCAGGATTTTAAAAAATGCTGTGTGTGGGAAAATTAATATGAGGAAAAATAACGTGTAATGGAAAAGCAGAAATAATTAAATTTACCACTTAGATTTTTTTTCTTGTATACTTTATTTTTTCTTCCACTTTTATTGAGATATAATTGACATACAGCACTGTATAATTTTAAGGAGTACAGCTGCATGGAATGGAGACCTCAGTATAAGAGCATAATGAAATTGGGGTTTAACTTTTTCCTCATAACAGAAAACTTTGCTTATTGACTTTGGTTCAGGGAATCGTGGATCTTAGGGGCAAGATTTAGGATTCCCTTAGCCTTTTCCTTATGGTGGCTTTGTGGTCACAAGAAGGATGTTGATGCTCTGGTCTTCATTTCTGCATTCCAGTCAGAAACAAGGGTAAAAGAGTCACATTTGTTGCAAAAGTCTCAGGTGGTTTCCACTTATATCGTACTGGCCAGAACTGAATCTTATGACTATGCTTTCCTCCAAAGCAGGTGAACAATATATGTTTTTGTTGGATGCCTGAGGAAATCAAAGTTATTATGCTAATTATGAAGAAAGGTGGTGAAGTCATAATTTTACCAAAGTAGTCATGTCTGTCTAAGAAAGAAAAACATATTTAGGATGACTGTGTGTGCTTGATGGTCACATTACCAGTGCCACCCCAAAAATCTGCCATATGACAGAGCATATATTGTATATTGTATATTTTACAATATACGCTACAGGTCTCCTCCTCTCGTGGGATCATTGTGCAGAAGAATGGAGAGAGAATGAAAAGGTTTTTACTTCTGCATATGAATTTTCTCTTTATGAGATGAAGATTGATAATAATTTCTTATGGAAACAAAACCAGGTTTAGAATTTGCCACTTATACAAACTACATTGCAAGAGAAAAGAAGTGCCCTTACTCTTTACTTTCTTATTCTTTTGCATGTGGATATTCAGTTATCACAGCACTATTTGTTGAAAATACTGTTCTGTCTCCATTATGTTTTCTTGGCATCCTTGTATAAGATCAATTGCCCTTAGACATTTGAGTTTATATCTGGACTCTCAAATCTATTCCATTGATCTGTATTTCTATACTGTTGTCTGTATCACACTATATTGTTTATTGTAGCTTTTTAATAATATTCGAAATAAGAAAATAAGAGTACTCCAACTTTCTTCCTCTTTTGCAAGGCTGTTTTGACTATTCTGAAGCTCTTAAATTTCCATTCAGAATTTTAGGACCAGCTTGTCAACTTCTGCAAAAAAAGGCAATTGGAATTTTGATAGGGATTATATTGAATCTGTATATCAATTTGGCGAGTATTGCCATCTTAACAAGATTAAGTCTTCCAATCTATTAATGTTTTTGCATGTCGTTAGGTCTTTTTAATTTACTTCCATGATGTTTTCTTCTTCTCAGTGTGCATGTCATATTTATTTTGATAGTTATTTGTAAGAATTTTATTTTTTGTTGCTATTGTTAAATAGAATTGCTTCCATGATTTCATTTATAGATTGTTCATTTCTAGCATATAGAAATAGTACTATATATTCTATTCTAAATCAATCTGGTATCCTGCAAACTTGCTGAACTTGTTTATTAATTATACTAGTATTTTTTGGATTACTTAAGACTTTCTGTATTACAAGGTCATGCTATTTGCAAATAGAGATAGCTTTACTTCTTCATTTTCAATCTGGGTGCCTTTTACTTCTTTATCTTACCTAATTGCTCTGGGTAGAACCTCCAGTACAATGTTGAATAGAAACGATGAAAGTGGACATCAATGTCTTATTCCTAATCTTAAGGGAAGTGTTTTCAGCTTTTTACCAGTAAGTACGGTGTTAAGTATGGGCTTTTCATAGACACCCTTTAACAGGTTGAAGACATCATATCTATGTCTAGTTTGTTGATATTTTTTTTTCATGAAAGGGTGTTAGATTCTGTTTAAATTTTTTCTCCATCCTTTGAGATGAATCGATTATTTGGGTTTTGCTCTTTTGTCTATTAACATGAATATGAATTGATTTTCATACATTAAATAAACCTGGCATTCTTAGAATAAATCCCACTTGGTCATGGTGCATAATTCTTTTTATATACTGCTAGATTCAGTTTGGTAGTTATTGAGGATTTTGGTGTTTTTTATTTTTTTCCTTAAGGAATGTTAGTCTCTAGTTTTCTTTTCTTGTGATGGCTTTGCCAATATTACCATGGTAATATGGACGTCATAGAATGAGTTGAGAAGTATTTCTTCCTCTTTATTTTTTGGAAGAAATAATTATCTAATATGTTGGCATACAATTGATCATAGTATTCCCTTATAATCTGTTAATTTCTGTAAAGTCAGTCTCCACTTTCATTCCTCATTTATCTAATTTGTATCTTCTTTCTTTTTATGTTTATCAGTCTTGTAGACATTTGACTAGTGGGACAAGGAGGAAGTTTAAAAGCTCTCTTTTAATACAGAGGAAAGCAAAAGAAACTCATAAGCTGGTTAAGATTAGTGATATGGAAGCAAAGGAAAATGCATAAAGTGTATACCTAATTATTTGCTTTTCCAGAAATAAAATAACATAAAAAACACTGATCTTAAATATAGAAAACAAACTTATCTGAAATAAAGAATAAACGAAGTTGCATATTTAAGGTGATTACCTGTACCAGGCAGAATCAATGAAAAGAGCACCTAAATATATCTATGAATATATGTAGAATCTAAAAAAAGCCAGTTTATACAAACAGACAGTAGAACAGTGGTTTCCAGGGTCTGGGGGGCGGGGTGAGGGAAATGGAGAGATGTTGGTCGACAATTACTAACTTCCAGTTATAAGATTAATAAATTCTGGGAATCCAATAAACAGCATGATGACTATACTGAAAAGGGAAAAAAAGGAAAATAGAAGTGCAGGTTGATAAAAGAACATTTACCATGGTCAGGAAGCTAGCATGAAGCTGTGCCAGGTTTTTAATCCAAGGATGTCTTTCTCCATTGCTCTTGCTTCACCAAATACAGCACTCCACTTGTAATTCTTCCCTAACATTTGTTAAGTGTTCAGATGCATAGCAATGTATTCACTTGATAAAAAATAAAATTACACATATATGTGTATATATACATGTATATATATATATAGTGAAACATTCAGCAAGCTGACAGGTTTTACTGACAATATCTGGCACTGATTTTTATTACATATAATCATGAACTTATATCAATTGAATTCAGTAAGAAGTAATTGCTTTCTTTATTGTAACTAAGAATATATATTCAACTGAATATAGATATATTCTGAATATATATGATTATATACATATATACATAAATATATATATATATATATATATATACATGCTGGTTTTCAATGTGAAAAATGAGAACACTGTATTTACTAAAGATATGCACTGCTTTCCACCTTTTGGTTTATGTAATTTGCCTCACAATTAAGCACATGTATATGAGAGTTTAGACCTTAACTATAAGTTGGGGTGAATGAGACAAAAATTGCATATGAGGAAACCACAGACTCAGCTGCAGATGCCTTTTTCATCCTGGCCAGTCCCCTTCCAAACATGTGTTGGCATCTAACGAGAATAGATGCATAGCTTCTCAGGAAGGGCTACAACAAAGTAGGGTCAAATAAGCAAAATGCTATATGAGTTGCTGGAGAAATGTCTGGTGACAGAAACAGATAGTGATTGTTTGTTATTCTGCAATCAGTGTTTAAGGGGTGTTGAGGTCATGCTATGGGCCTTTAGCAGGGATTGAAGAAAGCAGCATGATTTTGGAGCATCGCCTTTAAGTGCTCTTTCCTTCAAATGGCATCCGTCTTCCCTTTTTAATTGCGGATCTGAGTTTAATTGTGGAGTTTAATTGCCTCTTTAAGAATGTCATAATTGGGGCCAGAATGTGCGGGTGTGATTTGTGGTTCAGTCTTGAGCAGCTGTGTGACTTACCTTCTCTGTGCCACGATTTTCTCATTTACAAAGGGCTGCTGTGGTGCTTAAATGAGTTCAACCACATAAAGAAGTTAGAACAGTGACTGGTACAGAGCAGGGTCTCAATAATGTTAATGTTATTGCTACGATTATCTCAAAGCTAGATTTCTTTAAAGCCATTTGCCAACTAATCTCCAACAAGGTATTAGCTGTTTCAGTTAAGGTGTTTGTACATAAGGGTATTAAAACCTAATTAGGTGACTCCTAATGTTAAAAAACCTTCAAAGACCAAAGGATAAGACATCTAATTGTGGTATTTCAGACACTTTGTATCAGGCCCAGGAGAAAAATGGTGGCCATTTTAGCAGTTTGCAGGGGCTGGCACCACTTGAATTACTGTGTGTGGGCAACTGTTTTCTTCATCTGTCTATAATGGAGGCCCAGAACTAGGAATTATGAGAGGAAACAAAACCAAAACTCCTGGGAGGAAATGGGTGTAGACTGAAGAAAGAACAGAGGGGGAGAGTTACATGCCAGTATGGCTGCCTTTTGGATACTCAAGCTGCTTAATGGAATAAGTTGTGACATTCTTCAAATGCTGTTGAAATGACCTTGATTTGTGGTTTCACGTGGCTTCACTAAAATGTATAAGAATGAGGGACTCAAGTCTGCTAACTCTGTTTACAGAGCAGATGTTTGATGAAATCTGGATGAGAGAAGTGTGCAGATAGATGATGGACCTCAGTGACCTTTGACTATCCTTTAGTAGCTTTAGATTTGTAAGGAAGCTACATTAATTCATGTGAATAACCAATCAAGCAAACAGCAAGAAAATGAAAACAATTTAAGGCTATGGTAGAACTTTTATTCCTCCCATATATCTATAATTACATGTTTGTATCTGAGCTGAATGCTGGCAAGTAGGACAAATTAAAAAGAAACTAAAAGAGAAAGAAAGAAAAAGAGAAAGAAAGAAAGAAAGAAAGAAAGAAAGAAAGAAAGAAAGAAAGAAAGAAAGAAAGAAAGGAGAAAGGAAATATACAGAGGAAGAAAAGAAAAAAATGGTGGAAACACAAGGCTTCTTGAAATAAAATTAAAGCATTAGGAGAGTGGGGATGTTACTTCACTCTCAAGCTCTGTATGGAGAGCATTCACTTAACCTGATGAAATGACTAAGGTTGGGAGGATCAGAGAGGTGATATCTTGACTGCTGTTCTTTGGCCCTTGGATGGCAAAGGTTATTCTCTTTTCCTTTGAGTTATTTCCTGTCATTTTTCTTGGGATATATGAGCCATTTTGTTCAAGATACTGCTGGTAGGCTCTTTCTAAAAGGATTCCTAGTAACCTCCACTAGCTTGCTCTTTCTTCCTTGCTTCCCCCTGATGAAACCCCTCTCTGACATCCTGGAAGATGCAAACTGGGGTACATACCTCCAACAGTGGCAACTGCTAGGCCATTCTTAAGTGTGTTCCAGAGGCTGAATTAAGCTGGTCAGTTGTTGTAAAGACTACCTATTAGAGAGTGCTCCTAATTAGCTTATTGGGAGAAAGCTCTCCTGGTTTCTCTGTGCCTGGTTGTTATTGAATGAGCTGCTGCTGAATGAAATAAATGTATTCTTTATAACAATGAGGTCATTTTTACGCTTATTAGTCTTTAAAGCAAGCTGTTTCTTTATAGAACAAAGTTGGATTTGAGAGAGAGAGAGAGAGAGAGAGAGAGAGAGAGAGAGAAGATGATGACTTATTGAAAGGAAAGGAAAAGAAGCTTTTGTGTGTATGTGCCCACGTATTTTATTAAAAGTTTTAGTGGTCGCTCCAAGAGCAAGGTGTCTGTGCCTTTAATCATTTTCATTTTAAAAACAGAGCCTTATATTTCCACATCTTCAGCTGTACCAGAGGGCAGCTAGGCCAACCTTAACAACATTAATTTCTCTTTATGACAGGACTAGTGCTGCCCCAGGTCTTCAGAACTGCCTAAAATGTCTAGAAAAGTAGATAATGAAGAGGATATTAGAATTGTAAACAAGAACAATTTTGTAATAAAAACCATATATTTTCTCCATTGGACTTTGGGCTGACTACTGCGGCAGCAAAAGTGTCACGAGTCATAATTTGTTGATGGCTACTGAGCATTAGTTACAGTCAGAGTGTGTGCATAAAGGCCATGTCCCCCTGGCATCCCATTAAAGGAGATCTCAGATGGGTAATTGCAATTTTGTTGTTCTAATGTGTCCCTTTCATTTGATATTTCATTGTGCTACCTGATGAAAAGAACATGTGTATTACAACTTCCCAGGCTGCTCACAGAGACTTTTGCCTTTATGCAGAAGCATTTTGCACAAGTTTAAAGGATTTATTAACAGTGAACGTGGAAGGATCACCCTCCTAAAAGTCAAAGGAGACCCATGTCCAACCCTGGATTGCTTCAAACGTTTAGGAACGATCCCGATCGGAGCGTTGGAAAAAGAAGCACTTCCCTCCCCGCTCTGTGTTTCTCCAGCAGCACATCCCGGCTTCTATCATCTATTCACCCTTCTTGCTGACAGGGTTTATGAGTCTGGTACAATAGACTAAGAAACAGTAGATTTCCCCCAAGAAACAGAGTGCTCTTCTTTGTTTGTCTGGAAGGAATGTGGGAGTGAAGTGTAAAATGTTAATATCATATTGTCTGTTAATATCACAAGTAAGACTGTCTTCTTGTCTCAAGGTGCATGGCCCCTGAGAAAGTTCATACCGTGCTTAAGCTTTTGTCTTTCCCTCATCCTTTGTTGTCCTGATTCACATGGAAGAAATCTGAACACATCATCCTGGAAACATAACAACTTCCAATAATATGGTTTTTGTTTGCATTTCATATCGGCTTTTACTGTACTCAGTGGCCTATATTCCACAATCAATTCTCTGAATTTAGTTTTGCTAGAGAAACAACGATACACAAAGCTCCTCAATTTCTATTGAGGTCTTTTCCTATTGAAGGTAATCATGAAAAATATTTATGTTTTCAATTTGCCAGAACTTATTTGCACAGTTGTATGATTTTCTTTTCAAGACTGGCAGTAGTATAATAGCACACGTTTCAAAAAAGAAAATAGTTATTCTCATGAAGACTAGAGTAAGATCCCAAATACTTTACTATTGAAGTGAAAAGAGAAGGCACATTGTATTTTATGAACTCTTTTGAAATATTGCAACTTAAAAAATAAGGGCAGAAATATTTCATCTGCATTTATTAGCATCTAATTCACTTCTTGCAGCTTAGGATGTGCAGGTAATCAACTTTATCCTTGTAGTGGGATCAGGTTAGGTTTAGGTGTCTTTCAGATGAGCTGGGGTTCAGACAGAGCTCACTTGGGCCCCATACAAAAATGGCACTCTTCTATTATTTAGGCACCTGTCCAGAGGTTGGGGGAAAATTTTTCCCTGTGTAGATTTAGCCTAAGAGAGCAGAGATAACCACCTTGCTTTCTGTGTCTAATAAGATGTGAAAGGGGGCAGAAATAATGAGGATTACATTGTATTTTTCATGTAAAAGCCCAAGAAACAAAACGTCCTGAACACTGGCAGTGATTCCAGTCATTTTCAAATGAAAAGGGTTATTTGTTTCCAAATTACAGCAGCCACTGGAATGCATACATTTATGGCTCAGAAATCCTCATTTTGCGAAGTAAAATTACCTTTCAGTAATTTAGTCACTGCAGGCTTTCTCCTGCTGACTGGTCAGAAGCTATCAGATAGCTTGCAGCTGCGGGTTGAAGCCTGACCATTTTTTTTTTTTTCCCTAGGACAGGCAGTTAGTTAGTAGAGCCATCAGTACAGCATCTGTCATCCTGCTAGGCCCAAATTGTTTTCTATGATGGATGTCACAGTCTGTATGATCAAAATAGAAGCCCTGCTGCTTTTAATTGCAAAATCGGAGTACTTGCACATTTATTATTATGCTGAGGTTATTACCTCACACAAAATGAATTAACAGGTGAAAATAATTGATGAGAGGAGTCTAGGGATTTTTAGCCTCTTCAAAGGGACTTTGTAATTATGGCATAATGAATGTTCTGAGACATATCTGTGGGGGGCAGCATGAGACCACCAAAGATCTCTTCAGATTGATGATAAATTCTACTGAATTTTACTGTAATACTGCTTAAATTTACTTAGCAATTAGTTTAATAGGCCTACATGATTCATGATACCATACTGAGAATTTTTAAATAAGTTTGTCCCATCAATCTATAAATTAAGCTACTTACCTCAGCTTTCTTCCCAAGGTGATGGAAAACGTGAACACATCAGACTTTCTGAAACAAAGATGACAGAATAGGGGTTTGGGTTTCACAAATCCCTGACTAAATGCTGCTGGCATCTCAAATCATTTCCCTTCCCCTCTTCCAATAGCTTGTGAAAAAAGCCTCACCAAATTATGTCCAAATATAGTTTTAAGAGTTTCCCAGCACATGAAGACTCTGCATTTGTCCTGTGAAGTAAATCGTTTAAACATTTCGCAAGCTGAAGTAATTGCTTTTGGCTTTCTGACCACTCTTCCATTCAGACTTGGTCATATTTCAAATTCATTCAGCCCCTGAGTGTATCCAGAGTGATGGAGTCCAGCCATCTCTCCCCTTCCTCCTGACATCCTGAAACTTCAGGGGGTGGGGAGATCTCTGTCACCATGAACTCACTTCCAACCTTGCTTCAGAGCACAGAAGGCACTTTCCCTGTACTAACCCAGTGCAGCCAACAGGCTGGGGTATTGCTTTTCATGTGTGCTTAACTTGGTCCAGAACAGTGGTGTAAGATAGACAACCTAGGAGTACAAGGGCAGCAAAATATTATGATGTGATGTAAGAGACCATTTCAAGAAAAAGAAAGAGAGCTATAACTGAGTACATCATGAGCATGCTTCTTTTCCATAACCACATATTATTCACATACAATGTGCATCCAAATCTCAAGGTAATTCTTTAATTAGCAAGAGCTGAAAACTCCTTTAATTGAGTACTGTTATAAGAAATATACATAAAGGAAATCTTGAGACTAAGGTAACCTTTAGTTAAAAGTAAAGGAGAGACAAAGAAATGGAAAACAGAGCTGTAAGTTCAGAGGAATTATAAACTCAATAAAAGAGTCACATGTTTAAAACAACTATATTCATTTTTTAAGTGACAGGGAGCTTTATCACAGATTCAAACTAGGTTGATTAATCCATATTTCTAGAAGATATGCATTATTTATGTTGTTCTCATTCCTTTTGTCTCTCTCACACACACAGACACACACACAAACACACACACACATCTTCCTACCCCAGAAGTAGGTAGAATCCTTGTAAAGCGTCTATTCTATTTGAAATAGTTTCTAATGACTATTTGCTGTTATTCTCGTCCTGAGTTTAAATGAAATGCATATTTGAAGCATGCAATCAGTATTGAGGTATGCAATTGATACTGAGGTGACTTTTTACATTATGTATATATCATTATATATATAGAATATAAAATGTAATGATTATATATATATGATTCTTTTCAGATTTGCTGTTAGCATTTTATATTTGAGTATATAATATCAAATGGTCTCAATAACAGGAAGAAAAAATACATGGCCAGAAAATATAATGAATGCAAGGCAAGTAGTGGATTGCCCCACATGTGAAACGGACTGTGGTAACTCATATCAGGCTGCATGTCACTTGCAGAGGCATTTTTCATAAACCTTCACATGCTTGCATTTATCTTCAGTCTAAACCCCAAGATGAATTCTCCAAAGACATTAACAATAGATAAATGTTTTTTAAACAAAATAGTCTATTTGAAAAATCTGTTACAAAGGTAGGAGGGTGTTATACAATTGAATTTCAGTTGTTTCATAAACCAGTGCACCAATCTGGCATATTACTTTATTGTGTTCTTAACTTTAATTGGAAGCAAAATAACCTAAAATTCAGAGGTTAATGCTATAAAATTTTGATACCTGTTTCATTTAAATTATATTGGATTATTGTTATGAAACACCATGGAAAACACTCAAGGGATTCCAACTTGAACAACAACAAAAAAATGCAGGTGAAAGACTGAATTTCTGAAAAATTTCATGGTAATGAAGCCAGGATACAATTTTTAAAATTTGATTATTAAAGGCAATTCAAAACCTTATTTGTAACACCAACCAAAGAGCAATAGAGTACACAATTTAAATTTCACAGTAACCTATACAAACACAAATAGATGTCTTATACAGAAATGAAGAGCAGAGGGATTGGGTGTGCTTTATGATAGCTTTGTGACAAATGACACATACACAGAGTGCACTATAACTGACTCTAAAGCAAATTCAGCTGCTTTTTTCTGGTCTCTTTTTTTTTTCTGTGTATAATATGTACAGAAGTACAAATGTTTAGAAGGTGTCTAGTAACTACAAACAAAGAACATTCAATGCAGTATGTATGTTTACCAAAGAAATTGTATTTTAGATAAGAAAATCTGATGTCCTTTTTAATGACTATAGAATGTGACCTAGTAACGATAGGGAAAAGAGTATTTGTTTTATTCATGGGCCATCGCAAAATAATTCTTGTGTGTCGTAGGGGATGGCGAGATGATGGAGTCTGAATCACTGACTTACCAGACAGATCCATTTCCAGGAAAGGGAAAGATTTTTGATAATTTAATGAGAATGCAAATAATTTCTTTGATGATGCTAGAATTTTGGTAGTGTTAGTCTGCTGCAAGCATGCTCAGAATTCTGTGTAAATAAATGGAATTGGATTTGGGACCTGGCTTTATGTAGACAGCACAGGTTTCTGAGTAATACCCATTCAAACACCTCACTCTGATGTATTGCATTAATAGATCATCAGAAGCAGTTGTCATTCCAATGATGTATTAGTGTAATACATGAGAATGAGACTCACTGATGATGTATTTAGTACTCACAAGATGGCAGTGTCCGGAGAAGAAATGGGCCTAGGAAGGAAGCCATTATGACTCCAGGATTAAGTCAGTCAGCTTGCAGGGCTTTACAAGCTTTTTCAGACTGCTAAGTCGGTGTATTGTTGCTGAAGCTACTTTTAGGACACTTTTGCTGGTACAAGGAGAAGAGGGTTGCTTCTCCAGTTCAAAACAATTTCCACTGGTGAGCTGCAAGATAATATACATACATGTCTGGTTACCATTCAATATTTTAGTGTGTATCAATGTCTATATTGGTAGAGAGTCTTATGTACTCTTAGTGCTAGCTTGTGTGGGCCAAAAAAAAAATCTCTCAAGCAGGATTTTCTGGGTTGATACTCAAATATATTATTGTAACAACAGTTTTCCAACTGATATTTTCTGCCAAAGGGGAAGGTTTCGTTAGTAAGTGTCTACATGCCACCAATCATGGGCACAGCTTCTGGCATTAGCTGGAGATGCAGATATTTTAAGTGAAACATTAAACTTAGGTCTGACTGTCATACATTTTCTGCTAATAGAGCTTGCAACACCTACTATAAATGTAGATGAATTAGATACTCCCAGTGACCTCTATCTACCTCCTGCTGTGCTTTTTCTAGAAGGGTAAAAGAGAGACTTTTAAATGTTTATAACATAAGGCTAAAAAGGCTTTTTTATGCAATGGAATAGCAGTTACTGTTCAACTTCTTACAGCAGCTGATTGCATCATAAATAAAACAGTAGGGCTACTCATCCCAGCTGTGGAATGGATGCATCAGAGAGCAGTCAAAAGGCATGGATGGGTGAGGGTAGAGCATTTTCTTCCCAGGATCTGGGCTGGTAAAGATTGGGGATGCCCTAAGGTGTGTGTGTGCCTGCAGATTGGAAAGGAGGAAGTGGAAGAAGGGGGGTAGAAACAGAGAAGGAAGTCGAGGTGATAGCTTATACATGTCATTTCCTTCCCTGGAATTTAGTAACTGAAGTATTGTTTGAAAGAAGTTTCCTGAACCCCTCCCTATTCAGAAAGTCTAAGAAGTAGTGGAAGGGAAGGATTCACCACAGAGACGGTGGATGCTGAAACATACTTCTTCCCATTTCCCTAGCTAGGTTGGTAGTGGTTTTCCTAGGCTACCTTAAGCAACCATGCTTAGAGCAGAAGACTAAATTTGGAGGAAAAACAGGGGGCATTCTTTTTCTTTTTCTTCTTTTTGTAAAAATTTTTATTGGGGTATAGTTGATTTACAATGTTGTGCTAGTTTCAGGTGTACAGCAAAGTGAATCTATTATATATATACATATATCCACTCTTTTTTAGATTCTTTGACATTCTTTTTCTTAAGTGGCATTTCTACTTTCAGAGATATTTTCAATTCTTAAATTTGAGACAGAGAAATCATTTTATGGCTTATGAATAAGAAACAGGAATTCTTTCAGTTTAACCATCTCTGTTTTGTCTGAAGTCTTAGAAAATGTTATGGAAAAATGTATTGCCTACTTTAAATTGACAAGAAAGATGATTTTGAAATATTTAATATATCAAATATATCTAATCCCTTTTTAAGAATAGTTATTTTATGTAACGCCCATTAAGGTGTACATTTTCCAAAATGTTTATTGGCTTTCCAAATCATTAACCCTTAATGCTCAGTTATATTTTAGACTCATTAGTGACACTGTTGAACTGCTGAATGATTATTTCATACTATTTAAGTTTTCTTAACATCTAGGAACTAAGGCCGGGGATATAGACTTGCACTTGAGGATGAATAGATGGGGGGAAGGGTAGGAGGGAGGGATAGATTGGGAGTTTGGTGTTGACATGAACACACTGCTATATTTAAAATAAAATGCCTTTCTATGAAAAAAAATTTAAAAAATAGAAAAACATTTAAAGAAAATTAAAAGAAGAAACTAAAAAAAAAGTAAAATCTATTTTTGAGGGTTCAAAAACATCAAAAGAAATAAGCCATTGACAGAGACTGAGATCATTATACTATAGCTATCCACCAATAATTTTTAGGTGCTATAAGAATGGTTTTTCACATTAAGTGGATACATTTTTGTTACATATTTAAATACATAAAGTGTGTTCTTACTTTTGCCTCAAACATGTTTGCATGAAACAGATTTAATTATTTGTCTAGAGAGTTTAAAAAGTCTTTACACTGAAAATGTACATGATTAATTCAGCAAATATTTGTTACAGATTTCCACATTATTAAGGAATGTGTGCTATCAGGTTTGCATAGAGTTAAACAGTGCTAACAATATCTAAAAGAAACACCCTGGGGGTGTTTCTTTGCTTTAAGTAGCAGAAACAACTCAGACACAGCCCCAGAACTCCTTT